>NC_080790.1:71718799-72027799 GCF_028018385.1 Neofelis nebulosa
GGTTCCTGGTTCTTTAGATTCTAAGAAACAAAAGCAATAGCACACATTTTAATATACATAATAGATATTATAGATCCCACACACACCATACATGAGGCCCTCAATCAATTCAGTGTGTGGTGCTATGGTATAACAAACACATCAAGATAAAAATAAGCCTTATTGAAGCCAAACACTGTGACTCCTGGTACCAGGCCACCAATTCAAGGGGTCAGATATGATTCATCTTAAAGGGAATCTTTAACTTGGCAGCTTTTGAAGCCTATAAAATCATTTGTTCCAAATCCCAAGTTACACGCACACACTGGAATGAGAAATAGATTCCGGGTTATTCTACAAAGAATTGTATTCAAAAAAAAAATGAACAAAACCCAAGCCAGAAACAAACCCTCTAGAATTTTTACAGGTCTATTCTTCCTTAGGATCTAGTGATAACCCTTGTTTAAAGTGGCTAAGAAAGAAAACTAATGAATCAGAAACCAAGTCTGGGACATGAAGTGATTACATCATGATCTTGAGTGACCATTAAGAAAAGGATATTTAATGGTCTTTCAGAGGAGATCATGGTGATAAGCAAAAGTTAAAGCTTCTTTTCAGACTGGTTCCCAAGCAGGCATGGATTCTCCCCTATCGTAAAACTTTGCAACCCTTTTTTCCTCTTACACTCACTGAGAAAGGACTCAGTCACAAGCACTGAAGATCCCCACAAGAGTAATGCTTTCAAATATGCAACCCATTCCACTCCATGGGTTAATTAATACAGAACAATATTCAAATGAAAACTACTTTGAACAAGACTTTATATGAACATTGCTAAAATAAATGGGCTTTTCCATTCACTATATTGTAAGTTCTAAGAGGTCAACCACCTACCTTTCTTGTTTATAACTGTATGGCCAGCCCTGACATAGTCCCTGGTGCTCAGTAGGAATTTCATTTCTTTAGTAAGTAAATAAATGAATGAATCCTTGGATACACTATTATGGCAAGAGCAAATTGGAATTCAAAGTAAAACATTCAGAATGTAGACTGTTTTCCTGGTAAAGAATTCAGTCCTCCCCCTTCTCTCTTAAAGAAAAATGAAAGGCAGAAATTATTTGTGACCTGTACATGATGACAGAATTGGTGAAGAGTTGGCAACATGACTGATATTTTATGTGAATTGTAACTTATTTGTCTTAAACAAAGATAGAGAGGCAAACGTGTTTCATAAATATGCTAATCTATACTTTCCACTCCAAATATCAGATTAAAAAGGACATATAAAAATGTAATAAAGTTATAAAACATAATAGGGAAATCTCAAGCATTGCCTTGAAAAAGATTCCATGCCTTTTTCTTCTTTGCTTTTACTCTTTTAGGAATTCATGCTCTTGTTTTGGTCAGGAAATAAATGGTCTGTTTTTCATGAAAAAAAGACTACAGTTTAAATAGGAAATACTCTCTGTTGTTCATTGACTATTACAGTTTTTACCAACACTAGGAAGAATACAGAATAGAAGAAGTATACCAGAATACGTTTAGGAATAGAAAAAAAACACTTTTCTCTTAATCTTCTTCCCATATTGACCTTCGACTATTATCTATGCCTAACATCCACACTTATTTCTTAAGATACAGTTCCATGTAATGGGAAATGATTTGGTTCTAGACCATTTAATAACTTGGTTAGCTATGTAATCATGACTAAAAATATTAATTTCTTGGAGCCTCAATTTTAATGGATATAAAATTAGAATAGAAAAAAATAAACAAAACTAGGACATCATGATGTCCACCCAGCTCCAAATTCCTATGATTCTTTGCCTGCATTTTTTACTATGTTTCTCTAGATAAATGTCCTTACCCTATTTAAAAGAAAGAACTCTTGAAACTGTCATTATTTTGGATTCACACACCTTCCAAATAAGGATGAGCCTACAGCTAGAGTTCTCCGTGCTTTCTAGAGGCTGACAATTTGGCCATCCTCTAAGTAATGAGGCAAGAGCTTATTTTTATTAAATTATATAAATACAAATCTAGTTACCTGCTAGTCTCTGTTTTTCCTAGGTAGGCATTATCTGTGCTTATAAACAAACACTTGAGTACACAGTTAGGTACTAGTTTAATTCCATGCTAATTTAATGTTTGTCCTCAGTTTCTTTCAATTTCTCTCCTGAAGTCAATACATAATCCTTTGAGTATCCATGTGACCCTTGCTGTTACTCACTGGACATGTTTATTTCTGTGTGCCTGCCAGTCTGAATTAATTGGTCATTAAAACAGTTCCTTATGCATTTTCAGCAAAGCTTCTAATCTTCCCAAATAGAAAGTTAGGTTTCACATGTTTTTACTTGGAAATGATTTTGAAATCTGGTGCTATAGAAATGCTTTAGGGCTTCTTTCTGTAGTGACTTCATATTTCACCTCCTGGGAAATATATATTGTCTGTGTTATTGAGAATTTATTTTGTGCTGGCATGGCCCCTGGAGATCTCATTCTCTTGAGAAGCTAGGCCTGGTAACCAAAAGCACTATGCAACAGGATGACAGGCAAATTGGAGTTTAGAACGCTTCATGCCCTGGCCTGCTATGGTGCCTCAGTCTCTGCCCTTCTGAGACAAGAATTACACAGATGGTATCTCAGGGATCTTACCTTATCCACAAGCTGGTCAGAAGAAAGATCTAGCAGGAAGTTCTTGTAAAGATATCCTCCTGGTCGATGACTCTAGAAGGCTGGTTGTAGATTAATGTTTTCAGGTCTGCTTATCATTTTCATTAGAGCTTTCTTGGATTTTAAAAATAGATAAGGCTGTAATATCAGGTACCAAGGAAGCCTGTTGATTTCATCAGGAGTAAAGAGGAACATTCAAAAGAAATTGGTTTGTGGTACCCAATATCTCCAAGATGGGACAGAAATTAGCTCGACCATCCCAACTAATCTCAGTAAGTACAGGGTATCTCAATGATGAGTTGATTCTTGACTTCCATTTCATCTGAACATCATTTGGTAGTCCCCTTTTATGAATTTAAGTGATTCCTTTAACTCAGGTGTTTGTTTTTTGGACAAAATGGATTGGGTAAATTATAGCCTATTTTTCAAGACAGAAATAAACAAATTGCACAATGTAGTTGTATTGCCTACTATGTCCCTAGAATAACTGATTCATGTAAAGAGAGTGCAAAAATATATTTAATCCCATTACAATTTAAAATAATGTTCCACAAATGCAGATTGTGCTTCAGAGCTCCTGATGTCTTAGAAAGAACAGTGATTTGGAGAATAAAAATTTGAGCCATAATTGTAGATTGATTATAGTAGTTATGCAAATGTAATTATAATTTTCTGTGCAGAGAAACATATTTAAATAGAAAGCACTGCAGTGATCTTATTCAGAAGTTACTCTGGTGAATACTTTTACTGTAAAGAAGAATTTGGTGTATTTTAATAATTGTCAAGCGACCATTATGATTGTATTACGATACTGTGTAATTTTCTCGAATTGGATTTGTCTTTCTCTTTGTACGATTTTAATTACTAAAAGTAATGACAAACCTTAGTAAATATGCTAATTGTACACAATAGCAATTTTCTCCATGCGGACATAAAATTCTTGAAAGCATTTTTGCACTTCTAAAGGAAGAAGTCTGTGCAGGGAACTCATATGAAAGACACGAAGGACAGCTTGTGTATGCTCTGAGATTCATTATAATCAAGGTGGGGTATCCCCCTCCAGCAAATAAATTTCAAACAAGCATTTTTCATGCTTTGAGGCTCTGTGTTACTGTAACTCTAGCCCTCATATGATTGACTTGAATAAGAGAATTGGAGAATTTGATCCTAGTCTGACAATGACTTTAACTTAAAAATGTGAAGACTTCTCTAGGTTGCTAACAAAAGTTTGCATCTTTTTGGAACTGGTTTGATGATTTTGAGATCTGTGTGAGAAAAAGGTAGTTCAGCAGAGAGATAGATGTTGCAGGGTAAACAGCAAAGGACCAGGGGTCAGAAGACCTTTGTCACAAACTCGTCTATTCTTGATGAGTCTTCTTATTTAAGAAAGGGATGGAGGTATTATTTAATGATTTCTATGATGCGCTCCATCTTTAATGTTTATTGAGCCTAATCCTAGAGATTCTTCTTGATCTTCTGTCTTTACTGAGAACCTTCTGTGCTCAGTGACTGACTGTAGAGATTTTGTCAAAGCTACCAAAGTTCCAGTCATGGCAAGGGATCATCAAGAAATACGATAGTTTTCCCAGCCATGGTGACTTCCCTGAGCTCATAAAAAGTCTGCACATGAAGTAGAACCAAGGCCAAATATATCTGGTTATTGTCATAAATGCAAAAATTCTTCAAGGAGACTTCTTTAGTTATTAATTGAACTTTTTGGAAAAAAGTAGCTAATAATTTAGGATTATTAATCAAGACCATCCTGAGCTTTCTGACTCATAGTGATTCTCTAACTCACAGAAGTATTTTATGACATCAATTTATTATGAAGAAATTCATCTATTCACTTGAAAACCATGTAATTAAAATTGGTAAGACCCTCCCCCAACCATACACATACCCCCTAGTGACATTATGGCTCCTATGATGTAGAGTAACCTTCTTATTTCAGATTGTAAAAATGCTGAGTAATCTTGTATTATTTGTATAATTAGCAGACCAGAAAGAGAATTCCAATCCTGAAGTAGAAAGTTTCCTTTCCTCTCCAAAGACTCTTGCTTAACAGATGTGTCATCGTATTCCAAGTCACTTAGAAAACCTCAGCTTTGATCAATGCTATTTAAAACATTAGTCCTTGGGGTGCATGGGTGGCTCAGTCGGTTAAGCATCTGACTTTGACTCAGGTCATGATCTCACAGTTCATGGGTTCAAGCCCCGTGTCAGGCTCTGTGGTGATGACACAGAGCCTGGAAACTACTTCAGATTCTCTGTCTCCCCCTCTGTTTCTACCCCTCTTGCAGTCTCTCTTTTCCTCTCACAAACAAATAAGCAAATAAAATTAAATTTAAAAAAAATCAAAAAAATAAACATCAGTCCTTTTATTTAGGGGATGTCTAGATACTTGGAATAACATGATCCATAGAGCAAGTGTCTTTGTGTATGAATGCTCTTTGCTGTGCTCCCGATGATGGCTATAGATTTAAAGCAGAGAAGTGAAATTCTCCTCAGATCCTTGATAGGCCTCTTGGGTTCATCATCCAAGTTTCATACCAAAGAACAGAATTACTTGCTGGGAAGTTAAAATGGAAAACTCCTGTGTTTCTTTCTACTACACTTTCACCACAGTAGTTCACTCATGACACAAAACATGTGGGTTTTCCATACCAGGCAATAATGCAGTTCTCTGCAGACACCAACTGGATGTCCTACAAATCAATTCAATTCTGGCACTGTCTACCTGGAGTCAGAGTCAAATCCCACAATTAAAAAGCTCACAAGACTTCCCCTCCCCAACTTCAGATGCTATTTACAAGTCCAAGTTTTCACTTGTGTTTCTGGCCAACCAATTATAAATCAGGGGTTCTCATGACTCTGATCTTGGGTTTTACTTTAAAGCATACTCCTCATTGTTGATCCCTTGATAGCACAGAAACTTAAAGTTGTAAGGCACATTGAAAATCATGTTGTTCCACCACCTACCTAGTGTAAAATTTTCTGCAGTATTCTACAGAGATGATCATCTACCTTTAAAAAATTATTAGTCCTCAAGGTAGCTTGTTCTATTGTTAATAGCTTTGAATATAAAGAAGTTTTGTCATATCCAACAAATTTAGTAAACTTTCATTGAATATTTATTATCTATACTGCATAAGGTCCAACCTCAGAAACAAAAGTAAACAAAATATGATTTATCCCTGCAGAGAGTTTTTAGTTAACAAGAGTTTTTATGCAGGTTACAGTGAAATGGGATTTGGTACATTATATTTGCACATTTTTAGTGATCAGTAAATACGCTATCTGAGCAAAAAGTCTGGGATTAGATACTTGAAGAACCTAAGTGTACCAGAGGGTATTTTATCTGTTAAGTTTATTTACTCATTTTGAAAGAGAGACAGCATGAGTGAGGGGGGTACAGACAGAGGGGGAGACAGTCCCAAGCAGCCTCTGTGCTGTCAGTGCAGAGCCTGACATGGGACTCGAACTTGCGAAGCTGTGAGATCATGACCTGAGCAGAAACCAAGATTGAGCCACCCAGGTGCCCCTGTTTTTTTTTTGTTTTTGTTTTTGTTTTTGTTTTTGTTTTTGTTTTGCAAGGTGGTTATATCAACAGGTAAATGAGGAAAAGAGCAACATAGGAGACCAAGGGAGAGAATCTACATGAAGATTCAGGGTATGGTAAAGAACAGGGTTGGGGTGGTATGTGGGATGTGTAAAGGGGGAATGTATAACAGAAGTTTGCAAAGACACATCATGGGCAGATGATAGAGAACCTGCTAAGGGGGTCTGGACTTGTCTGCAGGCATTAGAAAGCTATTAATATTTTCCAACCCAGGGAATGGAATTAATACAGCTGTGCTTTGGAAAAATGACTCCACCGGCCAGATGTAAAATGATGTAAGAGGGGAGAGACTGGAAGCTGAGCAATCACTAATGAGACAATTGCAGTAATTGAAGAAATAGGTAATGAAAATTAGAACTAAGGTAATGGCAGTGGGAATGTGGGGTAGACAAGAGAAACATTGCTGAATCAACAGGACTTGGCCACTGATTGAATGTGAGGGTTCTCAATGGAGAGGATGGATGCCAAAGAGAAAGGGACAAATGGAGGAAGATCCACGTGCATAAGCACTAATTGAGGTTAGCACTAATTGAGGCACAAAGACCACTAAGATGTGATTTCACATTCACTCAACATGTATTTGTTGGGTTGTTTCAATAGCACAGGTGCTAGTGGTAGGTAATACCTTTGAGAAACTCTCTGCAGTACAAAATTGTTTTCCAATAAAAGTAACAAGTCAAACTGTGATAAAAAATACTACATTGGATGGGCAGTAAATTTTCCTTAGGTGGAAAATTAAGGGAAAAGCATCCTAAGCAGAGGCTTCAGCTTGAACAAAGGCCTATGGTTGGAAACATGCACAGTTTTAGAGAACTGTAGGATTTGGTGCAGGCACAGGATAATTCGAATGCAGGGAATAGTATAAGATGAGGATGGGAATAATCTAGAACAGATGTTTAGAAAATATTGTTTACTCCATAAAAGAGGTTGGATTTTAATTCTCTGGATAATGGGAAGCTCTGGAACAGTATACTTTTGTTGTTTGTTTGCCTGTTTCTTTTGTTTTTAGCAGTAAAGTTATTTGCACCATATTTCAAAAGATAATACTGGTGAAGCATGAATGATAGATTCAGTACTATGAAATCTGAAGGCATTGGACACCAGTGAGTAGATTGTCACAATAGCACAGGTAGGCAGTGCTACTAATGGCCTGAAGTTAAGCAGTGGGCTGGTAAAAGGGGGAAAAGACAGAGAGTCATGTTAGAGGCGAAGCACGTGCTCATCCTCTCAAGTATTAGGAATCAAGATCTAACACATGTAGAAAAGCCTTGTCTCTTCTTTTAAGATAATCTGCTCCCAAAGTATACCATATTTTTGTTCTACATAGCATATGGTTGTATTAACATTATGGTTCCTTCCTGCCAGTTTCCCACCATCTTTTCACCATGGGTAGTTATGTTATGAGGATTATTTTACTGACACTTAATAAGAATATGATGTATTGATTGCTAACCCCTATATTATTTTCTTTGCAGCAAGAATAATAAACAAATTAAAAACATTCAATAGTGAACTAAGAAAAAAAATAGTGTTTTTGCGAAGCATCTGTTATTCCTTTGATTACTATGGATTATTACCTGGCTGTAAGGCAACAGGGCTGCCCACTGTTTTCTAAACTGTTGTGCCCTCATGATGCCATGTTGATATAATCAGCTATTCATGCTGTGGGTCTGTGGAATTCAGAAAATGTTTCCAGAGCTTTAGCAAAAAGATGAGCAATAGCTTTTACCTCCCTCTGTCTTTTCTGTACTCTAACCAGATGTACATAATAAGAAATGAGTATGAATAATCTGCTATAGTGTCTGGGAGACAAAATGCACCTAGTGTTCTCTGCCTGGATTATAATTCATAGCATCGAATTAGCTACAGTACTGTTACAAATTAGTGTGTGTTCAACCCCACCTATTCTTCAGGTTGTTGGTTTGAGAGGCAAGGGAACATGCCTCTCATGTTCGCAAAAGCTGAGCAAACCATAATGTTTTGATATCCCAAATAGCCTAGGTTGGGAATAGTTAAAAGATTAGAGAAAACTATAGCAACCACTAACCAGAAAAATAATCTGCCTACAAGACAAAAAAGTCAAAAATCAAAAACAAAACCAAAACAAAAAATTACCTCATACAGAATGACACCAGAAAATACCAAATATTCTTCTATATTGTTTTTTACAAATATGATTTAACTTTTACATATATGTTCTTGTGAGTTTTGAGAGACTGACCAAAAGCATTGGAGTAAAATAAATATTTTATTATAACAGAAAGAGTCATTAAACACAAATCTTCCCTCATTCCGCAGGTTTATCTGAAATGTACCTGTGACCCTGTCACTGCACTGCTAAAAAAACTTAACCCATGTGGTTCCTTAAAATGAATTACAGGGCCTCTTTGATCTAGCCCTTGCCTATACCCAGCTCCATCTTTTGTCTCCACTACCCACCAACTAAACGGTCTAGAAATACCCTATTTGCCCTCCTTAAATTCACCATGCCTTTCATACTCTTTAGCATTTTTCTCATACCTCCAAACAATACATATTACATTGTGTTTTAATTATATATTTCTATCTCTCCAACTTTTGTCAATAAGTATTTCTAAACAGGAGGGGCATCAGTAAGTCAAGGGAAGCAAGTTGTTCCATGTTTGATATTCTATCTGGAATAATATAAAAGCACACACTCTTTTTCTTTTATGTCTAGAAGCACCTTATAGAATTGCTCACCATTTCTTACCCATAGGTCCTCAAGGAATACTGGGAACATTATCTGTTTCAGGTGTGATCTTGAAAGATTAGCTATATTATGGTTTGTAAATTTTAAGACAAGGGTGTAAACAGGTAATAAATAGTTTTAAAGTTTACAATAGACTTTAGGGAAATTGACTTAAGCATATAAAGCAGATAGGCACATCAGTTTTCAAGAATGGCCTATGCACATCTATATTGAACATTTTTGCAAATTATTGTTTTGGATAACTGCTTTGCAGCTTCAAAGAGGTTGCCAGAAGATTTTATCAACTTTCAAATCAGGATGAAACACTATTACAGGGATTGAGAATAAATATTACATTGACAAGATTGGACACTCCTTTCCTCACACTGGCAAAATGTAATAGAGACATCACAAATTCGAGAAATAAAACGTCTTTTTGAAGTAGCATAAATTCATGGTTGGCATTATCAATATAGATGTTTAACAGGAATAAGCAAATGTATAAATTGCCTTTTGTGATTATGTTCCAAAGTTGAAACCAGCTAGCTATATAATCTTAACAAGCTATTTCTCTTACCCATGCTTCTGTGCTCTCATGCATAAATTAAAACTGTTGGACTGGAATTAGAGTCAGGAGATATGTCGCCTACATGCCACCCCTCTCATTAGCCCCTCCTGTACCCAGAGCAGATATGTATAGATAATTAAGAGTACCCTCCTCCACTGAGCTTCAGAACCCTACTCAACAATCAAGAGAGCCACTACCGTTATATAAGAGTTAACACAGAGAGGAAAACTAACTGATTTTCCAGTTCTCAAATTCCTTGAATCTCTTGGGACAAACTCTAAATCATAGGCAAGTTCATCCTTTGGAATGGGCAAGGTGAAATCGTTTCTGATATGGTAAAGAACTTAAAGCTCTTAAAATGTTGGCCTATATGCCTTGGAGCTTTACAGAGTATTATGTAGTCTCTCCACTTTTTATTTGTTCTGATATTCATTTTCATTTATTATTCAACCCTTCCCTACCCAATCTTTTGAGAGAACAGAGTTGAGCTAAGTTTCTGTATCATTTTTAGTGACACAACCAAGAGTACACCAATCCTAAATTGGTACATGCACCTCTTAACTTCTAGTCTGTTTCTCTGGAATGGCTGACAAAGTGGAATAGACAAATGATGGAAGGAAGGTAGAAACTAGTCAGAAAGCCAGTAATATGCAGGGTGAACTCTAAGAAAAACCCACTAAGCTTTTACCTTGAAAAAAAAAAAAAAAAGCAAATATCTCAGTCTCCCAACCCCACCCTCAGAAAGTCCTCTTAGTTCATCCCATTTTGCTAAAAATGCTGAACTGGAATCTGAAGCTAGAAAAACAAACATCACCTGAATTCTAATACCCTTGGCCTTTATGAAGGCCTGAAGCTATGATGTGACATAGAGGAAGAACATAGATCAGAGTTAGATCTTTCTGCCTTCAGTGTATTTTCCAGAGATAGACTCAGCTATGGCTTTGGCCAGACCAAGTCTGTCCAGCCTGCAACTAGCACTGGACCCATGTTGTGTAGTAAAATCAAATATCGGAAAAGTGCTACCAGAGCATTGAACCACATGTTCCAACTCTTTTCTGTGAATTTTACATGGAAGTATGTGTATTGGCTTTCTATTGCCGTGTAACAATAAGTTATGACAAATTTATAGGCTTAAAACAATGCACATTTACTATATTATCATTTCTATGGGTCAGGAGTCCAGACAAAGCCTAACTGGGTCTTTTGCTAAGGCTTTCACAAGACTGCAACACAGTGTCAGCTTGGTTGCATTCCTTTCCGGGTCTCAGGACCCTCCTCCAAGCTTACACAGTTATTGGCAGAATTCAGTTCCTTGTGGTTGTAGAACTGAGGCCCTCAGTCCCTAGAGGCCACCTGGAATTTGCTGCCATGTGACCCTTTCATAGCAGTTCACATCATAGCAGCTTGCTTTTCAAGGCCAGCAGGGAAAAAGTCTTTCACTCCAGCCTCCTAAGGCTGTCTTTGTAACATAACCTAATCAATGATGTGGCACATTTACCATTTTGTGTTAGCTGGCAGCCAGTCATGGGCCCTGTCTATACTAAAGGGGCAGAGATTACAAAAAGTCGTGGACACCAGGAGGCCGAAATTGTTGCAGATCACTTTAAGGTGTGTCTGTAACAGTATGTGTGTGCTATAAGAGAAAAAAACAAAGATTATATGTTAATTCTTAAACAGAACTTGGTAGGTACCAATATCTTATTTTCATCTATTAACTTATTTAATAATGACTGTCATTTAAGTAAATATTATTATTATCCTCATTTTATAGGCAAGGAAACTGAGACAGAAAGTTCAGTCAACTTGTCCAAAGCACACAGCTGATCAAGGTAGAATAAGAATATGAATGCAGATAACCTGGCTATAGAGTCCATCTTCTTAACTTGTTACACGTCCTCTGTGATAATAGCTTACTCTGCTATAGTTCCCTGTAAGTGCTTTACGTATTTTAATTCATTTAAGCTCCTAGTGATTACACAATTTTAGTATACATCTAATTCATCCCCTTTACTTTTCAGATAAGCTGAAAGAGACCATAATATTTATGCTTGAGCATGATTGCCTCACATGAAAGTGGTAATAAATACGATTTATTGAGTGGTCATTTTGCTGAACAATCCATAAATATTTCATTTATCTTATAACCTCTGTATAAAATAGATATTACCACCCACATTTTGTGATGAGGATACTCAAATTAGAGATGTTAAATAGTTTGGCCATGCTTTCTAGGGTTGGGGCTCAAATCCAGTTCCTTCTGACCCAAAAGCCCAGGCTTAGCACAACTGTGGTCTACAGTTTGGAGGGCATTGCCAAGCTAGTACATCTTTTCTCTTTTCTTTTCAGCAAAATGTGCTGACTTATCAGATTTGTTTTCTCATGAGAAGAAAATAAGTTTATGATTTTTATCTATCTGAAATTGGGGCTCTCTTGTCTGGCTTTAATAATTGAGCAACCCCTGGATAACCAAGAAAGCAAATATAGGAACTTCATTTTTTAGCTGCCTGCAGCACATTCCCCCACAGGTCATCTGTAGTTCCAGAGGGTCTTGCTTGCCAGTCTTATGCTTGAATTTCTAAGCTAGATTCTAGACATTTTTACAGGGAACAATTTGTAGGGCCAGAAAAGGCAGATCCTTACCCCTTGGTATGTGTTGCATCACATTGATATCCTATGATTAGGAGAAAACCTCTAGACTCTGTGTAATAACGTCTAGAGTTATTTTCTTCTTATGTTCTATTATTTAGGAATATATTGGTATAGTGTGGCTTCATATAAATCTCTCTAAATTATGTTTACTGTCTTATTTTATGCCCAATCTTTCCCTTCGGAGTGCCTGTTATTGATTCCATTCAGAATTCCATGGAGGTAAACACTGAGTTAATTTAAGGTGTGGGGTAGCAGATTGGTGTGCTAGATTAAGTTAGTAAAATAGATATTGCATCCTATTAACCCAAAAGCTGGCAGGATGTCTGCTTTCATTGATACTATTACTTAGATATTTGAATCATCTCTAGTTAGACAATTTCCATTTCTTTTCATTATGCAGATGTTTAATGGAAAATGGGATTTTGTTTTATTCTCTTCCTACTAAATGATAAATCCTGTGTGTCCTTGGAAAGAAGCACAATGTAGATTCAAATGAGCTGCCAAATTGATTTTTGTGTTTGTCCTGCTTTAGCCTTGACTGGTTCTGTAGTTTGCACTTTTAGTGGGTATTTTCTGTGCACTTTGCTTCCTCGTATTAGGCTAGAAGCAGTTTATCATTGTGAAGAGACTTTATGGCCCAGGTGCAGGAAAGCTATAGGTTAGCAATTACTCAGTTGGGAGAAATTCACTGATAACATAACATGATGTGGGGTCACTCACAGGCCCTTATTTAAATCTGTCTTTTGCTGTATAATTAAGAGCCCCAAAGTCTTCTCTAATGGCTTCATTTCATTACATGTGGAGTTTTTTTCTGTTAAAATGTGTAAATGCACCTTAGGGTAGAGGTAGGAAATAGCACTTTAAGCTATAGTCAGTCATTTACATTTTAGTATAAATCAATTCCAGCCTCTTTCTTCAGAGAGATTTTGGAAGTTAAAGAATATAAGATGAGGGGCGCCTGGGTGGCGCAGTCGGTTAAGCGTCCGACTTCAGCCAGGTCACGATCTCGTGGTCCATGAGTTCGAGCCCCGCGTCAGGCTCTGGGCTGATGGCTCGGAGCCTGGAGCCTGTTTCCGATTCTGTGTCTCCCTCTCTCTCTGCCCCTCCCCCGTTCATGCTCTGTCTCTCTCTGTCCCAAAAATAAATAAAAAACGTTGAAAAAAAATTTAAAAAAAAAAAAAAAAAGAATATAAGATGATATACATTCAGATTTGTGTTTGTGTGTGTGTGTGTGTGTGTGTGTGTGTGTGTGTGTGTGTGTTCTATTAGGTTTGTGTGTGATGAGAGGGAAAAGAGGAAGGTATATGTTTAGCACAGACAGGTGGGAAGTCTGAGAACAAACTTTATTTTCTTAACAGTTTACTAGAACTTGACATGGATGTATTTGATTATAGTATTTCTTCATTTCTTGATTACTTATTTAACAAATTCACACAACAAAGAAACTGAAATTTTGTGGAAAGAACCAAATTACCTTTAATTCTTCAATCTCTATATTTATTCAAAGACCATTTTGAGGCAAGGCATAATTTTAAGGAATATACTGATATGTAAGACATGGTCCTCTTCTAGGTTAGTACTTGACTAGTATCTGAATACAATGAATAACTTTTGTAAAGATATAAATTCCATGAGCGAGGCAGAAATTAAGGTCTGTGCTAGTGTAGAGAAGAGAGAGATGGTTTGTGTGGTGGGACCAGGAGATGGTAAGGAAATCATTTTGGATATAGCAAATTTAAAGTCCACATTTACATTTTTAGAACGTATTTACAGGAAAATAGTCTTTCATCCCTACCCTCAGAAATAGTTTATCTTTAGTTTAGATGCAGTTCTTTTAAAAATGTGATTATCAAATGCTTTGCTACTAAAAGTATGTTCCAAACTGGCAGCATGGACATCACCTGGAAGCTGGTTAGAAACACTGAATTTTATGAGGCTTCTGGATGACTCAGTCGGTTAAACAACTGACTCTTGATCTCGGCTCAGGTCATGATGTAGTAGTTCATGAGATTAAGCCCTGTGTGGGGCTCTGTGTTGACAGTGTGGAGTCTGTTTGGTATTCTCTCCCATTCCCTCTCTCTCTGCCCCTTCTCTGCTCATGCACAGGTGTGTGCTCTCTTTCTCTCAAAATAAATAAACTTAAAAAAGAAAACGAAACACAGACTTTTAGCTCCTATACCAGAACTACTGAGTCAGAACCCACACTTTCACAAGACCCCAGAGTGACTTGTCTCACATTGAAGTTCACAAAGCATTGGTCTCATACCCCACTGCAAGGTAATTTCCCTAAGCTGTGGCACATTGGCAGAACCAAGCTTGCTTGGGTACGGGCTGATGGAAGCAGGTAGGCTGACTACAATGAGAGCAGTAAGAACAGGCAACCAATGTACCTCATACTAATAGGAAAGGTCCAAGATAATTTGTAAACAGCTTCCTCGAAATTAAACAAAAGAAACAAGGCAGAAGCTAGGCCACTCTAAGTGTAGGGAAGAAGCTCAATATACCACAACAATTCCTAAGGGAACTGTGTGTGTTACGAAGAATAATTATCATTCATAATAATGAAACCCATGTCATTATTTAAAAAAATAAAGGTTAAATTACATTCAGTGTCCTTTGATTAAGAGGGTGGGGAAGTGAATAATGTTTCAGAATGGTTTCTAGCAAAATTTGGTCCATTTTACTTTGGAATTGTTACTTAAAGAGGCATGCTTCAATTCACATGTGCTTTGGGTATCAAGAAACTGGATGCTCCCCCACCCAAAAAATGTTTTTGGAAAAAGTTTGATATCTCAGGGAAAAAAAGTCGACCAAATATGTATTACGGGAAAGTACATATTTGGAGAGAATCCATTTATACCTATTTTATAATTCTTAAATGTGTGTGTTGTATAAAAATTATGTGTAGTAGAGGGGCCCCTGGGTGGCTCAGTTGGTTAACATCCGACTTTGGCTCAGGTCATGATCTCACGGTTTGTGGGTTCAAGCCCCGCGTCGGGCTCTGTCTCTGACAGCTCAGAGCCTGGAGCCTTCTTCGGATACTATGTCTCCGTCTCTCTCTGCCTCTCCCCCACTTATGCTCTGTGTCTCTGTCTCTGTCTCTCTCTCTCTCAAAAATAAATAAAATGTAAAAAAATTTTTAATAATATGTTATTAAGCTCAAGAGGCATCATTTGTAGAATACCATGTGAATGTAGTTCTCTGGTGTTGTGTTGGGCCTTGGCTTAGAGAGGGACACAGCATCATATTTCCAGAGTTTAGGGCAGGAAAGGTTTTAATCCTGCCCTGCCTTTCCTTCCTTGGTTGGCCTGGGAGGTTTGCACTTTGCAACAGAAGAGTGGAGACCGCAATGTCCTGTTGCCCCTGAAATTTCTGCTTGATGGCTAAGCATCATGGCATTTCTGTTCATACAGGTCATCGCACTCTGCTGACTAGGCTATCTTTTTGCAAAAGCAGCGCAGCAGCATTTTATAAAATCCCTGAAGTGGTGGCAATCTGGACCAGCCCAGAGCTTGAAATAGGCAAAGGTTGTTTTCATTATCCTTGTTTTAAGCCTCCTTTACCTTTTTTCCCTCCTTATCTGGAGTTTCCTTGGCTTCCTCAGGTTCCCAGGCATGCACTGTCCTTCGGCTCTCTACAATCCGCAGAGATTGTAGAGGAACAGACTGTAAGATAAGGATAGCTCACGTACACTTTTGGGAAACCTAGACCTTACATACCCTTTGGGGAAAAAGTAGTTTAGGGCCATTATTTCTAATTACATGGTGCTTTGAGGAAGCATACAGGAGTTTACAGTGAAAGGACAGAGTAAGCTTCTCAAACATTGTGTTTGATAAAGGATGAATAAAGAACTCTGCCTTACACTAGTAGATATTCACAAAGATTTGTGTACTTAAAATGATTAATGTCCTGTTAAAGATATTTCAGGAACCAAGGAACTTATGGGTGAGGTAGTTTTCTTTAGAAGGTCTTTTTCTCCATCCCTGAATTTATCCATAGTAGATTGCCTTATACTTTGGTAACAGATAATCACAAACTAGTTAAAATGATGACATTTTAGTTAATAATACTATATAATCACTTCTTTCAGCAACCTGTGTCAAAATACTCTAATTCCCTTCTTATGAATACATATCACTTAAATTTTCCCAATGGTCAGTAGCCATACTTCAATGATTCTATTTTATATGCTATAATAATAAATTTTAGTAATTGCTTCTGAGAGTTATGCACCTTTATCTCTTAGTAGGAGGCATGAATTTTTATTTCTAACAATCCACCCACTATATTGACCCACTGACATTTCAAATATACTATGTTCACAAAAGAATTCAGCATCTTGCTCTCAAATCTTTTTCTCTTTTTGAGTTTTCTATACTTTTGTTAATAGTATTTTTATTCTGTTGTTAACTCAGGGGAGATAGGTAAATATATTTTAAAAAATAAAAATGCAATGTAAGTGTTAAAATCAAAGAATGATTAAAAGTATGGGACCACATCACGGGTTGGATGAGCCATTATTGATGCTATAACATAGTATATTCAATAGTTTCCACTCTATATTAGTTACCTATTGCTGCTGTAACAAATTACTATAAATATAGTGACTTAAAACAACACCAATGTATTATCTTACAGTTCTAGAGGTTAGAAGTCTACAGTGGGTTGTCAACGCTGCATTCCTTCTGGATGCTCTAAGGGAGAATCTGTTAGCTTGCCTGTTGCTGTTTCTATAAGTCACCTGCCTTCCTTGGCTCATGGCCACTGGCCCCTTCTTTCCATCACTCTGACTTATGCTTTTCTTATCATATCTCCTCTTATTCTGACTCTTCTTCTTTCACTTATAATGACCCTTGTGATTACATTGAGCCTGCTTAGATAATCCAGGGCAATCTCCCCAACTCAAGATTGTCAATTTAACCACATCTGCAAAGTCTATTTTGCCAAATAAGATAACATCTTTACAAATTCCAGGGATTAGGATGTGGACATCTTTAGGTAACCATTAGTTGTACCACATACTGTAAATCCCAATCTATCATTCTAGTTATTGTCTGCTCCTCAGTTCATTTATTGGTCCACCATGCTTTCTTTCTTCCTGTCTTAGCTCATGTTTTCTTTTTCAAGGAAAATACCATTCCACCTTCTGTAATATCCAAATATTTCCCATTTTTCTAAGCAAAGTCAATTATATCTGCTTCTAGAATTCTTCCCTGATTCTTCCTTGTAAGAAGTGACTTCCCCTTCTCTAAAATTTCATAATATTTATCTCTACTTTTCATGACTCAGATATGAATAGTTTTAGTTCAAGGTAGAAAACAATATGTCTTCTCCCCTTCTAGAGCATGAGGTCCTCAAGGATATATTCTACATTTCATTTATAGTTCTACATCATGCTTACCCCTACCTGACTCCCAATTCCCTGTATAGCTCAGTGACTACTGTGGATGCTCAGTAAATATTTTTTGAAAGGATTAATGAATTTCGAGAAATCACCATGTCATTTTGGCAGAGTCATGAGACCCAAGGGACTTGCACTTAGGCTTTCTTTCTTTCTTTCTTTCTTTCTTTCTTTCTTTCTTTCTTTCTTTCTTTTTTTTCTTTTTTACTAACCAGGATGGTGCTGTCCATATTTGAAATACAGATTGTTTTCTTTCCAGTGTATTGATTGTTGAAAATAATATGAAAAGTACTAGGCTTTACCACTTTCTTACATATGATTATATTAAAGGTTTTATTTTCTCTTAGATGACAAATTTAGGACTCAGAAAAGGAAAATAAAATCCCAATACTCCTGTAATTACAGATGACAATATTATTAAAATGTAGAAACTCAATTTTTAAAAAGTCAAGTAAGGTTTTTTTCTTTTTTTTTTTAAGCATTCATTTCACTTAGTTATTCCTGCATATCTAATTGACAGAAATTACAAGTTACTTTCTCTCATTTTTCTCCTCTACTGAGATCTTAAAAATGAGTTTCATGTCTTGACTTCACAGATTTGACAGATGTTACCACCCTCTTCAATCACTGCAAGAAATGTGTATCCTTAGCTATAAGAAATCCAAAGGTGAGAAGGAGATTGGAAAGAATGATCATTTTCTCTCCCTTCCCCGGGTGTTTTCATGTTACCCAGGAATGTTTCAGTCATTCTTTTGAGTTGGGTGAAATTATGAGAACTACACATAAATATGTCGATATTTCATTCTCCTGCAGCTTTGGATGTGAGACAGCAGAATGACAGAATCCTGGTTTTTCTTTTTTTTCTTTTTTTTTTTTTTTTTTTTTACACTTCAGTGATTTTTCCATGGAGCTATAAGCAGAGCGAAAGAAAACTGCTAACCTGTTCATTAACTTCTAGAAATTCACTCTCACCTTTTGCCTTACACAAAATAAAGTAGTTTGTGGTTTGCTCATATTGTCAAATAATTGTTGTGAATGAGCATGACTGGAGGAGGGAGTCATGATAATAGTTGTGAGGTTGCCTCTGAGCCTTGGGATGACCACATCCTATCTTTGTTTCCTTGAAGTAGTTCCTTTAGCTGGGATGATTTACATAACTTGAAGTGGCCGTAGGTAGGTTGTGATGTTTGTATTTTTCCCAACAGCTCTCACCTGTGTAGTTTAAGTATACTATAAACTTCCAGAATGTAAGTGGGTTGAACACAGCAAATAATTTTGACTAATCTGCTATTGTGATAGGTGTGATATTATCTGTGGATTGAAGCTACTTCTCTAGGGCCTTACAAGGACATTCCCAAACTTAATGTCTTGAGCAGATTGTTTTTGTCTTTTTATAGGTCCTATTGCTTCATACATGTCAATAGACAAAGAAATAAACCTCCTGTTTATATACTCTATACCCGATTCTGCCTTCATGTAGTAATATTTTGAACTGTTGGGTCCCACCATAAGAAAGCATGTTGAAGAGGCCCAGGCTTCTCTGCTGGAGTCATCATCACACTGGGAAAAAAGTCTGGGCTCCAGCTATGAGCCTCCATAGGCATTAATGAGGAGTGCCCCCATACTATGCTTCATTACTGCTTCCTGAGGGACTCCTCTTGTGAGAGAAAAGAAAGGAGCCCAGTGTGATTCTGGAGAAGCAGTGGTTTATTTCCCATACTTAATTATCCAGCTGCTATATTGTTCCTGAGATAATTCTCTTTGGGTACAAGGCAGGAAATTAGATAATGCCATCTGATGGGTGTATGAGTTTCAAAGTTTGCCTTGAGGTGGCAAATATAATCACAGCCAGTTTTTCTAGGACTTATACCTTCATATAAGCAAATAGACCATTTGTGTGATTTAAGAAGGTAAGGTTAGACACGCTGTGTGTAGGGAGAATGTTCAGAATCTGTGAGATTTTTATCTGTAATGATGAATAACTGTTATTTTTCTGTTTTTTTAATTTCTCCAAAACTATTTATTTTCTGCATGTATTTACTAAGTAGGAGACATATACTTAGTACTTATTTATGACAATATTACCTTGATTAAGTTGTTCTGTCTAGACATGGGTTATCTTACACTTCGCTGCCACTGAATTACCTACAAATCAATAGAGAGAATTATGAACAAAACCTCAAGTGTAAGTTAATAAATGTGACAGTTATGAAGCTTGCTACTTGTGCCAAATATGTGCCACAACATAGTTTCTTTCATTCAACACCCAGTGCCATCTGTGAATCAGGATTTAAGAATGATATGATGAATAAGATTATCACTGACGTCAAGAACCCAAGAACTGGTAAAATTGTCCTTAATTCATTCCTTCCTGCTCCTCACCTTTCAAATTAGCCCATCAGTGAGTCCCATAACACTGACCTCATACAGTCTCTTCTGCGCATCTCCACCACCACTGCCTCACAGCAAGCGACTGTCATCTCTAGCCTACACTGCAAAACCTTCTTGCATCTCAGCTCCTCATCTATGCTGCAGCCCCACAAAACATTCTCCATTGACCATACAAATGATCTTTTATTTATTTTTTTAACTTTGTTAATGTTTATTTATTTTTGAGAGACAGAGAGAGAGCGGGAGTTGGGGGAGGGACAGGGAGAGAGGGAGACACAGAATCCGAAGCAGGCTCCCAGGCTCTGAGCTATCAGCACAGAGCCTGACACAGGGCTCAAACCAATGAACTGTGAGATCATGACCTGAGCCAAACTCGGACGCTTAACCAACTGATCCACCCAGGCGCCTCATATAAATGATCTTTTAAACATACAAATAAAATTATGTCATTATTCTGCTCTTAATACCTATTGACTTCTCATTACACTTAGAATATGGTCTCACTTTCCTTCCTCTCCCATCTGGATGTCTCTTTTGCCTTCTCACTTTCTTACACTGACAGCGCTTGGGTCATACTGTCTTTCTTTTGTCCCTCAGATGCTACAAACTCTTTCCAACCTTAGGTCGGTGGCGTAGTTGTTCCCTGGAACATGAATACTCTCTCCCCAGGTAGTTAGTTATATTCTAGCTTCTTCTGACTTTTCCAGTCTAAGAAACTTTCTATGAATACCCAATACAAGGGGGCCCTTTCTTTACTCTGTTCTATCACCCTTTGACTTTTATACATTTGTTTGTTTTTTTTGTTTGTTTATTATTTGGTCGATTGGATGAATGGTAGAGAAGAGCTACTCCTGATACGTGGGAACTTGTCTAACCCATACAGTGAAGCTTCAGTGTCATTAGAAGCTGGCCTGGTGCTCACAGGTAGACTGTGTTATTTGCCTGTTGAATAGAAACAGTTTCACAGAACAGTAACATGAGATTAAGTCACTCTTGAGACCATAATCTGCTGAAGCAAAACAAGGTCATATCATTATTTTGTTTAAGAAAAAAAATAAATAAATAAGGGTGCCTGGGTAGCTCAGCCAGTTGAGCGTCTGACCTCGGCTCAAGTCATGATCTCACGGTTTGTGAGTTTGAGCCCTGCGTTGGGCTCTGTGCTGACAGCTCAGAGCTTGGAGTCTGTTGTGTCTCCCTCCTCTGCCTCTCTGTCCCTCCCCCACTTGTGCACACAAGCCCTCTCTCTCTCCTTCTCTCCCCCCAAAATAAATAAATAAACTTTTAAAAAATGATAAAACCAAGGTCACTGTAAAATCCACAAAAATATCAAACCATCTCTTGGTTAAAATGAGTAACTATTACTTTTCTGTGAATCATAGCTTTATCCTCACTCTCGTCTGCTCTTGTTATAGATAAGATTTATTGAGATGCCCAATCAATCACAGAATTCCTCTACTTCCTGACAGGCTCCTATCCAGAACATTCTTGCTTTCTTAAACTCTGCCCCAAACCACCTAATAAAGCCCAAACTCTTTAATAAGTCTTGCCTACTATCACCTTACTGAGAAGCTCCATGGTTCCTCGTGTATGTACTATCCCTTGCTACAACAATTAATAAACCCAACTTGTTCAACTAAAATTATATTCCTAGTGGTATCTGACTAAATGGCATCGACAGTGGTTTGTTAGTTCGTCTTGGTTTTTCGACTTTTTAGAACTACAATATGAACTCCTTTAGAGCAAGTGTCTTGTTGTCTTATTCTCTGTTGTATCCAGAATCTTTAATAGGTTTGCCATTTCATAGACCCAACACATATTTGTTGAATTACTTAGTTGATCTTTTTTATATAGAGGTTTAATAAGCCTTGGACAGTGATTTTTACATACAGATCCTTGGCCCCAAGGTTGAATTTGATGGGTTGTAACGTCAACCACAAGTGCAAGTGCTTTATGTGCTTTATATAGGCAAATGGCACACAAACCATTGAACTTGGATTTTCACAATGCAATTAAGGGCTACCTACCAGCTTGTTAAAATTTAAATAATCTTAGCATTCATAAACTCAGACTAGCATACAATTACAGTAACTTAAAATTTAAACTGAATAACCTAGAGTCTGGATTCGATATTCTGCTGGACAGTGTTTCAAAGCATCCACTGCACCTGAACAGGTATTGGGAATTCCTACATGACTTCTGTTGGATAGTTTTCAGTTGATGCCAGTTTTGCTTTTTAAATTAATCTTTCGTACGTTTGGTTTCAGCATTTGCAATTTAGTGTAATTGGCATTTTTGTTATTGTTGTTAACTGTTGTAATGACACATAATTACATCAACTAACATTTGTCAATTAACTAGAATTTCAGACATTTATGTTTTAAAGTTCAAATATTAATCATCCATAAATCTCCCCCTATTCCTTGCTTCCCAAATTGACTTGTATGATGACACTTCAACACAATTTTAAGTGTTGAATAGGTATGATAGGAAGGCTTTGGAGTTCTTTTTCTAAGTGGGCTAAGAACAAAATTAGTTAAGGGTAAAATAATGGAGAGAACTCTATTTGCTGAGCCACTAAACACTGAGGCTTCATGCTTTATGGTTCACCCATGAGTTTAAATAATGCAGAACTCTCTGAAAGTAAAAGACAACTAGCATATTTCCTGTCCAAGACTTAGGACAAAGGAAAAGTCAACGCAGAAGGATGAATCCTCTTTTTATTTCCTAATCCCAGCAACTATTTTATCTACCCAGATTTTAGGAGAAAAGAGCCTTTTTTTTTTTCAAGGATGTGCTGCTTTTATTATAGAATAGTCAAAACAGTTATCTGATTACTAAGGCAATGGCAGGCACTAAGCCTCTCTCCTTGGGTTTCCCCAGATTTGGAGATAATAGAATGATTTTGTAAGAATCAAAGAAATTATTTATTATGTAATAGAGTATTTAATTTAAGAGGACTGTTTCATTTTTTAATATATATTTTGCCAACCATCCCACTCTGCAATAATTCAGCAGGGATAAACATATAACTGTTTCATTTCTGAGTTACTATGTGGGTGTCTCTCAAAGGACCCAATTTTGAAGAAGAACAAATAAAAATAATAATGATATTTGTTGCTTATTTTTTCTTTTCATTCATACAGGTGTGAAACTCTAGCTTTTAATCAACAAACTGACATTTTTTTCCATGCTATTTGCTTTGAATTTTTTTATAATTATGAAACTACAACTAAATATACAAATTGGTTAAACCATGAAATATTGTCTGCCTGATGTGTTAGGACAATTTTTACAGGGAAAAGAAATTTAATAATAATTTCTCTAGATTTCTAGCTTCTTATGTCATACTTCTCTTTTAAAAGCACAGGTGCTGCCCAGGAAAACACGTTTGTTGCATCTGGAATAAACACAAATCAAAGTAGCTACTATTTTACATAATGGGCTCATAATTTGACAAACTGTATGAATGTTACCACAGGACATATTTTAAAGTCATTAAATGTAGAAAGATATTTGCACCCAGATGTCTTCCATTAAGCCAGATATTTAAAAGATTTGTAAAAATGTGAAACAATGCTACACTTTTCAAATTTTTTTAAACAGTCATTTCTTTAAATGTTAAATTATTTTGAGAGAGAGAGAGAGAGAGCCCAAGCAGGGGAGGGGCAGAGAGAGAGAGGGAGAGAGAGAGAATGCCGAGCAGGTTCTGCACTGTCAGTGTAGAGCCTGGTGTGGGGCTTGATCTCACAACCTGTGAGATTATGACCTAAGGCAAAATCACGAGTTGGCTGTTTACCTGACTGAGCCACCCAGGAACTTCTAAATAGTCATTTTTTAGATGTATGTTATTTATATTAACATGTGATGGATTTATTTTTATTATTATTGTTTTTTTTATTTTGGAGAGAGACAAAGCACAAGCAGTGGGAAAGGCAGAGGGAGATAAAGAGAGAATCTTAAGCAGACTCTATGCTCAGTACAAAGTCCAACCTGGGGCTCAGTCCCATGACTGAGTGATGAAATGTGATTCATGACCTGTGATGAAATCAAGAATCGGAAACTCAACCGACTGAGCCACCCAGGCACCCCTGTTTTTGTTATTTTATTTTTTTTTAATTAATTTATTTTTGAGAGAAAGAGCAAGCATGAGCAGGGAGAAGCAGAGAGAGAGGGAGAGAAAACTCCAAGCAGGCTCTGAACTGTCAGTGCAGAGCCCAATACAGGACTCAAACCCACAAGCCGTGAGATCATGACCTGAGCCAAAATCAAGAGTTGCTTAACTGAGTGAGCCACCCAGGTGGCCCTATTTTTGTTATTTTAAAATGAGTTAAATGGGGCGCCTGGGTGGCTCAGTCGGTTGAGCGGCCGACTTCGGCTCAGGTCACGATCTCGCGGTCTGTGAGTTCGAGCCCGCGTCAGGCTCTGTGCTGACAGCTCAGAGCCTGGAGCCTGTTTCGGATTCTGTGTCTCCCTCTCTCTGACCCTCCCCCATTCATGCTCTGTCTCTCTCTGTCTCAAAAATAAATAAATGTTAAAAAAAATTTTTTTTAATGAGTTAATATTTAAACTTTTTTTACTTTCAATTTGTAATCAAGCAAATATTCATAGATATAATTTATATACACAGAAGATTTTTGGAGTCTTTAATGATTTTTAAATGTGAAAAAAATTCCTGAGGCTAAAAAGTATAAGAAATGCCATTTTAGAGAAATGCCAGATTACTTATCATGACCATATGTGCTGTGTGTCTTCTGGGGTTCTAGAAAATGTATCACTTTATTTAGGTCCAAGTAACATATTATTAAGCAAACATATTTTCAAACTGTCCATAATTCATGATACTAGGTCTTTTTATTCTTTCATGGTAGTGGTCTCTAGAACCTAATATGTTTTCTTCACAAAGTGAATGGGTTTTGGATTTTCTAATATCAAGTACACTTCCTTAGGTCATGCCATAGGATGATTCTGTCTGCTTTAGCTATGTTTTAAGCAATCTATTAATAATCATGATTTAACTTCTAAAGTGAGTGTGAATATTTTGTTTTAAATAATAAGCAGAGTAGATTTGAGATTCTCTGAGGTAACAATACCCTCACTCACTTGCCTCTTTAGGAAACGAGAAAGAATAAGGCCATAGCCAGCCTGCTGGGTATATGCCTGGGCGTGTGTCATACCTGTGAATTCCATTCGTCATGCTTGTCAGCGTGGACATGAAGTTGAGGATCTCTAAGGCAGTTAGTGTCGCATTTATGGAAGTGACGAAATGCAGCTCACACCAATGATTCCATTGGTTTTGACTGATCAAACTGGAGTCCACATATAATTGACAATTGAAATAAAGCCTAGCATTGTCCAGAATGGGCAAAATCTAGTACACTATAGAACAAAATGTAGCATCTTTCCCAGGCTTTGCATGAATCTGTACATAATTTGAAAAATTCTAAAAATAATATTTACCTTGCCAGAACTTTTGGCCTTTATTAAATACAGAACACTAATTGTTTCCATAGTGAGTGAGCTGTGTCAAAAATCAGATTTGAAATAGTCGATGCAGTGCCTAGCAGCAACTTCTTCATGTTACTAGTTAATGATGATTGCTACTATTTATTGACCACTGAATATATGCCAGTTTTCCTAAGTGTTACATATTCTCTCACTTATACCTTACGGGAAGTCTCAAAAGCTGTGTATTGCCATTTTTCTCATTTTATGGCTAAAGAAGCTGGGACTTAGAGGTTGAGCTAACTAAGTGATCTAAGCCCTGAAGTTAGGTCATGAAACCAGATCTGTCTGATTTCAGTGTCTATGCTTTTACCACTAAGATACTATCTTCCATGTGGCCACATATTACATGCATTTGATTGGCCAAAGGGATTCATTACCTTTATTTCATAGGCAAGGACACTGCAGCATAGGCAGATTAAGTGGCTTGTACAAAATCACAGATTAAGAAACAAAGTCCATATCCCCTCACTTCGTTCCTTACGTGGCCATGTGGAACTCAGTACAGCATACGGACCCTGAAGTCATCCTTTGTCCCTGAACTTTCAGAATGTTTACTACGTAATATAGTTTCTGTGCTATTCGGCTTTGGCATTCTGTGCCAAGATACTATGTTAGAATAAGTGTGTGTGTGTGTGTGTGTGTGTGTGTGTGTGTGCGTGTGTCTGTGTCTGTGTGTCTGTGTGTGTGTTCTTAGTGATGGGCTCTCTTTTTTTCTTCTGTATTTCCCACAGTTTTTTTTTTTTTTACCTAATTATAGTGTAATATTTATTAGTTGATTGATTGAATGGTTAGTGAGTGAATGGGCCATTATTTCACTTTCCTGGGTATAAGTTCTAGAAACTGCCAAGAGCTACCAGGTAGGAAGGAAAACAGCAGCCCCCTCCATCTGCCACTAATTTCAATAAGAGTCTTCAGATATTATTTATTTTTCATATTTAATTATCCATAAGCATTCTTTCAGAAAAAAATGTTTCTTTTGCCAGCAAAGTTGTTTGTTTTAAAATCACCAGTCTGGTTTATACTGTTTATTTAAATGATCATTTTCTGGGGCGCCTGGGTGGCTTGGTCGGTTAAGCGTCCGACTTCGGCTCAGGTCATGATCTCACCGCCCGTGAGTTCAAGCCCTGCGTCGGGCTCTTTGCTGACAGCTCAGAGCCTGGAGCCTGCTTCCGATTCTGTGTCTCCCTCTCTTTCTGCCCCTCCCCTGTTCGTGCTCTGTCTCTCTCTGTCTCAAAAATAAATAAACGTTAAGAAAAAAAATTTAAATGCTCATTTTCTCAGTTTGATTAAGTAACAAAATTCAGCAAGGTCTAATGATTTCATTAGAATGAGGGCTAAAATGTGACTCAAAATATGTGGGTACTGACTGTGGTGTTTCCACTTGCTAGAAACGTTTCTATGCTTTAGATTTCTTATTTTTCAAGTTTTAATTATGATATACTTCCTTTGCTTGTATTTCTTGCCAGGTTTTGGTAAGGATAAAATGAGTTAATTCACAGCATCATGGCAGAAAGGACCCAGAAGTAGATCAGTAAAAATATAAAACTATAGACCTACAAAATAGTTAAATATAAAAAAAATTCTAAATATTACAAAACAGACCTACAGTAATACAAATGCTCTTAGGAGTGGGTGGTTTATAACACAGTTAGTGAAAGAAGGCCTTTTTACCTAGAGATACAGGAAGAGGCTTGGGTTTGTGTATCACATTGACCTATTCATTCATTCATTCATTCATTCATTCCTCATTTACTTAACAAGCATTTATTGAATGCATAATAGATGCCCAGCCCTGTGCTAGAGGTTAAGATTCCAATGATGAAGTGGACAGAAGCTCAACCATGGTGTTACTAATAATCTAAGAAGAAAAAAAACATATATCCAAACTACAACAAACATAAAATCATTTGATAAGTGCTAAATTTGGTATTATTACAAAGTACTATGGGAACACAGTGGAAATAATGACTAACTCTGCCTAGGGGCTTTGGGAAGTCTGCAAGAAAGAGTGGCATTTGAGCTTGGTACAAAACAATGTGTAGGAGTTTACCAGAATTTTTTTTTTTAATGGGAAAAGGGCACCTCTAGATAGAAAAAACAACATGTTCACACCAGTGAAGATGTAATAGAACATAGCATGCTGGAGACAATGTGAAAATTAGAACAAGTCTTTTGAAAAGTACTTTGGCAGATTGTTTCAAGATCTATAAAAACACTTATGTCTTTAGACCAATAATCCCACTTATGGGAATTTATCTTATAAAAAAATATGAAGAAAGAAAAGTGTTATTTACAATAGCAGAAATATAAAATTGAGATGGATCCATTATCCAAAAACTACAGAATAGTCATGTAATTATAATGTACCATTTTGACTGTTCTGTTATTGTTAGAATGATAATATCCTAAGTCAAAGTGGAAAATGTATAGGCCATCATATTAAATTATGAAACACTAAATTGTATCTTTATTATATCCATTTAAAATTATGTGTGTGTACAGATAAGAAATGGAATAGAATGTGAAATGAAATCAAAACAATAACAACAGCATTAACAACAAAAAGTTTTGTGAAGGTGGTGCTATGTGAATTGATGTTTTTTAATAGATTTACTTTGTTGTGGTCCTATCATTTACTAATTCAACTCATGGTCATTGACTGTTTCCCATGTGCTAAAAGCATTGCTCAGTTCTCCACTTGAAAAGGTAAAGGAGCTTATTATTTATATGTATATATTTTTATTTTAAAGAAAAGCACTTTTATATTTCCATGCCTTTGCTAAAATAATTAACTCTACCATTTTCAAGACCCAAGTTGAATGCAGCATCTTCCAAAGGGACCTTTTCAGAATCTCTCCATCCCATCATTCCTAATCTCTCTCTACATTTTTCAGACTTCTGTCCCTCAAAATGAAAGACGTTGTGCTTTAGGAGTTGAATTGGAGAATTCAGTATGTCCAAGGAGGTGTCATAGTGGGCAGGGGTGGATCCACATAAGTCTGTTTCTCAAAGTAAGATCTAAAACAGCCTGCCTCAAAATCACTTGAAGCACATGATAAGCATGCAGTTTTTCACTCTCATCACTAGAAATTATAATTAAGTAGATCAGGGTGGGTCCAGAAAATTAGCATTTTTAACTAGCACTCTAATTTTTAGCCATCTTATATTTGGAAACCATTGCTACAAAATATTGAATCTACATGAAATAATTGCATCTGCCTACCAGAATGTTATTGTGCAACATTATATTTATATAAGCGACCAGTTGAGAATTTCTCTGTTCACTGATTTTCTAATAATGTTATGTTCAATCCAAGATGAGCTTTGTTTCCAGCTTAGGTTTCACAATTTTCTTAATGAAAAATATTCATTCTTTTTTTAAAAATGTGTGTTTATTTATTTTGAGAGAGAGAGAGAGAGAATGAATCCCAACCAGGCTCCTTACTGTCAGCATCAAGCCTGAGGAAGGGCTTGAACTTGCCAACTGTGAGATCATGACCTTAGCTAAAATCAAGAGTTGGACGCTCAACCAATTAAGCCACCCAGTGATCCTACTTATTCACTCTTGATCAGTAAAAATGTGGTTTTTTTTTTTTTGTTTGTTTGTTTTTGGTTTTTTTGGTCCATGTGCTCCTGTGCATGCATAGGATTATGGAGTCATTTGTAAGCTTCTTGTAGATATCTCTTCTAAAATTCTTTTTTTAATATTATTTATTTATGGGAGACCTCTGAGAAATAGAGTGCAAGCAGGGGAGGAACAGAGAGAGAGGAAGACACAGAATCTGAAGCAGGCTCCAGGCTCTGAGCTCCGAGCTCCGAGCTCTCAGCACAGAGCCTGACATGGGGCTCGAAACCACTAAGTGCAGGATCATGACCTGGCTGAAGTTGGATGCCTGACCCGCTGAGCCACCCAGGTGCCCCATATAGATATCTCTTCTAAGTCATTCTTGGTGCTTAAGATATCATCGTATGGTCCATAATCAAGGAGTGGATGAGCAGGGATAAAGGAGACTTACATTTGATAATATCTGGTAAGCTGTGTTCACTAAAAAGCAAAAGTTTCTCACAGTCCATTAAAGTACCTCAACTAAAAAGGTTTTATGTTCTTTTTTTCTCTAGTCCTTTTTTTTTCTTCCTTCCTTCCTCCTTTCCTTTCCTTCCTTCCTTCTTTCCTTATACTTCCTGCCTCTTAACAGACTTGACCATGGACTGAGTATGGCTTTTTTGCTTAATGCTTTTCATCAATCAGCTGCCAAAAATATTTGGTCACTGATGGCTGTTTGGTAAAAGGCATTGTCCTACTCACAGTATCCTGAAAGAATCAGTTCCTTTTTAACATTGTCCTTCAGCACTTGAGTTTGGATCAAAATGAACAATTAGTCATTCTTCTATCAAAAATTTTTAAAATGTATAGTATGTCAAAAATTTCAGAAAAATCTTTAAAACGAGGAGTTAGGGACTAGCAGTATAAATCCCAACGAGATAAATCTGAAAAGAGAATACTTGAGCATTATTACCCTTTGACCTTAAACTGGCCAACCTAGAAGCCAGCTGGGAGAAAAACAGTAAGAGAAAATTTCTGTACAGTGTGCGCTCGCTTCATCTTCGTGAATCATTGTTGTGCATGAAATGTGCTGGGATTTCTTTCTGGGTGGATTTATTGTCTTAAACAATTGGGGAAACTTTGCTATGATTTTAGTGGATTCTGATCTCTTATAGAAAAGGTCTAGAGGTCTCTAGATAGGTCTCTAGAAGTCTAGAGAGCCATCCTAAGGAAACTCTCTCAATACAAATGAATTCTTAGGATATGTAAAAGGAGCCTGCTTGGATAGCTGCATGTTCATGGTTTCTAATTGCTGCAATGTGGTAGGGACCAAAACAGCCAAGTGCCTTAAATAATTCTGACTGTAAAAGGGTCATTCTATTCTCCAAAATGTTACTAATTGCATATTTCTTCTATGCACATTAATCTTTCTCACTCCAAAATATTTTCAACTAAATTATCTTTACATTGTAAAGTCCAATCTGGGAAATTGTCTCTTACTGGATGTCTCTAAAGTATCTGTATTTTTTAATTGTCTGCTGTGGTGCTTCTCTCTGTTCCAATGTCTTACTTGTTGAATATTACTCGTAATACTTTTTTTTTAATTTATTTTACGCCTTAAAAAAAAAGCTTCCTATTTCTATTCATTGGAAATTCTGTTGACATGACTTTTCTGGAAGAAGAATTCTCAATTTGTACTCCAAAATGATCTTGAGGTTCTTATATTATGGAGGTGGGATGCTTATTTACAGTGCAGACTTTCAAGACCCATCTAAGTCCAAGACAGAATTACTCTCTGGAGAAGGGCCCAGAAACCTGGATATTTACCATGTTTCCTTGTTGGTTCTTATGCAGAGTAAACATACCGAACAACTACTCTGTAGCACCAAGGTTACTTCTGATTTGGAAAGAACATTTGATATGTAGTCAGTAGACTTTCAGTTGCTAGTTTCATGGGTATAGATGTCATTTAATCCTTCTGAGTCTCAATTTCTTTTATTTTTAACATTAGTATAATAAATTTTAGAGTACAGTGTTATCAAAAAGATTACATGAGGCATTGGTTTTTGTGTTTTTACTTTTTAAAAAGCAAACGTACCTAGAGAAATAACCAGTTTAGAAGAAAAAAACCCCACAAGAACAGAGTAGCAGAAAAAAATAAGATTTAGAATATATGAAATTTTACTTATTTTGACCTTAATTCGCTTCCTACCTTTGATGTGTACCTGCACATATTAAAGTTATAGTGAACGGAAATTGAGTGGTGCTCTATGGCCTGAAACTAGGACTGCCATTTATAAGGAGAAAAAGCAAAAACAATAAAAATTTTAAACTAAAATAAACCACTATGATTTTCTACCATTTCTATCTGTTCCCTTTTCTTAAAAAATGTAAATGGTCCAGAAGTTTCCTCACATATATTCTCTCACAACTAGCTTACTTCCTGACATATGTCTTTTAAAAGTCAGCCAGGCATCCTACTTCCCATTCATCATAACTGTGGCACAAATACAGACAAGAGAATTTGATTAAAAAAAAAAAAAGCCTTCAGCAGTCACGCATAAATCTTCTGAAGGAGGAGACTCAAAGTTTCTCCTTTTGTGTTTCATATCCTAGAAATGCTCATGGGAGGATCATACTCTTTCTTGGATAACCCAAGCTTTCAATGCCATAATCTAGGATCATGGGGTGAGCTGGGAGGAGTCTTTGAAGCCATCCTTGTCTCTTACTTGACATCATTTTTCCTTTCCTCTAAGTCTTACTCTGGTTGATAATCATGGTGATTTTTGAAAGCATCTTGAAACTTGCCAGTGTCATGTTCACTCACTGACTAGACTGGGAAGAATTCTACTGTCACTTAATTCAAGCCAAGTTATTTAACCTCTCTGCATCAAAATCCTTCATCTGTAAAATGAAGGAGTTTGTCTATGCAAACTATAAAGTTGTAAAAATCTAGCTAAAGAGATTTATGACATGCGGTGTTCTCTTAAACCACACAGTACGTGATGGTATCTGTAGATCTGTGGCTCTTTTTTACTTATCTCTTTTCTCCCTCCCTCCTCTGTCTGTCTGTCTGTCTGTCTGTCTCTGTCTCTCTCTCTCTCTCATCTGCTTTCTCACAATATTTTCTGGGCAAAAGGAGCATTAATTTGACCTAAAACTGCTCCAATGTCCTAGTCATCCAGGTGGCTTTGTGTCTCAGCTCTGCTGCCCTGACCCCGAATGCCACAGGCTTGGCCAAGTGTGGAAATCAGCATGACAGAAGTCACAGAGAAAGTGCCTGAAGCTGTCCTGAGAACTCTGTTCCCAGAAACCTTGTCTGTGGGTGGAAATGACCAGGTGGGGCCTGGAGACCAGGGCTGCAGTGTTTCTAGAGGATGCAGTGTAGCTCGGCCTCGTCTGTGAACTGTGATGTGGGATGGTCTGAGATAGCAATTTGTCCGCTTGCTTGTTCACACGTACACCTTTGTGGACTATAAAGTAGGCGACAATGGTAAATAGCCTAAGAAGTATAACTTGAGGGTCAGGAAAACCCCTTCCCCTTCACATAGTCTCCAAATAGCCCTCTTGGGATCCCTGTAAATACTACCTTTTATGGCCATACCTGTAAAGATCCAAACATGAGGAGGAGTAAGGACCTTAAGTCTTTTGTATTGTTTAGTTCATTGGGATTAATTTCTCAGACGCTTTGTTTAAATTAAAAACAAAACTATGAAAAGTGGAATATAAAACCCATCAACAGCATTTGAAAAAGATCCTAATGTTTTGCCAACACATTTGTTGCCAACAGGCTTCCGGGTCACCACCCTAGGAGTTTTTCTCTTACCTCCTTTTCCCGGTTCCTGTTTCTTCTTCCTCATGACTTCTTAACTATGGAGGGATCCAGGGCTTGGCCCTCAGTTCTCTCTTCTCCACCTAAACTTTCTTCCTCACCACTTTATAATATACACCTCACAGTAAAGAATACTTTTTGTTTTAAACCTCTTTGTAAATAAGGTAGAAAAGCCTAATATTTAGAACACAGTTTATCAGTCTCACTATTGACAGAGACAGATAAATCTTTGTTGTAGGGGCTGTGCATTGGAGGGTGCTTATCAGCATCTTTGCCACCACCCACTCTAGATGCTTGTAGCACTGCCCCAGCTGTGACAACTAGAAATATTTCCAAACACGGTCAAATGTCTCCTTGTGGACCAAATTGCCCCCCACCTCATAAGCTACTGTTTTAGTGTAACTTTGTGTAGAACACAAAAATCCTTTAATAATGCAAATTATAAGCCTTTGACTGAATTTAGCCAATTCAATATTTTTTAATGTTTATATCTCTTAAAGTACTAGGAATCTGAACAACAGCCACAAAAGAATGAACAGTGGAATCTATAAGCCGAGTTCTGTCTCTTGGATAAAAGAAGCTTAGGCCAAGTAGGAAGCACAAGAAAATGGATTTTGTTTTGTCTTTAGCCCTACACCACTATTGGTAAAACAAACAAACAAACAAACAAACAAACAAAAAACAAACAAAAAACAATGAAACAAAAAAAACAACACATTACTCTGCCTCTAAAGCAGCAGTAAACAATATCCTACATTAAAATTCATGGTTAGCTCTGCCACTTCTTGCTAATTGCATCCTGCTGAGAAAACTAAGGCTTGGAGGGGTTAATTTGCCCAAGTTCTGCTAATTAGGCAAATCATTTACTTCTCAGTCCTTCATGTTCTCTAAGAATCAGAGATAATTTAGGTGAATTGTCACTGCATATTGTAAAGCTCTTAGCGCCTGTAAGTTTGTATTGTTATAGGCATTAAGAGATGAAAGAACTGAAAGTTTAATATGGTTTGGGGAGGACTTCAGCTAAGATTGCTGGAACCTGTCTCTGGCAGCTCCCTTCTTGCCCACACCTACCCTATTAACATGAAAAAAGCAAGCCACACTCCCTTCTCTCTCCTCTCCTTTCCCCTTAACACTTTTGCTCAAATATCTACGAGCCACATTCTTCTAAGCCTAAATGAATGTAGATGCCATCATTTTAATTAATTTTGAATTAGAAAAGTAATACATAAATTGGATGAAAAGCATATAAAACGGTACCTATGCCTCGGTCTCACCTTTGAACCCAGCTCTGCTCCTCAGATTTAACCACTATTAACTGATATTTTAGGTCTTTTTGGAAATTTCCTCTGCATATGCAACTATATTCCTTGTGTGTAAATGTGTGTGTATGCGTGTATATAAACTTTAAACAATTTAAAAAATTGCACCTTTGATTTTTGTTTAAATAACATTACATCTTAGAGATGTCTTCATATAAGTACATTTGAATTTGCCACATTATATTTTACAGCTGCAGAGTATCTCTACTGTAAGACTCTACCATAATCTATCTAATCAGTCTATTATTGATGACTAGATAGTTTCTACTTTTGGCTATTGCAATACTGCAATGAGTAGGTTTGATGATGCTTTATTACTGTAGTTTCCTTTTTGATGAGAAGTGTTCTGGGCCTTATTTTTTTTTCCTTTAAAAAAATAAAGTTTGATTATTGAGGATTATGTTATTATTGAATAAGTAGGCCAAATAGAATGAGCACAAAACAATATGCATTTTAACAAATTTGAAAAATGCTTTATTATTTCCTGATAGTCAATATTGAATAAGGGTGGATAGATATTTGCAGAAAACTTGGCAGGGTTCAGTGTTTCAAGAATGTGTTTAAAAAATAGCTCCCAAGACAAAATGAGTTTTGGAATTTCAGCATTCTAAAGCTCAGTGACAATTTACTTATGATGGCACATCTATCAGTATTTATTCTCAGATTTTTTTTCAGTAGTGTTGGGTCACTCTAAAGGAATTAATCCTTGAAAATGTATGGATATAATTAAAACTGGGCAATGAGGAACAATAAAGAGAAGTGCCCTGGGTACTCTTTCTATTATTCCTGAAGATTCTTCATTGTTTCTTTTGAGGTTTTTTTTTTTTTCTTGTTCTTTTTAATCTCCATGATATTGCCATTTGAAAAATACTGTGGTCTCATCACTTATAACCTTACCTGTCAGACTGGATACAATCATCTCAGTTACCTTGAAGAACTGTGCAACATATCTGTTATTGCACAATGATCACTGGAAGCAGATGTATTGGGGTATATAGTTCCATATGGTATTCCAGATGTGTGGATCCTTTGCTTACCAAAGAATTATTTTAAATTTCAGAGGAAAGACCAAAAAAATGAGTCCATATTTCCATCACTGGATAACACATTTGTTCTTCTGGCTTTAGGAAATGAAATGTACATTTGGTGGTGGGTTTTTGTTGTTGTTGTTGTTGTTGGTTTTATTTTTAATGATTGATAAAATGGCATATTTATTGGGATTTAAATCGTCTTTAAAGAGGAACAGTTCTAATTGGCAGAAAAGCATAATAAGGTACTTCTGATTGTTGCATAATTGTCTTTACAAAATCATCCCATAAAAATACTCATTATAAACTTGGCATTCAAGAAAAAAGTCATTCATTAACTTGGGAATAAAATTATAATTACAATTATAAAGCTTTGCGGCGATCCTGTTAGGAGGGTTGCATGCTAATTGCACAGTTTAAGCCTGTAATTTAATATTAGGTGAAAACATGATAATCATCTGAAGGGAAGCACATAAGAGTTTAAGGGTTGGGATGTTAAAAAAAAGTTTCCCTTCTGTTTTGCGATCGCATTGGATTAGAAAGCAATATAGAGAAAATTCTCTGCGCATGAAAAAAAGGTCTTTATTTGGGTCGCATTTAGAGGGATGTCCGTTCTTCTATGCAGTCACAGCCAGGGAGTAAATTCAACAATAGCAGCGATGCTTACTTTTTGAGCAGGGCGCGGGCTGGGCTGTGTACCAACAGCCTCGTCAACTGCAGACGGAACTGCAGCATCCCTTCCTGCAGTAGGGCGTCAGCCATTGGTTCCTCGGTGACACGTGACTGATAGAGCCTTTTCTGTGTCTTTTCTCGCCCATCTGTGTGCAGGGCACTGATAGGCCAGGCTGATGCGCAGGCAATTTATCATCTTGATCTCCCACTGAGTCAGGGAGCTCTCCTGTCACCAGTATTGATTTCAGAGGATGGACTAAATTTCCTAGGATTTCCATTAAGAATTAAGAAAAAAGCTCTAAGCACGCAGGGTAGCCAGACAGACATGGATATGAGATGGCACTGTGAAAACTCGCAGGTAGCTTCTTCTCTCACAGCCGGTGCTCAGCACAGCTTAGAACTGCAGCATGCAGGGTTTAAGATACCAGAAGGCTAAGAACAATAATAATGAAAATAAGAATAAACTCTCTTGGATAAACTAATTTTAAGATTTATGTTACAATATTTATTTTTGGAGATTGCATGTCAAATTTATGCACGCTCTATATGAAATATAGAAACGATGCTTTAAATCTTTTAATGTCCTTAAACCCTGAGCATGATTGCTTCTAGTTTTGTTTGCTGCTTTTTGTGAGCTTCAGAGGTTTTTTAGCATGCTTGTGGCAAAAACAACCAAAAATTGTGTGTGTGTGTGTGTGTGTGTGTGTGTGTGTGTGTGTACATATATATATATATATATATATATATATATATGTATTAAGTTGGTTCAAGTAAAAGCATGAATAAAAGCTGCTTTCAATACTTGCCAGACTGCTTCATTATCGTTAATGACTTGGTGATATTTTTGCCTAAATATGCTTAGATTCTGACCATGCATGCTTTTTGCGGCAGAGTGGGTTTTCGTTGAGAATTTGTAAAGCTGGAATGTCTGAATTAAATATATGTTTGGTACAACAGAAAATGTATTAGTGGTCAACGATTAAACCTGATTAACTAATGGAAATATTTCATGATGGTAAGATTTAAGTAACATTTATTTACACTAGTTACTTCTTTCTGAAAAAAATGCATGTCTGGGATTAATGAAAGTGTTTATATTTTTGAAATATAAATATTGACTATTTCAAAGATAGTAAGATTTTAATTTTTAAAAATGCATCAAGGTAAAAAAATTTCAAAAGTATATATATATATTTTATTTTAGCCTATGAAATGATTCTAAACCTGCTGTTTGTGTATGCAAGAGATCATGTGCATGTTCATGTGTGTGTGACTTCTTTGGGGAATTGTTTGATACCCTCCTGGCTAGTCCTTATAATTGAAGAGGGAAAAAGCCCTGGCATTCATATATTTCCTGGGCCCATGGGAATTAGAGCCAGCAGAAGCAAGAGTAGGGCCAGATGGGATTGGCATGCTTGGCAGTGAGTACAGACAATAGGTGGGGGCGGAGCAGATGGAGAACAGAAGGAATTGCATATCAGAAAGGGGGAGCCGGGAGGGGAAGAGTGGGCTTGATAGTGAAGGAAGCCTGCCCTCTCTTTTCAAGGGAACTCCTGACTGCATCTTCCTTTAATTATGAGATACAATGTCATGTCTGTTGTAACAAATATTTTTCATTAAATTAGGGAAGGAATCATCGAGTAGGGAAGGAATCTTATGAATAGAAGTTGGTTCACCAGATTATAAATGATGTGTTGTCTATTGGTTGTTGTTTGTAACCTTTTTCTCTTTGCCGTGTTCAGGAAAAGTAGGAGCAAAATTAAAATTATACTATTGTATTATTTGGGTTGGTGGTATCTAGATAAAAATGTGGCAGTAACTACTAAACTTATATGAATCACCTTAGATGATTCAAGCATCTCTAGGGGTTGCTGACTTTTTCCCTAAGTAAGCTTTTGATTCTGAAAATATTAAGAGCCCATGCTGACTACTCTACTATTATTTTACTTCTAGCTTATAAATAGAGGTTCATTTCTAGAATAACTTTGAATGTTTTATTTAAGTATTTGTTGATTTTTTTTTTAGGAAGCTTGGGATCTTTATTACCAATGTTTAATTCAAATTCTGAAATGAAATTTATCTCTCAGAATTCTCTATCAAGCTTTCTGTCACCCAAATGCCCAGAGAACTGTGCAGTCTTTGCCCAGGAAGGTCAAAGGGCTGCGGGAAAAGTGAAAATCAATTTACTTCTGAATTCTATAATTTTAATAATTCTTACAAAATTTTAAGGTGAACTTGGACACAGTTTCCAGTCCTGAGTGCAAATGAACTTGACCAAAATCATGCTGCCAAAATATACCAATAAAACACAAATTTTAAAAGTTTTAAATATACATCTTTTGATCCATGGGTCACCCACAGCTCACTCAATCATTTGATTAGTGGACCTTGCATATGGAGAGAATTACCATTTTCCAAGTGAACTTTTGCCATGTTGCATATTTCTCTTGACTTACCCTTGGACCTTGGCTTGAACCAAGGTCCTGGATAAGAGAATGAAAACTTTACCTTTGACATCTTGAGGTATTCAAGATAATTTACTCAGATCACTTATATTAATTTCCCTAGAGTCGAAGAATTGAGCCAGTTTCTTATACTTTATGCAATCCTTTTCCTCCTTGCCCTTCTCTTAGAAATTAATGAAAGAGTCCACTAAGCAAGAAAATGTTCCTCACTTGGCAAATTCTGTCCAATGATTTTAGAAAGAAATAGAGCCTGCAGACAGAATCTTGGATAGGTACTTGTAATTTTGAGGGTTGTCTGGTGTTCCCTAAGTAAGATGACCCAGTGTTAAAGAAGAAATGTTTTCACTGATTTGCACAATCAAGTTTGCATAATAGGCTAAAAACCATGTAATCCTTACAGGCTAGGTGGAATGAAACTAGAAGAGCCCTGAAGTGGTATTAAATGTCTGGTCAAAACAGTATTTGGGCTCAACTGCCAAGAAAATTTCTCACCAAGACATTAACCAGGGAAATGCTTACATATTTACATAGTAATTAGTGATGTAGCATTGCATATTAAGGATGTTTTGGGTAGTTATGATGAAATGTTACTGTCTGTGTGCCTTCCATATGCTCCTTTAATTTACGGAATGTGCTCATCCCACAGCATCTGGGTGCATTTATAAACTACAAGTGCAATCAATTAACTATATGATGGATGCAGTAGGCAGAATGCTAATTGATGGGAAAAGCCCTCTTGGCTTATACTTGGTAGTTTTCAAATGGGAGGGGGAAAAAAACATGTAGCCAAGGACTTTCAGCCATCGTCTATATTAAGTTTAAATGTTTTAAGAACTAAGCTTACTCTGCCCATTTGGAAATAATTCATTTGAAACAAGACTTTTTCCCAGGCAAAATTAGTCGCTTTTAATTCCAGTATATGAGCACTAGCAAAATTCATAGGTGAACCGTATTAGTGGATATTTAATTGTCCTTAGACCAAGTGGTGCCTTTTATTATTGAGTCTTTTTCATTTCCCATTTTCCCTACTTCCAGTCTTTTATTTCTCTGCTGCTTTACCTGTCACTTGTGAATTCAAATGCTATTTGCTCCAGACCTCAATTTTACTACACAATAAGCTGTATATAAATTCAGCAGTGTAATGACACCAAATTTGGCTTTATACATTTTTGTGTGTATTTAGGCTTTCGATTTCTTTGACTTCTACTAAGATTACCATATTGACCTGCAAAGATTGGTTTTACTTTCTGCTATTGTATTTTCATTTACTTGACAATTGGTATTTGAATCTCCTGAAGACTCCCTTGCCTCATCACTCTGGCACAGAAAATGGAGCCAAACACAGTAATATCTAGTAGAAGAGCAATTTCCAGTATACAGAATAATTAGGAAAAGCCATAGACAAGTATAAACTGATGGATATCTCTAGTTTCCCTTAGCAAATGAAGACAGTAATATATGAGATATCTTCAATTTTTGTGTCATAAATTATGAATGGTTATCACTATACATTTCCATTTGCTTCTCAATTTTTTTTCCTTTATTTGAATTCACTTGATTAAACATTAGTAACTATCTCAGAACTATTTTCCAAAATTAGTTATATGCTTTTCTTTTCATTGTTGTGGTATATGTCTGTGTGTGTGTGTGTGTGTGTGTGTGTGTGTGTGTATACATACATATATATAATTGTTTTTTTAATTCCAGTATAATTAACATGCAGTGTTATATTGGTTTCAGATGCACAATATAATGATTCACCAATTCTAAACATTACTCAGTGTTCATCACAAGTGTACTCTTTTTTTAAAATTTATTTTGAGAGTTTGCGAGGGGCAGTGAGAGAATCCCAAGCAGACTCCACACTGTCAGTGCAGAGCCCTATGTGGGGCTCGATCTCATGAACCATGAGATCATGACCTGAGCTGAAATCAAGAGCTGGATGCTCAACCGACTGAGCCACCCAGGCACCTCTAAATAAGTGTGCTCTTAATGCCCTTCACCTGTTCCACACATCCCTCCTCCCAACTTACCCTCTGGCAACCACCAGTTTGTTCTCTATATTTAACAGTCTGTTTTTGGTTTGTCTCTTTCCTGATTTGTTTTGTTTCTTAAATTCCACATTTCACATATGAGTACAATTATATGGTATTTGTCTTTCTTAGACTGACTTCCTTCACTTAGCATTATACCCTCTAGATCTATCCATGTTGTTGAAAAAAAGGTTTCAATCTTTTTATAGCCAAGTAATATTCCATTGTATGTATTTGTGTTGTATATATATGTGTGTGTGTATTATGAATATATACATATATGTTGTGGTATATATTTTTTGAAACTACATGTGAAATAACAATGTAATTATTTTTTTTAATTTAAAAATTTTTTTAAGGTTTATTCATTTTTCAGAGACAGAGAAACAGAGCGTGTTCAAAATAGGACTATGTTATTGTCAGATCAATATTGCATAGAGTTTTGATGTTTTTTAAAAGCACTTCATTTTGGAGTTGCATAGGTATCAATTCTAAATTACTCGTGTGTGAACTGTCTACACAGTGGGTCACCCTGCATGACTAGATCTGCTTTCTAGACCACTTACCCTCCCATTGGCTTAAAAATCACTTTTTTCAAGTACATAGCATGACTTCTCTTAATTAGCACAGGTAGACTTGAGTGGATCATCTATTCATTAGGTTTATAGTAGAAGTACAATATTTTCAGAGTTGAGTGTAGTGTGTGTGTGTGAATATGTATGTCTGTATTAAACACTGGTAAATATTTAGCTGCTAATAGGTTTAAAGGATACATATAACTAACTAGAAATTTCAGGAAAAACAGCTACTCTTGGGTCTGCCAATAGTTTTCTTAGCCTTCAAGAAGTGTATTATCTCCTTCCAGAATATTGGCAATTATAATATATAAGCAATTATGTCAGTGTTTTTTGTACATTTGATAGTTAAAATATGTTAAGATATCTATTGATATATGTATATAGATATATATATATAGATCAATCGATATATAGATATATATAGGTATTAATTTATCTATACCAAAACTCTGCTAGATATGGTGGTTGACTCAAAGGAAATTCAGATATTTCTTGTCTTAAAAGTCCAGTTGAAGAGTCTACAAAAATGCATATAAAAGTAAAGTACTGAAAGCTGACCTATTTTACCCTATAGTATGAATTAATGAAAATATATTTGCTGCACATCTGCCATATACTTGATGGTAGTTTGGAGATAGGAGAGGTCACTATGGGTTAAGTAGATACATAGAAGTTGTTCTGTTCTATGTCCCTTGTGTTTGTTTCAGCAGCCCTAGTTATGCAGTCACAAAATAGAAAGTAACACAAAATCAGGTCAAATCAGGTCAGCGACACATCCCATCACACCAGTACCAGCCTCTGAAGTGATGTCTAATGCAACAAGGGTATTGGAAACAAGCAAGGTTCCAAGTAGCGTGTCTCAAAATCAGTCAAGGTGGTTGTTTCCTGTTCTACATGTTCTCAGGGAAACATATGAATTTATTAAAAGCCAGTCTTTATGCCTTGTGAGTAATAAAAGTAAATGCAAAACATGTATAACTTTTGGGACGCCTGGGGGTTCAGTCAGTTAAGTGTCTGACTTCTGCTCAGGTCATGATCTGTGGTTCATGAGTTTGAGCCCTGCATCTGGCTCTGTGCTGAGGTGAAAGCCTGGAGCCTGCTTCAGATTCTGTGTCTCTCCCTCTCTCTGCCCCTCCCCTGCTCACACTCTTTTTCTCTTGGTCAAAAAAAAATTTTTTTTAAATATGTATAACTTTTTTTTTTCTTTAAAACTCACCTGCATATTCTCTTTATTTATTAAAATTAGCCTCATTGCTAAACATTTTCCTTAAAAAAAACAAATCAAGGGGCGCCTGGGTGGCTTGGTCAGTTGAACATCTGACTCTTAATTTCAGCTCAGGTCATGATCTCATGGTCCATTAGTTCAAGCCCCACATCAGGTTCCAGGCTGACAGTGTGGAGTCTGCTTGGGATTCTCTCTCCCTCTTTTTCTGCCCATCCCCTGCTCACATCTTCTATTTTTAAGTAAATAATTTTTTTAATAAGAAAAAATATAAGAAATCAGTTTCCTTTTACTGATGGAATGATTTGGGTATAATTCAGTGTGTTTGTAAATTACCCCAGTAATAATTTTCAATCTGCTTGATTCTACTTCCTTTTCTCTATTTGATTGTTTTCTTTTTGAATGGTACCGACTGTAAAGAAAGTAGAATGTGGATGTTATAGGCAAGAAGCAAGGCCTTGGCCTTGAGTGAAACAGTTTTGCATAGTGATAATTATGTAAACAGTCTACTCACGTTGTTGAAATAATTATCAATACTATTATTTCCTCGGTGAGTGGTTTTAAATACAGTGAATAATTATGGGGAACTTCATGAACCATTGATTAGTACTGACTGAAATGATAGCTAGTGGTAAAATATCAAATTGAATAGTTCTTGATTACTCTTTAAAATTTCAAGCTAGAGATAGTAAGCTTAGGTCAGTGATGAAGGCATCCATGCAAAAAGGGTTTCCTAGATTCCTGACTTTATGGTTTCCCACATAGCCAGTAAGATTTCAATTGCAATAGACGATATCATTTTAAACAGAAGGCTACTGATTCAATAATAAAATAAATACTGACTTTAGCTTCCCTCTCTCTTTCTCTCTCTTGATCTCTATCTCTTTCTCTGTCTAGCAATTCTCTAAATGTTGCATGAACTCTTTGTAGTGCTTTAGGAAGAAAGACAAGGTTCTAAAATGATAAGATCTAGTAGAAAAATATATGCTTGGGTGGCACCTGAGTGGCTCAGTCAATTAAACATCTGACTTCGGCTCAGGTCATGATCTCACTCATTGGTGAGTTTGAGCCCCACGTCGGGCTCTGTGCTGGCAGCTCGGAGCCTGGAGCCTGCTTCAGATTCTGTGTCCTCCCGTCTCTCTGCCCCTCCCCTGCTCTCTCTGTCTCTCTCTCTCTCTCTCAAAAATAAATAAACAAACATAAAAATTAAAAAAAAGAAAAGTATATGCTTGGTTTATTTGAAAGTCTGCAATGGAAGGACATTTCCAAAGACATGCCATGCAAGTGAGCATAATACATGTTTTGCGTCTGTAAATATTGCAAATGGGAGGTTGGCTTTACAGGTTACTTTGGTATGGTTGTGGCGGTTATATATTTTTTTCCTTTATGAATATATCTGCATCTTTGTTTTTTATGTTTATTTATTTATTTTTGAGAGAGGAGAACACAAGCCCGGGAGAGGCAGAGGGAGAGGGAGACACAAAATCTGAAGCAGGCTCCAGGCTCTGAGCTGTCAGCACAGAGCTGGATGCAGGGCTCGAACTCATGAACCATGAGATCATGACCTGAGTTGAAGTAGGACATTTAACCAACTGAGCCACCAAGTCACCCCTGTATTTGTACCTTTATAATGAAAATTATTATATAAATGTCAGTTATGTCAACTTATATGTAATATATAAGATTTGATCTGATCAGTGTGCCTCCTTTATATTTTAGTTTTAAAATAAATGCTATAATTTAAATACATAGAAATGCTGCAGAGAAAGTCCACTCTTCATTCAGCTTCCCCTAATATTAATGTTTTATTGAAGCACTGTCCATTTGTCAGTGCTAAAAAAATTAACATTCAGTGTGCTCTTTGAGAAGTGATTTTTTTTTGTTTGTTTGTTTTTAGGCTTTATGCCACTGAGTGTTGTGAAACTACATTTGGAAAATTCCAACATCACTTGTTTTTTGCTTTGTTTTGTTTTGTTTTCCCATCAATATCTAAGAGAATCCTCCTTAATGGGCTACACAAAATTTCTGCTTTGAAACATTCAATCAAACATTTTAGGAGAAGAAACAATTAATAGAAAAGCAGTCCTTTTTGTTTATACCTATTTTTTCTTTGCACCTTTATATATGTTGGTTTCATTTTGAAATTGGTCTGGGATTCTCTTTTTGTTTCCTTGTGAAATTTACACCATTATCAGCCTGGATTGCTCTTCTAAATTTTAGATCTACCCTTACAAAGAGTCCCAATTCACCTCAAATTCAACATGGTTCCATTGTGAATGGGTTATTTTGGGACTTTATCTCATCTTAAAACATTTTCTTCTAATTGATTTATGTAAAGAGATTGTACTGAAGAAATGTTTACTGCTACTGGTGTGATGAAGACCAACTACTTAATCTGCTGGTACTTGACTTCTCCATTCATAAAGTGAAGGCTTCACAACTCTAATACTTTTTTATGATTTTAGAGTGTGAATAAATGTGAATTCCCTTTAAGTTTTTAAAGAAAAATGGCCTTATCACATAGACTCCTTTTCATTTTGTTGAATCATCTCCTTGAATTTTGAGATAAATTTACATCTTTAATTTTATTATGAGAATTTTCATTTTGAAACTAGTGTGAGAATAATTCCAGTTTTGGCTAGCGTTAATTTGAGGGAAAGCTCCTTTTCCATTTCCATAATGAAGAATGCAGAGGCTCGTTAGCATTCTGTGGGCAAGGCTGGTAAATTTCAGAAAATTGGTGATTTGGAAATCTAGAAACTCACCATAGGAAATGCTACAGAAGAAACATCGTTTCATGTCAACATCATCTTGACAAATAAGGAAAAATTTTGCAGTGTGTATATCACAAAAGCAGGCAGAATTCTGTGAAAACAAAGGAAAGGGGCACCATACTGCCTGTTCTTGTGTTCCAAAACCTCTACCTTCACTAAGAGACCTTGGAATTATTTCAAATATATTTTTTTATACAGTGGATGCCAGAAGAGCTAAATTATTCATTGTAAGTGAAAATATTTATTACCATGTGTCTAGAAGCTCTGATTCCCTTTCTGGTGTTCCTAATAAGAACCCTGTGGTGTAAAATCATGGGCTGAATCTACTAAATAATTAGCCACATGAATACTGTACCTACCGTGTATATTTTTAGGTTTCATATCAGTAAATATTTGATAAAGTGGTGCAGTCTGGACTAAAAGTCCTTCATCCCCAAATCAGTTTTACATTCTTCTCTAAGAAGTAAGGTGCCCTGTGGCTTCTAATGGAAGTGGAAAGGAAAGTGGAGACATAAACAATCAACAGCACCATCTGAGAAAATTCTCATCAGTGATAAAGATTTATGAAAAAATAAATTTGGTAAATGAAAAATAAGATCCTCAGAGGATAAGACTTTGTAAGCATTTCTTTATAAACTTAAAAAAGAAAGTGGATCTATATTGAGAACAAAAGTTTAGATGTATAGGACAAATTATTTTTATGGATGTTCACAACTTATATATAAAGCCTAATATAGCTTGCAAAATGTCTATAGTAATTTGAAATAATTAGCAGGGAAATATTCTTAGACACAGGCAAATGAAATTAGAATTTTGACATTTATAATTTCAACACTTCTGAATATATGGAAGGTGCAGTGATTGCATTTTTCATTTTTTTCTATTTGTTACCAGCATCTAAACATAGACAGGATTTGGTGGATGTTCTGGGAAACCAGCATTTTGGAGCACCAATTGATATGTACAGTAGAGGTTTAACTAAAAGTTAAATCTTATGATAAATTTGATTTCCAGAACACTATTAGCTTGAAACATTTCAGCTTTAAAACATACTCTGGGCGCTGCAAAGCTTAAGCACTATGGCACCAGGGGGAGCGAAGAAAGGCAAGGTATTATGAGGTGTGGGAACCCACACTTCTCAGGCAACTCATTTCATTATGGCTACATGAAGTATAGGCCTGGATTCGGTTATGGCAGTTCTAGAACATGGGGCCGATTTCCCCCCCTTAGTGTCTTTCTTGGCTAATCACCTATGACATATTTCATTCTTTTGTTAGGAGTAAGTCCTCTTACCACTTTAATTTTACTGTATCCAGGGGAACCTAGGTGGCTCAGTCAGTTAAGCATCCGACTTCAGCTCAGGTGGTGATCTCATAGTTCCTTAGTTCGATCCCGGAATCTGGCTTTGTGCCAACAGCTCAGAGCCTGAATCTTGCTTTGGATTCTGTGTCTCCCTCTCTCTCTGCCCTTTCCCTGATCGTGCTCTGCCTCTGTCTCTCTCTCAAAAAATAAATAAACATTAAAAATCAATAAATACATTTGTTGTATCCAGTGGAATTAACTTTTGGAAAAGCACGCATAGGTTCGGAGAGGATCTAACCAGATAACTCACCATTCTTTGCCTATTTGAGTCAACATCACTGAGAAACTGCCTCTGTTCATTGTATCTTGTATTGTTCAGTGGAAAGTATTCAGGGACAGAAAAATTTTCTACTAGCCAATTTTCCAGTCTGTATCTTAGGTTTGGTGTTTAAGAGGAGTGAGGTCTTTGCTGCCACAGACAGCTAAAATCTAAAGACTCCACTTAATCAGCTAGTCCTGGAGCAAGGCTAGTTTGATAAATTGTCTTACTTTTACGTGTACATTTTTGAATATTTTTTTCATCTTAAAACCCTTTCTTGAATTTTGAAACCAAGACCTATCTCACATCTCACTCAGTGAGACAGAAATCCTACTTTCTTAAGTCTGAAAGACCTTTCATTGATCTCATGTGTAAAATGAACTGAGACACCCTGCCACTTTCCAAACATGGGTGGAGGAACCTTTTTCTCTCCTTTTTTCCTTCTTCTGCTTTATTTTCTTTATAATTTCCTATTTGCTTTGTCTCTCTTCTTTTAATTTACCTCTAACGGAAGGATGCTACTGACATCTATTGTTTTCTTCTGCCCCCCTTGTGTCACTTAAGAATCAAATTTTGAAACCAATAGATGGGTATGAAATTGCTAGGTCACTAGCCATTATTTTTAAACCTTGTGGAAGTTAGGAGAATCAACTGGATTCTGTGACATTGAAAGGAAATATATTGAGCACAACCTAATTCTTAGATGGATAAGATTCTGTACATTTGAGGAATGGCAAATAAGATTACTCGTTGAAGCAGTAGTTAATTGGGCAGAAACTAGAGTCTTCACAATAGAAGTATTAGGAATTTAATTTTTTAGTGAAGCCCTCACACTTCCTATTTAATTGTGTTGGTTTTGTTGGTGTTGTTTTTGTATTTTACTTTAATTTTCTCTTCTAAATAAGGGTATATAATATTTGTTGATGTTGAAATTATTCTTTGTTGTTATCCTAATCTTTTGGATTCAATATTCAAGGATAAATAATGGAAGGGTAGGCAAAAATGGTGTCACTTATACTAAACTGTCCCATGACAACTTCCTTACTTTAGATTATGGTGAAATAGTCAATATTCTAACCACCTTAAAGCCACTAATGGTTTTAGATAGAAACTGTCACATTTAGCTGAAAAGTAAATTGTTGAGAACCAGTACATTTCCCTTCATTGATAAAGCACCAGGCCCTGTATATTTTTGTTTCATCTGTGGCTGTCAGCAAGGCATTTCATGAAATAGAAGATTATTGAATTTATTTATGTATGTATATACTCATATAGTTTTAAAACTTTTAACTTTGAAATGATTAAAGATTCACACAGTTACAAAGAAAAATGCAGGGATATCCCTTACATCCTTTACCCAACTATCCTTGTGTTAACATCTTCCATATCTGTAGTCCAATATCAAAACCAGACTATTGACATTACTATAAATCATAGAGCTTTTTTAGATTTCACTGATTACACATGCATTTATTTGTATATGTGTGGCTGCATGCAATTTTATCATATGCATAGCTTCTTATAACCACCACCACAAAGTATTTAATTGCACCATTACTAAGAGAACTCCCTGTGTTATACCCTTGATTAATTAGATTTTAAGGGGACCTGGGTCATCTACCCTAACCTACTTTATTGGGATGGGGAGTGTTTTGCCTCAGGTCAATTGGTTAGATAGTGATTGAATTCCTAGTTAGCTCAGAATGCTGTGTCCTGTCCCAGACCACTTTCAGACGTCCCACCTTTCATTCTCAATTTGTAAAGTTAGGCAATTATTTTTCTATAATTAAAAAAAAAATTTTTTTTAATGTTTATTCAGTTTTGAAAGACAGAGAGTGAGTGGGGGAGGGGCAGAGAAGAAGACACAGAATCTGAAGCAGGCTCCAGGTTCTGAGCTGTCAGCACAGAGCCCAACACTAGCTGGAACTCACCAACTGTGAGGTCATGACCTGAGCTGAAGTTGGGTGCTTAACTGACAGAGCCACCCAGGTGCCTCACTACAATTTTAAAGATAAGAGAATTGAAGCAAACAAAAGTTTTAAGGTAGTTCAATTGAACAATTTCATCACAATTCTGGACTTTAAAAAAAAATCAGATATTCTAATCCTATTAATGGATGCATAACAGGTTAAGGGAACATTAACCATCAGCGTGAGCATTATTGATATTTTACACAAAGCATGTATGTGATACATGTAATCCACGTTGCTTCATAGGGACTCAGCATGCTGGCTGAGAGGGAGAAGGTAGTCAGTTGTCATCTGTAAAGAATCCCAGAGATTTAGCTACAAATTATATAATCAGTACTCTCCATCAAAAGAATGGAATGTCTCCTCCCTCCCATTCACACACAAACACACCAGATAATGTAGAAATTTGTTTTCCTTTCCATTTTGCCTTTAATGCTTACATTAATTTAGTTACCTCTTATACAACTATTGAGGTGAGGTATTGGAGTTGGAAACAGGGGTATCCTCTTTGGAACAAGTTTCAATGCTACTTACTTTCGGAATGAATCTGGTTATAGAAGAGCAGAACAGAAATTATTTGGAAAGATTGGAGGATCAAAGACTTTTCTACTATATCAGCATCATAGAAATTAGAGATGCAAAAAACCCATTAGCTGATTTGCCCTATTTCCATGGAAATTGCAGTGAACATTTTTCAAAAGACCTAATCTATTTTTGTTTGAAATAAATGGGAACTCAATGTATATTCTTGTTTAGAACTTGAAACTGCTGATTGTTGTGTTTTCTGGGTTGTTTTTCTTTTTAGATCCACTTGACAGTTTGCATAGCTAATTATTACGTTCTCATTGTTTAATCTCAGCATTCCTGTAGGCTTTTTACAATGGGGGAGGGTGGAAAGCAGGACTACAGTTTAAAGTACATCAACAAGCTGTTAAATCAAGGAGTGGGGTGGGGGGAGGGATGGAGAGAATGAGTGTGTGTGTGTGTGTGTGTGTGTGTGTGTGTGTGTGTGTGTTTTCTGGAAGATGCGTCAACGTTAAAGCAGCAAAGTGGATTTTAAATAACTACCAGGCTTTAGTAGCTATAACACTTTTGTGAAGGTTTTGTTGGTAACCAAATACAGAAAATAGTGGAGTCGCTTGTGGCCTCATTTTATGTAGGGCACTTTGTATCATGATGGGTCATTTGCAACAAAGCTTTTGCTAGGAACACTAAAGAACATGCAATCTTAGAAATCCAGTTTGTTTGTTTGTTTGTTTGTTTGTTTGCTGGTGAATGAACTTTCATAGATGGAAGGACCCTAATAATTTGAAGACAATTTGTTACGAATTATCTTATACCAAATAGATAGTTTTAAAATTTTCCTTTTTTAGTATTCTGTGAGTTCCATTTATGGGGAAGAATGCTTTTGTCAAGAGTCACTGGTTTTATTGCTAATGTATCATGAAACCATTGTGGAGGATTCAGAATTTAGAAGCATCAAGTGAACCATTTAAGACCAATTGAAGTAGTGATGGTTCAAATGAGATAAAATTACTTTTTTTGTATGTCTTCTCATTGGTGGTGGTGGTGGTATTGCTTTTGGTAGGGGGTGTTTGAAATACTGACTAGAATTACAGACTTCACCTTCTTTCCTGCATTACAGGGTAGGACTCTTCTAAAAAGATGCTCCACAATTCATTAGACTGAAAGTTTGCTTTAACAGAGCATTCCTAAATAATTATCATGCTTCTTTAAGGATATGTTCATTTTGGATGAGAAAATTAAGGTAAAAATACAGTAGAAAATTTTTAGAGTTAATTCATATTGAGAGTGAACTCTGTGTTTACAACAATGGTGAAAATGTTTATTGTTGTATTTGTGTATACAGCTTCCCTTAGAGCAGCCAAACTAGTGAGAATGACCAGCTAGGAGCAGATAATGAGTGACTTGGATATCTATATTTGCATCGATGAGTAGATAAATGGATGGATGGATGGATGGATGGATGGATGGATGGATAGATAGATAGAGAAATACTATCTTGTAGTTTCTAGTTGCTATAAGCAACAGAGACAGTTATTTCCAAGCCTTTCAAGACACAATGAATGGCAAACATTGTGTGCCTAGCAATTTGAACCTCCACATATGAACTCGTTGAATACTTGAGAGCTAAGATGAAACTCATACACATTCTTGCAAACCATTGCCATGGCAACATACTTAAAATTTCCAAGGTCTGTCTCCCTCGAGTCTGCACCTGCAGTTAGCTTATTGTGAAACAAAAAGAAGGCTTTCCAACTTGAAAATGCTTTGGAATGGTTGGAAGTATGTTTTGAAATAAAGTGGAGTTTAAAAGTTGAAAAGCAAAATAGAACGTTCAGGGGAAAAGTACATTTGCATTCTTCATGCAATATTTAGCTTTTTTTCTCCTCCTACTTCACAATATTCTAGGCGAGGGTAAATGTGGATAGTCTACCTATTGTAGTTATTAGGATATTATGGTTTTTCCCACTTTAGTGAAAAAACCTGCTGCCTCCTGGCATGCTAGGTAACATATGTGCATGTCCTATGTAATAATAATGAAGGCAAGAATAGCTAAGATTTACTTAGTGTTTATTATGCAACAAGAACAGTGTTAAGCACTTCATTGATCATAATTTTCTTAATTCTTAAAAGTACACTGCTGAGGTTGGTACTGCATCCTTCCCATTTTACAAATCATTGAAGTTCTAATAACTCCAGATTTAAACTCTGACTCTAATGTTTATGCACCAAATCACTGGATGCAGTGTTACAAGCTCCCATAATCAGTCCCAGCACTCCCCAATTTGTTAAGTGAAGAGCTGGTTCTAGGAGACCAAGAAAGGACGTACCACAGACAGAATCTCTCTACTCAGAATACAGAGTTAGTCATGAATACAGCTAAACCCTTGCATGGCAGAACCCGTTCTACCCATAAGAACAAGCAGACACAGTCCCCAATCTTTAGGTGGCTTGGTCACAGACAGTAAGGCAGCCACTTTCCTTATTCTCTTGCTCATCTCTCTCCCAGCAACCTCAGTGGAACACTCGGAAAATAGATTGAGGTATTTGGAGTCTAGTTCCAATAAGGTTCCTTGGACTTAATGAAATAAGAAAAGACTTGTTGAGAATTATCGTGGTAAAAAATGTTACTGAGTGGGCAACTTAGAAATAAACACATACCTTCATAAGGAGCTATGTATTTTGAGGAAACTAACAGGTCTCTGGATGTTAAGCCACGAGCCTTGGCTGATTGCTTTAAGCAGCTGGGCTTTCCTGTTTGAGAACTTCTCTGACCCTCTTTTTCTTAGAGCCAGTTTATTATTTTTCAAAATAGTTAGAGAACCTTAATTATCTGGATTTCCAGCTCAAAGCAGATCAAAGGAGTGATTTTGGAAAGGGAAAAGGGTGTGGATAAAGGCTGACATGGATAGACAAAAGAGAAAAACTAGTAAGAGCAGGCATTGATTAAAAACTAAAAGAGAAGCATGAGGACCTAGGGCACAGGGCATCTGCCTACACTTCGGCATCTGAGATCACCGCTGTGTTGCAGGTTCTGATGTTTCTAACAGTGATACCAAACCATCAAGAAAAGCTTATCTTCTGAACCTTCCGTTTAAAAGGTGACGCTTCTGCTATTTCAAAAGTTCTCATGATGACAACTGGCATTTTTTTGTGTGACTAGAAAGCGTATTTACTGTCCTAAATCAGCAGACATCCCAGAATTCAGAATTAAGCAAATGGGGCATAGGTTGCGGGTGAAGGAAAAGTGCACATCTAAGCAGGAGAGGTATGATAGCAAGTTAGAGGAAATGTGTCAGAACTGAGTGGAACAGACTGTAAATGCAGGGCTGGAGAGAGAAGAGCCGTCCAGGAGAGGACATGGTTAATCACTTAGTCATCGAAGTGTGTTACATGTGAATTTTACTTATCACAGTGCTTTTAATGGCCAAAATGATAATAATAATAATAATAATAATAATAATAATAATAATAATAAGTGAATAGTAGCTGAAGAGGAAGTCATTAAACAATCGCTTAGCCAAATAAAACACTCAAATACCTGTGGGAAGAGTTCAATTAGATTTCACCTAAATGAAATGTGCACACAACGACAGGATCTCTAAGGAAGTGCCTAGTCCCCAACAGAAGACAGTTAGCAGAATTCTCCTGTAGCATCTGCGTGCACATTCTTCAGTCAGTCCTTGAGCTTGGCAGGGGCTGCTGAGGGCTCTCTGGTCTGATCTGACGTCGGGTGATGTAGGCAAACTTCATTCCCTGGTACTTATCAAAGGCCTTGTGTAAAATTTTCAGTAAAACTTAGGGCAGAATGGCAAAAGGCAAATCATGTTTGAGAAACTTGGGAAAAGCAGCAAGTGATTCCTGCTGCTGTTTTTATCTTCCTCTTACCCAAACATGGAACTGGGAGCAGTGTAGGGAGGGGGATGCCAATTGAATAGAAGGCCAGGAGGCAGTCTCACATTCAGAATCCAACGCTGAGCCAGGTAGTGATCGGATCCCACACACCTGACCAGGCCACATTAGTCTCCCTCTCTTTACTGTAAGGGAACTGGAACAGATATCTCAGTGAGTCTCCAAGCTCTGAAACAAAGACAATTTGATGAATTCTAGGTTACATCAAACAGCTAGGGAGAAAAGAAGAGCTTCCTGGCTTTTCAGTCTATTCAGATGTGATGTTTTTTGGGGTGTTTTAAAAAGTCCTCTCGGCCAAAGCATAAGAGACTCTTAAAAACTGAGAACAAACTGAGGGTTGATGGGGGGGTTGGGAGGGAGGAAGGGTAGGTGATGGGCATTGAAGAGGGCATCTTTTGGGATGAGCACTGGGTGTTGTATGGAAACCAATTTGGCAATAAATTTCATATATTAAAAAAATAATAAAAAAATAAAAATAAATAAAAAGTACTCTCATATCAAATATGTAATTTGCTCTGTTTATAAAATGTTTAAACATGGAGGTGTGGATTTAAGTTGGAAATTACATCTCCTTTGTGAAGAGAATATCTGTGTCTAAAGATCTCAGGAGATCTCTGTCTTCTAAGGCTATTCTTTATATGCATATCATTGAAAGGTAGTCCAGAACAAAGGGAAGTTACTGACTCTGTGGGATAATAAGAAATATATGTTTGGTCTTTGTCCCCACTTCCTGACATAGCTCCTAAGTCCCTTGGACTTTCCTGGGTGCAAGGAGCATCTTTTGTTCTAATAAGTACATGCTTGGTAGGTTTGTAGATAGTTTTAGAATGGGACTAGTAGCCAGAAAGACCAAGCCATAGTTAGAAGCCTAGAACTTTCAACCCCCACCCCCATCCCTAACCTTCCCAGGAGGGGAGAGGAGTTCAGGATTATAATTCATCATGCCTGCATGATGAAGCCTTCATAAAAACCCCTACATGACAGAATTAGGAGAGCTTCAGAGCTGATAAAGTCATGAAGGTGCTGGAAAGGTGACCCACCTAGAGAGGGCATGGAAGCTCCATATCTCCCCACCCCCTCCCTATCTTGCCCTTTGCATCTCTTCCATTTGACTGTTTCTGAGTTACAACTGTTTATAATAAGCCAGTAGATGAAAAAAAAAAAAAAAAAAAGATCTCAGTAGTCCAGTGGAGGAACAACCCTTCCCGCATGTTGTAGGGAGAGGAAAGTGAGAATATATACGGAGCCAGCTATGTCTATATAATGAATATTGTCAAAATACCTTCTAAGTGCCAGCCACTGTGCTAGACAGGGCCTTTCTAGCCCTAGAGAATTTAGTGCTCTGTATAGTCCTGTGTAATAGGGGTAAATCACTTCATTTGTATTTGGGAAGAAACCTAGAGAAGTTAGGGAACTTGTCTAAAGTCTCACAGCTAATAAGTGGCAGAGCTGGGACTTCTGCCCTATCTGTATAACTCACACCTGTCCACCTCTTTCCATGCTATGTGGACAGGGCTCAGTGGAGAGCAGCTTTCTGCTCATAGACAGCCTCCATTTGCCACATTCCTGAAGTTCTCCATGCAACTCAAAGTAGAAATGTCTGGCTCTCTGTTATATTCTTCCACTGCATAACTCTTATTAATCAAAGATATTCAATAAATGATTATAAGTGGATGAATGAACTAATGAAAGAGCAAATTCATGGAAGAATCAGTCAAAAGATCTCAATTTTATGAATGAATTCTGTCCAACACATATTTCTTGGTCTAAATTTGATGGCTGGTCTCAACCAGCCCTTATATTCATTCAATTTATTTCAGGAGGAAAATAAAACTTTCATCTTGTAGTTAGGTACTAAAGAAAAACATAGAAGTATAGTTTCTTTACAATAAACAAAAGTATTTACAATGCTAGACTATTGAAGTAGAGTTCTGAGGAGACAGGCAGAATTAGGGGCAGTGAAGGGGGGGACCCAGAACTATAGTCAACTATTTTTTCTCAGTTTTTTTCTATAAAGCAAGCTATATCTTATTGCTTTCTCAAAGGACAGGACTGCTTCATAAAAACAGGCAGACCAACTTATTGCAAGATATTTTTAGCTCTTCCTTCTTTCTAACTTTCAGTCTTTCTCTCTTTTCAGTTAAAGGTAATGTCACTTCTTGCTACTGCTCTACCATAAATTTCCAGCCATGAGGTATAATGTGGAAACCAGTTATAAAGTTTCATTGTCACTTCTAGAGATGTTAGAGGCAGATAAAATCTTTGAAAAAGTGTGATTTTTTGCCACAATTCTCATGTCCCACTCTTAGGAGTCATACTCCTGGAAAATAATCTATACTTGTTCACTCTTATTTTGAGACTTAATGAACTGTTATAAATGAGAAATTGTGACAAACATATACCTCAGTGTAGTGAGATTAGAGAAGATGACCATCAGGAGTAAGGTTATTTGACATGATTCTACCAATTCAAGTGTCATGAGTAATATTTCTTCTGTTTTTAAAATCAAGATGAATCATGCACTCTGAACTTTATTTCCACAATCATACTTATTTTCATAAAAGGTTTAGAGTGTGATGACTTTTCCCACCTTTACTGAAGTATAATTGACAAATAAAAATTGTATACATTTAAGTACATGACAAGGGCTTGATATACGTATACATTGTGACATAATTCACTGCAATCAGTGGTGATGACATTTTAAATCAACTCTACTGAACTCTTGTGATAGATATCTTGGGGATGTTAAGCATGGAAAAAAAACTCTATCCCACAGAAGTACATGAGATAAGATAAAGCATACATCTAAACCGTTCCCAAACTTATAGATTTCAACGTAATTTTGAAAGGCAAATACCTCCACTGTTTTGATGTAGTGAGAAAAGATTTTGGTCTTAACTAGTGTATTGTTTATTATTATTATTATTATTATTATTACTATTTTAAAAGAGAGAATTAGCACACACTCAAGTTGGGGAGAGGAAGGGAGAGAGGAAGAGAGAAAATCCCAAGCAGGCTCTGTGCTGTCAGCCAGAGCCCAATGCCAGTTTCTATCCCATGAAACATGAAATCATGACCTGAGCCGAAATCAAGAGCCAGACACTTAATTGACTGAGCCACTCAGGTGCCCCTAAGCTAATTAGTATATTGTTAATCCATAGAGAAGACACGACCATAAGCAGTGTCATGTTGTAACTATAGATACAATCATTATAATAGGGAGCATTATGTGGCAGGGATCAAACCTAAAGTACATCTCTTCCTCTCAGCTTCTTTTCCCTTCCTTCCCCTTCTCTCTCTCTCTCTCTCTCTCTCTCTCTCTCTCTCTCTCTCTCTCTCTCTCTTTCTCTCCCTCCCTCCCTCCCTCCCTCCCTCCCTCCCTCCCTCCCTCCTTTGATTAATAGTGTTTGCTAAGTGATCTGTATTTCCCACTCACCTGTTCATTTAGATGCTCTAGTTATAATAAGGCATGCATTAGAAATAAACTGTGGATGCAGAGATAAAGTAAATGAAGTTGTCACCTAGGTCCCAGGAAAGTGAGTAAGGAGGAGAACTTGAGAGGACTCCAGTGTCCTTGCATCTATATGGTGACTCTCCAGGACATGAGGCCTGGAGAGGAGGGAATGACAGTGCCAGGTATGGATTGGTACTACCTACCTTGTACATTACCAGTGAAATTGACACATACACCCTAAATAAGCAATGCTGAAATGATCCTATTCTGGTATAAAGGGAATCAGCCCAAGCATAACAGCATTTATGAGAGGGGCTAGTTGGATGAGAGAAACAGATCCCATTTAACTGAGGGTACACTCAGAGGATTTCGGGACATGAAAATGAAAGTTATTCAGTTATGTGGATAGTCGGCTGGCCTTTTTGAACTCTCCCCAGAACTATTCTTTATAGTGTATATGAAGAGAAAAAATAATTCCTTATTAGTTGTAATAATAGCATAGAAATACCACATTGTGGGAACTTGGATATTTCCAGAGTGCTTTCACGCATGTCAAATTTGATTTCTACAACATCCCTGTGAAATAGAGAAGTTATTATCATTCACATATAAAAATGATTGTATATAAATATATAGTACATATATGTTTACATGTATAGTATATACTTACATGTATAGCATACATTTTCTTAAGTACTGTTGAGAACACAGAAACTAGTCTCCTTATATGTGTGTGTTTTCTTCATGACAATTTTAGTGGTTACTTATCTCAAATCCAATAATTTCCTTTGCCACCTTTTAATTTATCTTAAATGTATTTCATTGTGTATCTTTATAGACTATATCACATCCTTTAGAGAACAAAATGGTTTTGGATGGATGGATGGGTGGTGAATGGATAGATGAAAGTCATCTGGGGTAGGATAAGACAAAATCACAACCTATTGTGGTCAGTATGGTCTCATAGTTTTGCCATTAATTAGCACTATCATTGCAGTCAAACAAAAACTATTAATTTTGTAGCTTCTGTTTCTTGATATATAAAGTGACAAGTTTAGGCTAAGGATCACTAAGGTCTGGCCCATCGCAAGAAGATGTGTGACTGCTTGACTAAAACATGGTTCATTCTATCCCCTAACATGTTAGACGCCAACAATGAAAGCTTGAAGTTTGGAAACATGTTAGTTGACACTATCCATCATTGTCATTTTACAATTATAAAAAATCTGTTTGGGCATCATTAGCAGTAAGTATTTTCAGTTCAACATGTGTGACGAATTAGTTCATTCAGTCACAATAGTTGGAGTAGAGATCCATATAGACTTACCTAGAAACCCAGATTTGTACTGTAAACATCTGTCAGTATTCATTTAATTTGGAAACAGCCAAACTCAGTGCAGAATTTTGGACTCATGTCCAAAAGCAAATCAAATAGAGAGGGAACACAGTTGGTCACATACATATTCTGATTTCTTTTTTAGCATTTCCACTCCACTACCAGCCATCTTTGGAGGTCTTATACCCCCAAATTCTAATTAATGCAAATCCAGGAGAATAGGTTATTACAATACCTATCTGAAAATTTAAACTGCACTTTAACTTTTTCTTTTGGCCAGCTCTCCTACATTACTTTGACTAAAAATGTAAATGCAATATGAGCAATAAAGGTCATCAGTAGCTTAAAGAAATAGTACAAGAGATATATACTATCTTTTTGAAAACATAAACTTAATTTCAAGTTTTATGACACCAGGTTTCTCCTTTGCAGGTTTACTACTTTGCATAACTTTGCTAAAATATGATGTCCTTTTTTGACTAAGCGGAAATCCTCATTCTTTTCTTTCTTGCATATTTCCTTTAAATTCACTTTTTTGTGGCATTATTTCCACATTCCAATCTTCCCTTTTGAGTTTTTCCTGTTCAGATGACCACTATCAAATACATATAAAATGCATGTTAAAATGAGTAAGATATTGTGATCTCTTTACCATGGTGGGTTTTTTCTATCCAACCCACTTTTACTGTTCTGGAACCATTGCATACATTTTAAATAGTCAAGAAAATTTTGAAGAAATTGAATGGCTTTCAAGTCTGCCTTTCCCCCCAAGCAGACAGATGATTTATGGTCACTTTTTGTAATAACCTAAGGCATCAATTGGGGAAAAAAAAAAACATTAAAGAAATGTGAAAGCTGGCTGTTTTCAGAAATGTTAAGCTTTGCCCTAAATATTCATGAATGCTAGTGTTCAAACATTCAAATTGGGTAAATGAGTGTACAAATGGGTATTTTTTTTTTGAGCATGCACTTAACTGTAGTGCTCAGAATAATAGCACCTCCACCTACATTCTGCATAAGCATGTTATTAGTGAATATTTAATGAAGTAATAGTTATGGGAGCATTGCTACATTTCAAGGAAGCTAAGCCATTTGAATTGAATTGATTGTTATTTGTATCAGTGAGTGATTTGTTCCTGTGCTTTACAGAACAGAGTAAGCACAATAAGTTATTTGCAGGTGGGAACTACAATTTATACCCTGCTAAGTAGTGACCATATTTTGTGCCCATCAGAAAACGCTATGTATACATGAGGTATACATGAGGTGTTTTCTTTTCGTTGATAAGTAATTGAGCCTCACTTTTTTTTGTTATTCATGTGCTGGAGCTAAAACTCATACTTCCCATGTTAGATCTCACTTCATTGCTTTTATTTTTATTAGATTAGTTAGCCATGGAATTGACATCTTTATGTGCCATCTACTACTCAGAGAAATAATTGACAAATAAGAGCCAAAAGCTTGACTGAGATCATGGAAACTACCATAAAATCTATGCAGAGACTCCAAACTCATTTTGCACCTTTAATAGGATTGTTGATTTTGTTTTTAATTTTTTTTAACATTTGTTTATTTCTGAGAGAGAGAGAGTGAGAGAGTGCAAGCATGGGAGGGGTAAAGAGGAAAGGACACAGAATCTGAAACAGGTTCCAGGCTCTGAGCTGTCAGCACGGGGCTCAAACCCACGAACCATGAGGTTATGACCTGAGCCAAAGTGGGACGCTTAACCAACTGAGCCACCTAGGTCCCCAATAAGATTGTTGATTACCTGAAATTGCCAGTTTGATGTATCTTTATTGGTTTGATTTGGTCAAATTGACTCACAGTTCAGAAATTGTATATATGTGTTACAACTGGGTTATTTTTCTGCAGTTTTTCTCTTGGCAAATATTGTCACTTCTCCCATCCCCTGGAAACTTCTTGTCTTATAAATTATTAGTGCAATGTATTGAACTTGGCTTGGGCAGTCTATAACACTAATCATGAATTCTGACTTTTTTTTCTTTTTTCATGAAAATGTGGCTGGCAATAAGTCCTTTCTGGAGAAACTGCCAGATTCAGTCCTGAAATCCAGACATGAATGCTCTCTCTCCTCCAGAACAGCTTCACATAGACAAAAGTAACAGTAAGATCAAGTGTCCACCAATTAGCAAAACATGTCTCATATCAGCTAGGTCCATACTCAACCCTATCTCCTGTCTCAATTCAGTTTAAATGTTGATCACAGCAGTGAACGATTTGGATAAATAATGCTATACAAGTGAACACCCTTTATTGAGATATTTTTCAGTGTTGTATTTGGATGTATAGCCATATAAACTCTTGTTGTTTACAAATAAAGTTTCAATCACAATTTTAGAGTAAATCATGAATTTCTTTGTGGACCTCAAATTAATAGTGGGCATAGTTTTGCATAGTGTAATTTGTTCTTTTGTCCTGATAGATTTTTCTTGTAGGTGTTTTCATCAGAATGTATCCGTCTTCAGTAAAGCTGTTTATCATGAGGAATAAAGTCTAAAGATGCTGTTCTTAGTAGAGATATAACATTACAGACTAAGTTTATCCTCTCATCATATCTTTTTAACACACAGGTATGCATTTGTTCTGTATTTTAAAAAGTGATAGCAGGATGCCTGGATGGATCAGTTGGCTAAGCGTCCAGCTAGCTCTTAATTTTGACTCAGGTCGTGATCTCACATTTGATAAGATCGAGCCCCATGTCATTTGATAGGCTCTGCTCACAGCACGGAGCCTGCTTGAAATTCTCTCTCTCCCTCTCTCTCTCTGCCTCTTCCTTACTTGCACTCTAAATAGTAAACTTTTTAAAAAAGTGATAGCAAGTGAATATGCAGCAAATTCCACCATTAAAGGTTGGGGGGAAGATGCCTGTAAATAAGGAAAAAAAGAACAAAAATACACGAGTTTCTCTACTTTCTAACCCACCAAATGGTGTCTCTGGAATAACCCTGGCTGTTAAAGAACTTCTTACTATACACATCCTTTCTCCCACCCGTCCTGATTACATTTTTGTCTCTATAACATGTTGGTGTGTTACATGGAGCATGATGAATTAAGTTTCAGTGCCTTTATTTCTTGAATTCTATTCACATCATTTTTTCCCCTAAAGGTAAGGAGACCTAGATATTTTTAGCAGACATTTTGAACAAGTACAGATGCTTGCTGCATGAATGTACAGGCCACTCTGAATTAGGGAAGACCAACATGGCACTTTGACCTGTGAGTGGTTAAATGCACAGTTAGGGACATTTGTCTAAATGGACATTTATGTAAAGCTAATGCTTTTGCTTGATTACTATTCTGTCTCTTTCAGCAGGTTGTCTCTTTTCTGGAAAAGGTTATAAACATCAGGGAAAGTATACTGAAGAATAGAATTGATTAATGTGACATATTTGAGTTTCTTTCTACCACTCTCTCAACAGCATGTCATAGAAAGCTCCAAACACAGTGAATTAAATTTAAATTACACAGCTTTGGCTAGAAGATCGTTCAATTAATTCAGCCTCCAAAATGAAATTTGATTTTTTTTCCCTACACTGAAGCCACTTCCTGATTTTTCATAGAGTGATGATTTCTGCCAAGTCATCTATTGATTTGATCTTTTATTCAAAAGACTATTGCTGATTTTCCATTTCTGAGAGAAAAAACATGAAAAACAAGGATGTATATTCATTATACCAGGAAAAGTACATTAAAAATTAAAATACAGTTTTACAATAGGGTCGTAAATTTTTTTTCTACTCAAGGAGGGCTATCCGGTACTATTTATTTTATGACATTTTTTGTTATTTTAGGTACTATGTTTTGTGAAAGATAACACTGAGAACATTCTCACGCTTTCTGTTTACTGTGGAATTGTTCCAGAAGAATGTAGAAAATAGGTCAACTTTTTAAAGAAAATTTAAGTTGGGTGGCCTAAATAATTTAGTCTGCATGAAACACTGTCCACTGAGTCACACATTTTTAGTCCATGAATTTATTTTGAGAAGCAGCCTTCGTTATTTATATTTGATGTTTGATTTCTGATTCAGAATGTAAAACTAGCTGTGAAAGATGGAAGCTTAGTTCAACCAAGTACCAATATAGCTACTGTATTTTGATATAACTACTTAACATGAGATCTGAAAAGTTGAAAATAATTCACACATACAACTTCCGGCTTAACGTCTAAAATTATATTATTTAAAAATATAGTGCTAGAAAAGATGAAATCAGTGTTATATTTATTGAAATAATAACAATAATGTAATTGTTAATAGTATCACAGCTTTATAAGCATTTGCAGTGTGGTCCTGTTTTTGTGACTAATCCTTACAACAATAGGTACTCTTAGGCTCTCCATTTTTTTCACAGACAAAAAATTAAGGCACAGAACAAGTGTTACACTTTTAAAGCAGGGTTTCTCCACCTCTGCACCACTGACCTTGTGGCTCATAAAATCCTTTGTTGTGGAAGGGCTGTCATGCGCATTTTAGGATATTCAGCAGCTTCCCAGGTCTCTGCTCATCAGACCCCAGTAAGTAGCACACTGCCTCCATCAACCCCCCTGCCCAGTTGTGACAACTGAAAATGTCTCTCCTCCTGCCCCAGGTGAAGGAGGAAAAAGGGGGCAATACCACTGCTGGGGTGCGAAGTACTGGGTTAAAGAATCTATTCTCATTGCCAAGTAGTATTCCATAGTATGTATAAACCACATCTTCTTTATCCATTCATCAGTTGGTGGACGTTTAGGCTCTTTCCATAATTTGGCTACCTTGAGAAGGTAACAGAAGGCCATGGGGGAAGGGAGGGGAAAAAACAGTTACAAACAGAGAGGGAGGGAGGCAAACCATAAGAGACCCTTAAATACAGAGAACAAACAGGGCTGATGGGATTAGGGAGGGGAAACTGGGTGATGGGCATTGAGGAGGGCATTTGTTGGGATGAGCCCTGGGTGTTGTAAGTAAACCCATATGACAATAAATTATATATTTTTTTAAAAAAAGAATCTATTTTCATCCTTCTCATCCTCCTCTTCCCCTGTCAAGAACAGAACAACAACCCTATACTGATTTCATGAATACAGTTAAAGTTCCTCAAGGAAATGAGAAATTCTTTTGTAACCTTGAAAGTAGCTTGAAAGAATTTCTACTGTGGTTGAGAAAAAAAGTAGCTTTCCACTTGAGGTTGGCTTTAAAAAAAAAAAAGGCAGATAATCTGCTCTGGGGTGAACTGGAACAATTGACCTGCAAGACCTCATAATCCAATAACTTGCTATTATCAAGTCAGTTTGGATGTTATCCTGCAAAATGTGCTCATGCCAAGAGGAGGCTGGATTCTGCCTTTTGAAGCTCACTTTAATGAAAGATACCTGCGTGACCATCACACCAATTGCTGGTAGTTACAACTGACATGAACAGTTTCAGTTCCAGGAAAACTGATATTTTGAACTCCCTCTTTTAAAATAGTAGCAGCAAAATAAATGAATCCAGTCTCCCAACTGTCTCTCAGGGGAATTAAGAACAAAATAACATGGAACCATCTCAAAATGCTACTTAAATGCTCGTATTCATTTAAAGTTACCTCATGAAGCCTTAGCATCTGAACAAATTCTTTATTTGAATGTGCAGCAGAATGTCCCTGCACTTGGAAAAACTTTAGGCTGAGTTCTTGTCACAAAAGTGTACCATCTTTTATCTTCATCATTTTCAAGGTGGTGCAGTTTTCCTGAGATTGATTTATTTATACTTTAATCTCTGACTATATTAAGTGCTCCCTTAATTAAAGTAAGTCATGCCACATTTCTTTTTTTTTCTTTAATATAGGATCTCTATATATTATTGTAATTCCATTTTTAAATCAGGATTTCATCAAGATTGGTGTTCTGAGTATTGTCTACACATTATAACCCCCTTAATCCTTAACCAATGTAATGAGATATTTTCTGTCATATATATGTTGAGTTCTGTACTTTAGCATTAGCCAAATCTGATGCAAACCTTCCCAGTTTCCATGCAATATCTATTCTGAGTTTACTGCTGCTTATAAGTGGCAGTAAAGAACAACCTTTGGTGCTTCTAAATGTGTTGATGATGTGACGAACTGCTAGGATTTACATACTCTGCTTTTTATTACAGTGATGGTTATCTTTTTTTGCTGTAAGTGCAATGAAGCAACTAGAATGTCACAGAGAAAACTGTCACCTCTATCCTCTTGCCATAAAATATCATCCTGCTATACGTTTCTCATTTATCATGAAACCTCAATAATGAAAAGGACAATGGTGAAATGACATCTGCTACCTGAATATTGCAAAAATAAGAATCAAGTGTGAAATCTCCCCACCCCCAATTCCTTAAATGGATATTTGCTTCCCTTTAACACATCAGTGAAATATATTCTCTGCTTAATCTGTGTTTCCTAATAATGACAAGCTATATCTCAAAGATTCATCAAATTCTACCTAGTCGTGAATATAAAAGGTTATAGCTCTTCTGCTTTTAGGAAGCTAAGCACAAGTACTGCATAAAGCCTACTGATGCATACTTTGTAGCACTCCAGGGTTGTAATAAATTTCCAGTCATCTGCTTCTGGCAGGTTGTTTTAAACCTCTGTATGCTACTGTGTGCAGCTATTCTGTGCAGTTGAATGGAAGGGTATCTATAAGTTGGCTACGACCACTTCTGTGCCCTTATGTAAAATAAGCTGTAATCAACTTTTTACAAATATGTGAATTCTTTCATGAGAGATCTAAAATAGATTGCAAAATGTGGGCTCTGTGTTGTCATAAAGAGAAATAATGAATTGGGTTTCTCTACCTATCAGGAAAACACAAATGTGTTTCATGTGTCAATGAGACAAAGATAAGAGTATCTGTTAGATCCCTTTAAATTAATCTACTTAATGTGATTCTTTTACAGACCACAGATGACATCCTTGTGGCCTCAGCAGAATGTCCCAGCGACGATGAGGACATTGACCCCTGTGAGCCGAGCTCAGGTGGGTTAGGTTAGTCGACTTTTTTTCTTACTTTTTTTGCTTTACTCTAAATCTTTGTTGCATGCTTTGGTCCTTAGAAGAAGCTTGCATTTATATCTAGAAGTCCACCCCATTGAACAATGCCTTATTGTGAGATAAGGGGTTTTGCTTTTTACATGGATAAATTTCCCCACATTTATTGAAAAACAAATTTTAAAAACAAAACCCACCAAGATTATGTATTTCAGAAGAAGCAGTGGGGGACAGCACACAAGGCTGATATCTTACTGTTCACATTCCATTAACTCACAATGTAATTTTTGTGTATAACGGTATAATGGGCTTTCCCTTGGGTCACCTGTAGTAAAATTGTAAAGCTTAAAAATTGCACTGCATTGTGGAGAATTATTTGACCTTTCTACTGACAAAAAGTCCCCACCACTCATTCTGCCAGCAAATTATCTTAAGTGATAAATTTCTGAATTTCAGAAGTAAGAGTATTATGGCAGTAGTAAAACAAACAGCAGGTAGAATCCTTGGTACATTGAATAGAGAAATATTTGAGTCTTGCCATGTCTCCCTAAATTTAAGTTGAGGCATTTTAACTCTATTGATGCATAATTTCTCCTCCTTCTTTGTGATATGGTGTGACTGACTAACACATAAATACTGTTTCCAAAGCAGCTCTGTACCTTTAAAGTGGTGGCTATGAACTCTGAAAATGAATCATTCATAGGCTGGGTTTCCTTTCAGATATTCATAATACCAAATATCAGGGTCATTTCCATTAGTTTCCTCTGTAAAGCAGTGTTTCTTCATATTCAATAATTTTCTTGTTTAGCTGAACAAAGCGAGTAAGATAAATAGAGACTAACCACTCAGTTACTAGTGACCTCTGTAGCTGTCACATGGAATCCAAGAAAACTTCATGTCACCATAAAATAACTAATTTATATTCTTCTGAGGAATATCGGTTTAAATTAAATCTATTCATTTTGGTATTTGGATTTAAAAAATGGTTCAGGATGCATATCTTGTGTCCCTTTTGACTATCACAACCCACTGACCTGTAGCCACACACTCTAAGCACATGGAGCCACTACTGGGGGCCAGCAAGGAGCTTCTCACCTTTCAGCTGGAGAAGGTCAGGAGATAACAGACATGTGTTCGTATCCTCTTTCCTCTGGCCTGTATCCCACCAATCAAAAATTTCAGCCTCCAGAATGTGATTAGAACTCTGAGGATCATCCATTCCATTCCTCTGGTTTACTGGTCTCTACAACAATTCCCTTTTGGTTGTCTGGACAGATATGGTCACTTTATGATATGATCCTAGGTCCCTTTGCCAAATTCCTGCCCCTTTTTCACTGGTATTCACTCTTTCTGTGTTCATGAAAAAATAAAAATTAAAAAAAAAATAGTTATTTCTTTCTTGTCCATTACATCAACCCCATTTGTTTGCCTTCTCCTTCCTTAAATTTCTTCTTTCTGTATTTCTCTTACTTTCACATGCCCGATTATGACATTGTGTTTTATATCTGGTTTTCGCTAAGATCCTCCAGCATGGATTGTTCATAAAACAAAGTCTGGTGTTACGTTGTACATTTGTGTGTGTGTGTGTGTGTGTGTGTGTGTGTGTGTGTTTATATTTATATTTGATTTTGCTTTCCTAATTAGCATTTTCTTGAGAGAAATTGATTTTTGCATTATTTTTCACTATGTTAACATAGTGCTGAAAACAGTATAGATTCTTACTAATTACAGTACTTACTGTACTTGGTTTTCCTCTGGTCTGAATCTTTTTTTTGCTGACTGAGTATAGGCTATCATCCTCTATGTATATATAGCATCCTTACCCTGTGTACCTAGGAAATTCATTAAGAGAACTCTAATTGCACTTAAAATTGTTGCTTTTTTTCCTCTTGAGCACAGCTAAGTGATCCAGTTCTTCTAGCCATTGCTTATAGGTCTTACTAACCATTCTTTATAGATTAGTTTACTGCCTCCGCCTTTCTCGGGGGACACTGGTCCTAACAACAGGACAGTAGGTGGTGGGGAGGAGAAGAGAGGAGAAAAAGAGAAGATTACCCTTTTGTCGTCCTCTCTCCTTTTTATTCATCTGATTTGTGCGGGTTTGTTAAATACTATAACATGATGGAAAGTGAGGAACAGTTTGTCAGCAGCCATACTGTAGATAATAATCTTTCTGTCCCATTTTCTTCACCACACTTACCACTGTCAGAATCTTGTTTGCTTATCTGTTACTTGTTCATTAATGTTCAGCTTGCATCCCCCACAAGAAAGTAAGCTCCATGAAGCAGGAACCGTGTTTGTCTGCCTGCATGGATTTGTTGTGCGAATTTTAATTTTGTTCCGCTGCATCAGAATGTGTTGTCCAATATACAAGGCACAGCAGCTGCTGACTGTATGTGATGACAGCTCCTTCGGTACTCTCGCACCAAGCCTGCTGGAACTTCCCATCCTCTCCCTCCTTGTTTCTTTCTGCACTCCCAAGTTTTCAATTCATCAATTCTCTTAAGGCTTAAACTTCAAATTCTGTTGCTCCAATGTCATCTTTCTTTGTAGGCTTTTCTTATGATCTTACCTCTCCTTGATAGTGTATTTCATGAATGGTTTCTCTTCCTATATTACATTTTGTAAGTGAGAGCTCTTTTCTATCATTGGCTTTTTCTGTCCCATCCCCTATGATTTTTTTCACACCCATCTTTAATAATTCATGCAGTGTTGCTCTTTTGGCAGACTTGGCTCTGTGTGACAGCTTCTTATGAAGTCCTTAGAGTATACGATTTTTTTTTCCAACTTTTTTTTTTTTGTCTAGCAGTGTTTTTTTTTAAATCATTTTCTAATCTGAATATTGTTTCATTATAGGATGCTTCTCCTGCACATCTTTGTTTCTCAATGTACTGATGTCATGCTTTTCTTAAATTTGTTTTTCTTGCTTGCTTTTCATCATCAATACCAACATAAAATAACATGGACGAAAATTGTAGTTGCTGATGTTATTAGACTTTAGATACTGTTAGGCATAACTTGATAGAAATCATTTTAGATATCACTAGGTCATATTTTGGGAAACTGATTTTTAAGAAAGTAATATATCGATTTAATATTCAGAAATGGATATAACTGCTATGCACTTTTTCTATCCTGAAACAAGTGAAAGAAGATATTTTTGTAAAAAGATGCATAATTACTTTTAAAAATGTTTTGCCCAAATCTTCTCTGTATTTCACATGAGTGCCTTTCCTACTCCCTTAATATTTACATATGAAGTTTCCCTAATCACCCTAACCTACCCTCTCTTCAAAAAATGGTTTCTTCTGTGAAAATGGGTTATGCTCATGTACGTGCCTTCCTAAGGCTATTAATAACACAGGAAAAATCTGGCATCTTCCTCAACACAAGTAAATTATACCTTTTATCAAGTGTTTGATAAATTTGACTTACTATGTGGTTCTACTCATAACGCTTAATGAAGAGGGAAGTTGTATACTTGGTGGATTATCGATTTCAACATTGATCAAGTAGTATTGAGTCCTTTGCCATCCACTGTTCTGTTCAGCTCTGGGAACAAAAACAGAAAGTTCATACCTTTAGTCCCATTCTACAAAAGGATATCTTTCATTCTTCCCCAGATGTTTTGTCAGTTATTCTTTATGATTGCTGGATTCTTCATCTTTGACATTAAAATATTGCCTACTTTTCATGTTGTTGCAAGGATTAAAACAAATATATTTAAGGCACCGGCTGCAATGCCTGGCATGAAATAGAGCATAATGGTGGCTTTTCATCTTCCCAATTTAGTTATATAAAAAAAGAATATTCAAGCTATTTTTTTTCCCTATTACATAATACTGTTACTTTTCCTGGCTGAAAATTGGTGGGCAACTGATGAAACCATTCAGGCCTCCTGGTGGGAACTGTACATGTTGAAACTGGATTGGGAGCAACCCCCTGGGTGAGAACACATGGAACTCAGTGATGCTTGATTCCAGCCACACCGTCCTGCATGGTTAGCATTGGGTGACAACTTCACATTGGTATAAACTTAGTATTTTAGAAAATGAGAGCATAGCTATACAATTTAGGTCTAATTGAAGCTCAACTTTTAGAATGACAGGTGGAAATCTAAAGCAGCCAGTGATAACTAGGTCACAGGCCACCATTGCCCTAAAATGCCTGGTTTCAGCTGCCTGGACACATGACAAGTGGATGAGTTTTTCTTCATACTTCTTCTCAAAAAGACTGGCAACCTCTGTGCCTTTCCCTCAAACTACAGATAGTGTTGTTAGATTAAAGAAATATGTGGAAAGCATGTTGTAGGGCAGTGTCTTGTTCATAATACATGCTATGAGTGTTTGCTGTTATTACTGTTTGTATTATGTAAATATACGTATTTTGCAAGACTTCTCTTTTTTCACATGAACATAAGGCTCTGTGAAATAGATTTCTTTCAAGTCTTATATTTGTGATTCACTTAGTAGGCTGACAAAACGGCAACCCTGCAAATTACTTACATTCCAAAATGGCCCTTAAACGTGTCCATACATCTTAATTTTGAGCCCCTCTTCTAAAGAGAACCCTTTCTCAAAACTCCTGAAGAAATCAGAAGAGGTGATTTTTTTTAAGTTTATTTATTTTTGAGAGAAATAGAGAGCAGGGTGGGGCAGAGAGGGAGAGACAGAATCCCAAGACGGTTCTGTGCTGTCAGCGAGCCCTTGACAAGAGGGTTCAAACCCAGGAACTGTGAGATCGAGTCACTCAACTGACTGAGCACCCTTCTGGGCGCCCCTGGAAGAGATGATTTTTATCCTGATAATTTAAGACTATAAATGAAGAGAATGATGCTCTTTGGTGTGGGAACTTCCTAATGAATAAATAAATGGTCTTTTGTTACAGAGGAAACAGGACCAGCTTCCTGTTTCCTGGGAGTCTTGCTTAGGAAGGACAATTTCCTCTTAGATTTATAATGCTAAGAATGATTTGTCTATGCTCGTTATGTATGTGTGTGTGGGTGGGAAGGAGCTAATAGGGTAATGGGCAACTTTCAAATAAAACTTTTGTCAAATGAGAAAAAGAAAAACTTACTGAATAATAAAAAAATCTGGGTAGTTATGAAAGAAGAAGATCATCATTTTTGTGGCAATCTCTTAAGCATTAGCTAAACTAATGGGGATAAGGTGATCACTATAGCCCCTCAAAGGATACCTGTTGATTGCTCATCAGTTGGATCACACTGATTGGGGTTCAGGTTATATGAGTATTGATAGATAACAGTAATAACTTGTTTTCATTTGGAGATTCATTCTCTATTCTTCATTGTTCTTAGTATTTCATAAACATTATCATATTTCATTATTAGACAAAACTCTGCAGTATTTTCATAGTGAGGGAGATTCAGAGAGATTAAGTTACTTTTTGTAACATGAGAGAGCTACTAAGCTGTCTAATTTAGAAAAGGTAGGCTTTTAACTTCTTGGGATGCAAAAGATTGTTCTAAAATTCAGGTACCTCACAAATATAGGATTAATTTTTTTTAATGTTCATTTAAATAATTCTATGGCTGGCATAAATTTAAATTTAATAGAAAAAGGTCCTTTACATGTATTACTATTCATTAGGTTAAATTTACTACAATTAGCATGCAATTTTGAGTGGTTTTCCAGTGTGCTATTTTGAGAAAAGATCAAAGGATTTCTATTGAAGTGATCTCATTAACCACATTAGGAAAAAAGATATGTATACTGAACAAGGTGCATCTTTTCATTAAATAAGTAATCACAATCATTTAAAGGAATATATCGCTTATTAGATCATATTTTTAGAGCCTGATTAGAAGATAATTTTGTGCTACATTTAAATTTTGTATATATATTATGTAATTATTCAAAAGCAAGTTTAATTAGCCATAATAGCCAATACATTGCTGTTAAAATGTAAATTTTGAGCTGTTGCCAGAAAAACAGCAATAATTAGGACTTCATTTTTGGAAACATCTGGAGTATCTCCTGAGCACCAGGCCACAGTCAGCACCAATCACACAGAATCAGGGCCCTGCAAATCATACAGGAGCAGAGCAGGCACCTGGATTTGGGGCACTGATGGACTACGAGGCTTTTGGCGTGTGACATTCTAGCGTAGTAACCATCTTTTTCCCCATGTAAATTTAATTCTTCAGAAAACTAGAATAAAAATGAATGCTGCATGGTTAAAATACAGGAAAGTCATTAGACATCATTTGCACTTTTCCCCTATTTCTGAAAGCAGTGATGTCAAAACAAAAAATATATTAGACAAAGTTAAGTAGTCAAGGAAGATTCAAGATTATTGTAATACATGGAGGCCAGAACTCAAACTGAGCTCACTTCAAACTCAACTCAACTGAAAAAAAGAAGACTGGAGAGATCTGTGGAGGGATCATAGACTACCTGTGGCTTGCTGATTGGCTTCACCCAAAGAAAAAGTAAACCTCCTTGAAATATCTTCCTGGTTGGAGATTTAGTTACAACTTGGAGCAAGGCCCTCTCCCTTTCCAAGGTAGGCTACTACCCTCCCACAGAAATTGGGAGATTGGGAGCTATCATTGTTGAAGATTATATTTCAAAGGGACAGCTCTCAGGTTCTTGAGAAAAAGAATCCTGGGTTGTGACACTAGCAAGAGGCTTTTAAAAATATTTATATATCAAAAAGTCAGAGAAGAAATTTGAAATTACAAGTTTTCTAAAGTAAATGCTCAAAAGAAAGGGAGGTCAAGGGCCTAGGGACAGGAAGAAGCCCATCTAAAGTTTGATCAAGCTGTGGGGAGTATTAAGGTCTTGGTCAGAGGATTCCATCTTTCCAGGAAATCAATGTTATTCAGCAAACTAATTTTGCAGGAAATCAGTAGGACACGAAATAATAAACAAAAGGTGGTTTTTATTTCTTGGTTTTCAGAACACTACAATTTACATTCAGTGTAAACTATTTGGACCTATCTGTGATTTTGGAATTTTTTTTTTAAAAAACAGCAAAATAGAATAGATTATTGCCACACATTAGAAAAGCCCTTAAGAGCATTTTGTAAGAACTGTGATACACAACAGGGAGTTAATATTAGTTCTGGCTGTAACTTTGGAGTCAGAACCAGTTTGAGTTGCAGCCCTTCCTGATCTTGGGGAAGTTACTTAGTCTCTTTGAGGTTCAATTTCCTAGTCTGCAAAATGGGCAGAATAGAGTTGTTACAAGATTGAAAGAGGATGATGCATACCCAGTGATTAGCAAAATGCCTGTCTACATTTTAAATGTATAACAAATAATATACCTTATTATGGTATATTGGTGAGTGGAGGACCTGTTTCTACTAGCGTTGGTTTGATGCCAGTGGATACATTATTCCATCTTGTAGTAACGTCCTCGTAAGACATACAGATTTGATGTGAGTCAAAAATGAGCCACAGTCCCTTTCAATGTTACAGAGGGTGGGCTCTAGTCCAAAGCCTTAACTAACACATGATTGGCTGCTTATAATTCTTAGTTAACAGATGAGTGAGTTTACTGTGTTATATTAAAGCATTTATTTGAAAGTCTACAAAAAGTGCATGGCTGCTAATACAGAGCTTCCTATATTAAGTAACAAAAATCTATTCGATAATGAGTACACAATAGATTTTTAGGCAATCTGCACGTATCCAACCTTAAAACATTAATAAACTTTCACATCACAAGTCCTTATTAGAAAATGCTAAAATACCATGAGAGCCTTTCTAAAGTGTGACATGTCCCCTTGAGCTTTGGAAAGAGACAATGAGATGTGTTGTCATTTTAAAAATAGTCACCAACCCTGAAGGAAGAAATGCGGCAAACGTTTAGAAAAATATAGCGTAAATCCATCTCTTATGGAAACATGAAATCTGGGAGGATTCTTGTGATGTATATCAAATACCTGTTTTGGTAATGAAATTGGTTTCCTGTGGAGTTTCCTGGATATTTTATTAACTACCTTCCCTCAAGTAATGTCAGAGGTAACTCAGCATATTCTGAATAGTACCCTACAGGAAATGCTGTCTCCATGAAGATTCATCATATGCTTTCTCTGTTGGTTCATGGGCTCCAAGGAGCAGCAAATGCTACCTTAGGCTGCAGTCTGTAGGTCTCACCTCTTGTCATCTGACTTTGTTGATTAAATCACCATCATCATTATTAACTCCTTACCCAATCTCAGGATTATAAGAATCCTGGCTCTGGTAATAAAATAGGAAAGACAAGAACATTTTATTAATTTTCCAGGTTAAAAAATGGATGTATTAAAGATGTCAATACAGACAGAGGCCATCAAATAAATGAAGAAAATTAGTAGAAAGAGAAGTACCAACGTTGTCACATCTATAAGCACACTAAAATCTTACATTTCCTTGAGCAAACTTTGGAGCGTCTGAGTTTAGCCACTCGCTGTATAATCAGAAGCAAAGCACTGAAACTCTGTGGATTTGACTTTTTGCATCTGCAAAATGGCATGAATAAGGTTAAATACCTGCAATATTGTTGTGCTGATAAGAGACAATGCATGTAGAGCACTTAGCATTCGATCCAACACAAAGAACTTTTGATAATGTAAATTAGCTTTTATTAGTAGTACTGGCAAATTGACTGAGGAGTGTACCATACTATAAATGGAGATACACCTATTACCCGTGGCAAGAAGGAGAAATGTTAGTAATTGATACTTTAGTACCTAGAAAGTTTTTAAAAGTGTTTCTGAATTCTATTTACATAAAACTTTTCTCAGTAGCCACTCTGAAACTAACAAGACAAGAGCAGTGCTTCTGTTGGATAAATTTAGGTTGTGAGGATGGGAAAAGGGCACATATCAACTGTTATTTTTATTTTTGGAGGAAAACAATGCAGAGCTCTTGAAAGAAGGAATGATTAACCTTCCTGCCTGTTCTTTTAATCTGCCTGCTCTTCCTCCTAAGACATTCAGGAAGACTGGGCTACAGGACTTAACCAGTCTGTGGGGGCGCCACAGACTCGCCCCCATGGTGGATGGCTTGACATGCTTTCTTCTGGTGGACTCAGTGGAAAACCTGGCTAATTCTTCACCTTAGCTCTTGTACTTTCACCAGAAAGAATGAGATGTTTTCCAACAAAAGACGGCAATAGCTTTCTGACAGTAGTATCAAGATGATCACCCAAAGTGAGCAGACACAGTTTTAAATGAAGAAAACTACATATTGCCCCATTTCCCAAAATGCCCTGGACTTATACAGATGGTGTGCAGGAACCCTGGTTGAGGAGGAGTGCACCTAGCACCCAGCGTACAGCTCCGCAGTAGAGACCATCCTCTGTATTTCATTCAGAGTACACCACAGAATTCCAGAGCAGGGAAGAAGGAAGGAGGAACAAAGAATTGGCCTAACAGTTTTAGAAAGAAACCTAAAACCTCATCAGAAGAGCTATTATTTCTAAGATAATAGGCCTTGCTGTCAGTGATTACTGAAGAGTGGTCTCGGGTGATCGATTTAATGATACCTAAAAATATAAAGTATAATAAAATTTTGAAAGAGGGAGAAATTTAATTCACTCCAACCATGGGAGCCAGCAAGCACTGATCTGTAAAGATGGAATGTTTCTCAGATAAACAGAAACAAGCTCTACATTCAGCATGACAATTAATAGCCTGAATCAACATGCCTTGCAAATTAAGGGATCTTTTAGTCACTTGAATTTACAGGGCCTCCATTCATGTTAGGGAAGTCCCTGAATGCAGTGACCCCTGAGAAGATAATGTACGAGGTGGTCACCATCACAACTGATTGAGCCATGGCATGCAGTACATACTGCAGAACTGTGTCATTGTTGGGAAAGCTGCTGATTCCATACCTTTTGTGTGGAAGACACGGAAAATAATCAGACTGTCATTGTTTTTATACAGAACCTTATCCTTCTCTGAGCACTTTCACGTTTATTGTTCTACCAAATCTGATTCTCATGGTGACCCTGGGAGGTAAATAACATATAACCATTATGTTTCTGATAAAAACAATATTAGCAGTGGATAACAAATTACGAAAGGTCTCTTAACAATTTGTAAAATTGTAACAATAACACAGCCACGTACCTGTGTACACACATGCACATTCCTCACTACTCTAGTTATAATCATGGTGCCATCTTTGTCTTCCTATAAACCAGGTTCCCACCAAATTCCTAGTTCCAGGCCTGAGAATTCTTTGGAATGAATCCTCTGGGTTTGGGTAAAAATTGGTTGTTCAACTTTATGTATGTAAAACAGTGAAATGCATCTTAAGGAAAGTGATTTCTGGGGGCACCTGGGTGGCTCAGGAGGGTAAGTGTTCAACTCTTGGTTTGGGCTCAGGTCATGATCTCACGGTTCATGGGACCCAGCCCCACATTGGGCTCTGCACTGACAGCATGGAGACTGCTTGAGATTCTCTTTCTCCCTCTCTCTACCCTTCCTCTCCTGGCACTCTCTCCTCTTTCAAAATAAATAAATAAACTTAAAAAAAATGAAAAGCAATTTCTGGGTGTTTTAGTCATTGAGCAACCAGAAAAGAAACTATTTTGCTATTGAAGAGTATAGTGGAGTAAGAATCAGTAATGGAGAGAACAATCTACATTTCAAAATATAGCTGTTCTTGCATTTATGAAATGTAATACATTTTGATGAAAAACACAAACTCTCCAGGCTCCCTAGCTTTGAAACTCATTTTCTCAATTATTTTCTGTATGGCTTTTTTTTGCTTCACAAATATGGAAAGTTTGACCTGGCTGATGGGCCTCTTTTCAACTTACTTTGCAATAGTAACAGTCTTGAAAAGTACTCTAGAAACTTCTGCAACTATTCTGCTTATTTTGAGAAAACAGCTCCAAATTAGCTCTCAACTATTTGTAGTGCTATGGGTGTCAGATGATGTTGATGTAAATAAAGCACCCAAATGAATCAAAATGGAGACTGCTAACTTGGTTGACTTTAAATAACTTAGTGATTTAGTCATTGGAATTAAGTGGCTTATTACTTGAAGGCATAGGAAAATAAATGCAGATATGATAACTTGCATTAATATAAATCGATCCTAATCTGCATAAGCACAGGGGAAGTGATTTCTGGTTTAATTAAATAAATATCACAAGTCCCTCTTTTATTGAAGATATTATAGAAGCTGGGAGTTAGGGAAGTGTTGAGGAAACCATATTTATGATGAAATGCAATGTCACTACCAGTGTCTTGCCTCCCTGTTTATTACCTTTACTTAAAACTTTGAAATCAGAGGTCTCTCACATTTTCTTAATGGTTAAATTCACCCCAGTCTACTCCTGAAAATTTATGAACTTACAAAAATCTCATCTTCTAATCAGTCGGAAAACATACATCTTGTAGCTTGTGTGCACAATCTTCATTTGATGTTAGAAGGTGAGGGAAGTGGTAGAAAAAACAAATAGAGTTACAGGTAACTATAAAAGGACTAGCAATATAGACTGGAAGCAAAAAATCCACCCAACAGAAATGAAAAACTTAAGTAAACTTTCACAATAGTGTGGGCCCCATACTAAAATGGATGATGTAAAATACGGTTAAGGGAAGACGGGGATTAAGTTAGATTTCCTGCAAATCCTCCCATGCAGTCTTCTTGATTCTGTTCCTGCAGCTTCAGGCCATTTTGTCTCAACGTTTTCCTTCTTAATCCTTAGTGGCTTTCCAGAGTTCAATCTAGAAACCTGGATCCTTCTTTTCCTTTGAGTCTCATTTCAAATACCTTCCACTCCAAGAAACTTTTCCTGATGCCCCTGTCTAAAGCCTCATTTCTCTCTCTCTTAGTACCATTTTTTGTGTCTTCTTCTTTTATTGCATTTTTAAATTTAAAATTGTCTTATTTTATCACATTTTCCATTGCGTTTCTAATACTCTTGGGTACCTTGATATCCTCAACATCTTACATGGTACCTGGTAAATTGTTGTTACTCAGTAAATACTTGTTAAAGAATTTTAATTATGTGATTTTAATTCTACTTGATTTTATTTTCCCTTTTTCCCCCCCACCTCCATACATGAACCGATAATAACAACTTGGCGTGAATCTTTCATATACCTTTCACCATGTTCCTACTAAATACATTAAAAGAGTTGTTTTTCGGATGTGAGGGCGATCTGGCTGCGACATCTGTCACCCCATTGATCGCCAGGGTTGATTCGTCTGATCTGGCTGGCTAGGCGGGTGTCCCCTTCCTCCCTCACCGCTCCATGTACGTCCCTCCCAAAGCTGCGCGCTCGGTCGAAGAGGACGACCTTCCCCGATAGAGGAGGACCGTTCTTCGGTCAAGGGTATACAAGTAGCTGCACTCCCCTGCTAGAACCTCCAAACAAGCTCTCAAGGTCCATTTGTAGGAGAACGTAGGGTCGTCAAGCTTCCAAGACTCCAGACACATCCAAATGAGGCGCTGCACGTGGCAGTCTGCCTTTCTTTAAAAAAAAAAAAAAAAAAAAAAAAAAAAGAGTTGTTTTTCTCTCTTGCTTTATAGAAATGGATGCACACTATATGAATTAAACTTGCTTTTCTCCTTTATTGACATGTTATGTACATCTTTCAGGTCAACATATTTAACTCTAACTCCTATTTTCAACTTTATTAAAATTCTAGACTATGCGTGTTCCATAATTTATTCAACCATAACCTTGTCATTAATCTCTTAAGTTTTTCCCTTTGTTTCTTTTCCTCTCATAACATTATAACAAACATCCTATATTTATATATTTATGTGCTGGTGTATTTAATTATGTAGACTGTGTTCCCCAAACTGGGGTTGCATGATTTAAATATTTGGGTTTTTTTTATCTTTTACTATTGTAAATTTCAAGCATATAATGTTAGAGGGAATTGTATAATGAACTCACATGTACCCATCCTCCAGCTGCGATTTAATCTTTTTTAAAATGTTAATAGATGTTATTAGATTGCTTCTTAAAAATGACTGAAAACTTCATATTCTCACCAGCAAAATTGCCCATTTCCCAAATAAATATGCTTACCATGTCACCATTTCTTTCTTCTTTATTCCTGTAAGTTTGTTGGTAAAAAAAACCTCCTTATTTTATTTTGACTTCCATTGTAAGTTGAGCATCTTGTCCTACATTTAATCACCCATTCAGATCTTCTTTTCTTCACTTGCCTGTGCACATTTTTGTCCATTCTTCCAGTGGATTGTTTGTTTTACTTTTTCCATATTACTTGATACGTGCTCTTTGTATTTTAGAGGTATTGACTCTTGGTCTGTCATATGTACTACAATTATTTCTCTTCTCCTTTTCATTTGCGTTTTCACTGTTAGTGACACCTTTTTTTCCCATAAAAGCGTTATTATTTATGAAGCCAGATATGCTGATCTTATCATGTATGACTCCTTTGCATGGCCTCTGATCTGTGTGTTAAGTTTTATATCCATCTTCTAATTTCTTTTCACTCTCCCACAACATCTACTATGCAACATCCACTCAGGCTTTTGTTTAGTTTCTGAAAAGTAAACTTTTTCTTTCCTCTAAGTCATTACTCCTCATTCCTTCTGATTAGAAGACTCTGCTGGCCACTTTTCACTTGACTACCCTCCAGTCCTTTTCCCTGTCTCACCCAAAATGTCACAAACTCAGAAAGGTCTTTCCAACTCCCCAGTCTAAATCAGAAACCCCTGTTCTACTCCTGCATGGTAGCTACCATTTTCTTTCATCATACATGCTGGCTCCAACTGTTGTATCAACTTTAACTTCATGATTTTTTGTTGCATGTCTCTTTCCTTCATTATATATCAAGGCCCATGAGGGCAGATGTCAAGTGTGTTTGGTTATCTATCTATACTCCCAGGGCCTAGTAAAGTCCTTGGAACATAACTATACTTCACTATATATTAGTTGACAGAAAGAGTGAATAATTCTTAGAAAACTTCACAAAAGATGGTGCATCAAGCTAATTTTGAGGAATAAGTAGTATTCAGCTAGGCATGATGAAAAAGATCCTATGAGCCAGCCATGTAGGTAGAACTTTATTGGCCTGTGGGAATTGGCCAATTTTATTTATTGCCATAATAAAATTAAGACTGCAAATTCCTTTGAGAGAAATGGAAGAGAATTTTGAGTCGGTAGCTGTGGGCAGATCATAAAGGGCCAGGAGAATGGTAGTCACATTGATACTTGGCACTTTCAAGCGTTCTAATAAAGCCTTATGGGCACAATGACCATGTAAAAGTGTATGAAGCCTACAGATGATTGAGCTATAGACACATAGTTTACAGAGTATAAGGTGATTGAAGAACAGGTTTCAGTAAATGCCATGATCCTATGGCTTGCCCCAGAGATGAGGGAGAATGTATGTGTTCTTCAATTAGTTTTCACTTGACCGAAGTCACACAGGGTTTGATTGTCCATCGCCTTTTTAATTCCATGTGGTGCCATTTGAGGTAGTAGCTTGTTCTATTTGGTGCTTTCTGTCCTCCAGGCACATGATGAGTTTTTCTGTGGCCAGTGTCCCTTCCCACATAGTACCTAGATTCCTGGTGAAGATAACAGTCCCTCAGTCCCCCAGCGGTGGCCTCTGTACTTCCCCTTAAACATGGGCCTTTGTGCCTTTGAAAGTAGCAGGGGAAAGTGTTAGACCTGGCAGCCACACAGGTGGCAAAGGCTTATTGATTTCCAAGTCCTTTCTGAATCTCCATTTCATTAGAAGGGCTATGATGTGTCACACATGTCCTCTCTCAAGCGTTTTGTCTGACCTGCCTGAGCAAACTTCTGAATGTGCAAGGCATGGGTGGAGTTGATGGGAAGGGAAAATGAGAGGGATTTGAAACATCCAGCATTCATCACCTCTCAGACAACCATAGTATGAATTGAAATTAGTGCACGCCATGCAAATCATTGCCTACCTGCTTTCTTGCAGCTGTGTCATTTAAACATGCATTCTTGTGAGTGACTGCATTGTAATTGTTTCTTCTGACCCATGTTGTATTGAAGCACAGAAATGGAAAAAATAATAAACTTTATTTTTCTAGAGATGGAGAACAAAACTGTGCTAATCTCAATTCACAAACACCCCAGGAGCCTACAATTTCAATTTTCTTTTCACAGTATTAATGAAACTGGGTACTGGAAAAGTCAAATCTTCCCCCATAAATCTGAAACCATTTTGAAGACTAGTCTAGAATTATAATAACTTCCACATCTATTAAAACACAGTACAGGGCTCTGTTCTAATGAGATCATTTTAGGCAGCTCTTTTTCCTAGGTGGGGAGGAGAAAGAAATTTAAAATTGATTCCTTTTAGTTTAATTTATGATAAAACCAGAAAGACTGGTCAAAGACTCTCAGTGAGAAAAAAATTTAATAAATGCATCTTGCCAGTAGTTTTTTAAAAGGATTATTGTAAGGCAGGTTATCTAACAATTCCAAGTAGCAGAATGATAAATGTTGAACATTGCAGAGTTTCATAATCCGTTATATACCCCTACTGATCTGAAATGTATAGCTCATATTCTGTTTTTTTTTTTTAACCATTGGTGTATTTTATTCTTTACTATTTCTTAAAATTGGCAATATCTTATAATTTTTTTTTCTTAAAACTCAAAAGCTGATTTTTCATTGTCTTCAGCATATAATGAAACTGTTACTTCATCCTTGATGTGACAGTCATGGTTGATGACGTACCTATACACTAACAGTCTATATTGAAGAAATAAAACCAGCAATAAGAATTGCCTGGAAACTGCAATCTCACCCTACAAAGCTAAGTTTGGAAACAACATAAATATAATAAGATTACAGTGAAAGAACAGCTCATCCAAGTATACAAAATAGTTTCATAAAAATGACAATTTGAGTGATAAAAAGAGCATCTAATGGCATGGTTATTGCCTTAGTGTACTCATCAATGGAAATATAAGGTCCCACCACCCACCAAACTGTCATTTTATGTGACAGGAATTAGGACTGTAAGCATCATTTCTCGTGCAGGATCGTGAAAACATACATCAAGCGCAGTTTTATTTTTTAATAACAATATCTGATTACTATTTTTCTAGTCTCAGAAAGAATAACCAAAGGATGCCAAACACTTTCCATTGCAAAGTGAAACCTCTTTGGAAAAACTGACTAATGTTCAAAAATTTACCTTCCAAAATGCATAGTTATTTTAGAACTTTAGTTGTGAATTATCCTGCTAAATAAACGTGGGCTTTATACTCCCCATTTGCATAAACTAAGGCTATGACTAGATACAAACAGTGGCAAACTGATAAATATAGGCCCCAGTGCAAAGCTTAATGACTTAATGCGCTCCTCACACATCCTCATCTGCATAACAAAAGTTTTTAAAATTGGTAATAAAATAGCATTTATAAATAAATATATATATATATACACACATATATATGGCATATAATTGTATTCTATAAACAAATTTAGAAGGCTGTATTATAAAGTAAAGCATTTCAATATGAAACACAAAGACTATGTTCTGATGAGACAATCATATTTAGACTTTTTTGGGGGGCCAGTAAGGACTATTTTGTATTGTGGTTTGAAATTAGGAACTTGGCAATAAGTTTTGTTACTCATTGAACACCTTGCTGGCCCACTGTGCTGTCTGAGGGCCACCTTCAAGGACAAGTGCTGAACTGGGAGAGAGATGCACAGAAGAGGTAGAGAGGGGGGAAGACGTAGAAGGAAGAACAGAGAGGAACGTGGAGTTGGTGGCAGAGACGCCAGAGGAGCTGGTAAGAAATGAGACCTGCCACAGTCTTCTCCATTCTGTTCTCTGCTGTAGCTTAATATATCACTTAAACATGTTTGTTCCATGGTGTTTTTTAACTGGATCTAAATGAGTTCTTATTTGGGGGAAATGATGCTCTCTCACAGATGCACTGCCAAAGACTGTCAAAAATAAAGAAAGAACATACATCAGGACAATTTCTTTTCCTGTCCTCGTAGTTTAAAATAACTATCTCAGCAAACTTAAGGATAAGTTAGAATTTTAAATAGTTTACTTTTTAATTTTTTATGAAAGCAACAAATGCATTTATTAATGTTTTTATATGACAAGGCACTGGAGTATGTCTTTTACATTTGCTGTGCATTTTCCATAATGAATTTTTATCTGATATGATAAATTGGCTTAGGGTGTGATGTGGAAATATGTTAATAACTGTCCTAATACATGAAAGACTATGCCTACATAAATAATCATGGTATCAATCAATGAAAAACAAGAAAATTCACAGAGCTAACATACAGGATTCCTTATTAATTAGGGCCAAAGAAGACTATGTAGAGACCCTCAGATCTTGCCAAATATTTGAAAGAGATAGAGAAGGAGAGAATTAAAGAACCAGTTTTCATCTGCCCTTTATGTTTTTTATTTATTTTTGAGAGAGAGAGAGAGACAGAGCGTGAGTGGGGAAGGGGAAGAGAGACAGGGAGACACAGAATCCGAAGCAGGTTCCAGGCTCGGAGCTGGCAGCACAGAGCCTGACATGGGGCTTGAACCCACAAACCATGAGATCATGACCCAAGCTGAAGTCGGGTGCTTAACCAACTGAGCCACCAGGCACCCCTCGTCTGTCCATTATGATAACCCTGTTTACCTGTCCATGAGCCTCACGAATATTTTCATAGCCATTTAGTTGACAAGTAGCTTCTGTGAAAGAGGTTATAATCCTTTATAAAGCTTTTTGTCCTTGCCCATGCAGTAAATGGCTTCTGCATCATTTAGGCAAAAATGCCAGCAGAAATCAAAAGCCTTCATATTGCCATTCAGGTGTGCATATGTGCTTTCCCCACAGGTAGTAGACCTTGTAATTTACGCTCCATTCCAGTTGATTCTGAGGGTAGATGATGATGGGCATGAATTACATGGGAGTAAAATAATCTATTGTTTCAGTGTTTGCATAAATTGTGTGTAATTCACAATGCTTCTCTACTTTATGAATCACTGAAATAGGATATAAGTGGGCATAAACACTTAGGATATTTCATCTACTCTTTTTTTTTTTTTTTTTTTTTGCTTGCAACCTAGCCTCAAATCAAAGTATGTGTGCCACCACCGCAGTTGAAAGCTTAACTTGCGTTTCCAGTCACACCAAAGGATACTCACATGCTTTGGCCTATTTAATACCCATCCCCAGCCCTGCTAACGTTTTCCATGGACCTTGGCCCCTTATGCTTCTGGTCCAGTTAGCTTCGTTTTACTTGTAAGTCAGTTACAGTTTACCTGTAAGCAGTACAAATTACTGCTAATTTGTACATATTCCATGCCTTTAGCTCCCTCCCCTACTCTCTTTTTTATAAGTGTTTTCAAAGTGTTCTTCTCTGCTTTTAAAATATTCTCATCACATGGTGGGATAGAGAAAGGGAGATAGAGTAAAAGTACATTTTAGTTCATTTGTTTGTTTTTTTTAGCACTGCTGAGAAAACACATATAGATTGTTTTATTTACTTAAAATGTCTTGATTTAATGTATTATGGAATGTAAAGGGAATACAAAATTCTCAAATGCAGGAAATAAAAGAATTGGTTATGGATTTTGCTGATTAAATTCCCTTTTTCTCATTGTCATAAAGGGTTAAGAGAGGACTGAGTTTCTCTTTGATATAAAATTGTAGTCAAATTATATAGGAAGGCATTTAGCCTTTTGAGCCATTTCTACTTTTCTCTACATTTAAATTAATATGAAATTTCCTCAGAGGTTTTCCAGTGATCATCAAAATAAACCATTAATAACAATAAGTGAAGCCACATTTATAATTCATAAGTGTATTTAAATTTCTCAGCCTTTTATTGTACATCTGGGAGAGATGTCTTTAGTGTATAAATAGTTCTGATATTAGCACAAAAGTTAAGAAAAATGTCACTTATCCTTCAGAGTTGAAGCAAAAACAGAAAAAAATTACTAAATAATCAGTGAGACATGGAAGCAACTGCATATTCCAAACAGGCCTATAATAATATCAATGGTGGCTATTAATTTTTTAATGTGAATCAGGGAAAAAAAGGATAAAATGTTTTATCATTGGGTTTTAGCATTTTGGGTAGGTTATTTTTAAAAAACGATATTTAGAATCTTTATTTACATATGGGTTACAGAGATATTTTTAGGCCTGCATGTGACTTAGGCAACGTTTTGGCTGGAGTTGCAAAAAAAGGCAAGTATTTTCCCTAAATAGGAGGTGTTTATCGAATGCCTGTATGGCAGACTTGAAGCGTTTGAGGCTTTGCTTTGGTCTTTCTTTACATCTCATTCTTGTAACATCAATTGTTGATATCAATTTGTGGCTGCTGTGCTGCCTACACAGTTGTTGTGAACATAGATCAGAAATATTTGAGCAGTGGGGTGCCTGGGTGGCTCAGTCAGTTAAGAATCAGACTCTTGCTTTTGGCTCAAGTCCTTATCCTCAGGTTGTGAGATCAAGCCCCAAGTCAGCACAGCACGGAGTCTGCTTGGGATTCCTCTCTCCACCTTCCTCTGCCCCTCCCTCCCTCACTCTCTCTCTCTATCTCAAAAAAAAAAAAAATAAGTAAATTGGTAAATAAAATAAAATAATAAATATTTGAGCAGATAAAAATAAGATTACAATTCTTGGATAAGGTAGTCCATTTAGGATACCAAATCCTAACTAGAAAAAAATGAACATATACATTCGTAGTATAGAACATTTAAACCCTGCATTTCTTTAAAACTCTAAAGTCTTCCTAGCATGAACTATATGGTTAGGATTTTGTCTCCATTCTCCCTATTCTTTTCTGACAGACAAAGTGAGATAATTACGAAAATGTGTTTAAAATAAAAACACACCATCAGGTTGGGGGAAAAGATTTAGGTAACATTTAAATAAAATCCTTTCTTTAGCTCTTGAGACACCATGTTAAAAGAGTGATCCACAAATGAGCAAGTAAAAAGTTGTCATTTAGCGAAAGTTAGCAGCTGAGTTAATTGGCAGACTTTGGCAAAGATGACTGTATTTGAAAGAGAAAGTGCTGCCTCTGGTTTGTGAGGTAGTGACAGAGTTCCTGCAGTACATTCTATTCTTCTTGAGAGGAAATTAATTTCCTGTAATCAAATGCTGTGGATTATAGTCTTTGTCTGGTTCCACCTTGGCCACAGGAGCAACTCCAAGGCTTTTTATTCAGCAACATTACATGGGCTTTTGTAAAACAAGCAGTGACATATTCAGCATAGAAAGGTTTCACCTGATACATTTTACAGCTCCAGAACACAGCATATTGCTGCTTTGAGACCAAGAGCTGTTACTTTGTAAGTGACTATATTTGTAAGGCTTTGTCTGGGGAAGGAAAGGAAAGTGACAGCAAGAAACCCACATTTAGGCATAAGAAACCTTGGTGATGTTCGGAAATGGAATTACAAAGCAGTACAGAGCTATGGCTGATAAATTACTCCCAGTATTAAATAGGAAATTTTGTAAAAATATTAAAAAATAGCTACTAAATGATGTTTAATAGTAGTATAATAAAAGCACAACTTTAGTGTTCTTGAACTGTTCAATTTCTATAAACACACAAACCATACACACACACACACACACACACACACACACGTACCTATATATCTGATATATATACAACCTTGAGATTATTTTAATTCATGCTGCCTAATTTAGAAAAAATAATATTTTGAAAATTATAGCATTTTTAATCCACTGCGTCTGAAAAGTAATCTTTTTTTTTCTGTAAGACAAAAGAGAGGACACAGATTCAGAGAAAGAAAACATAAACCATAGAGGAAAATGACCTAGGGTCAGAGATAGGACAGATTTTTATCTCTGTACAGTTTCTTATCTTCTAAAAATTCTTTTAAAGAAGAAGTTTATTGTGTAGAGAAAAATAGGTGCCCCACCCCCATTTACAAATTAAATCCCAGGACTTTTTCTCTCCATTTATCCCCAATTTCGGTGCCTAACTATGCCTTGGAGAAGATATTAATGCACCCTGTAATCCATTTCTTATACTCATGGAAGAGCTTTATTTTTCCTTTGGAAAGACTGAATGAGATTTTTGCCAGTTGAAGAAAAATGTGCAAGCCAGTCTTTTATTCATTATCTATTAAGTACTGAAATTTGACTCATACCCAACCTAGATAGCCTATAAAACTGAGAAAAAAATATTTTCCTACTTCCCCCTCCCAAATTTAGTTTTGGTCATCACTCAACCACTGCTAATGAATGGATGATACATATATACTTATGTGAATAAAACCTCCAACACAAAAGGATTTATTTTTATTTTAGTTTGTAAACTGTGACTAACATCACGGTTTTACAAGCAAGCAATTAGTCTATTCAAAATGCCTAGATTATCTTTTTGTTCAATACTGTATTCATTACTGTATGAGGCACTATGACTTCTAAAATAATACTAAATTTAGCTATAATAATTCAGATTCCAGAGCTAGCCCAAGTGTTCCATATGAACCTCAATTTGGTTGTTAAATTAATACCCTCTGATAGTATAAGGTAGTGTCATTATGATTGTATTTACCACGTTGGGTTTATAATTTTTCACCTAACACATCAACGTGGCCCTTAAGAGCTACAGAAGCTTATTTGGGGATGCACTTACAATATCATGTTAATAAAATTAATCTTTGATAAAGAAAAGATGGCAACAGATCTCTCCCCAAGCGCTTTGATTCCTAGTCCCTAGTCTCTAGTGACCATGAGGCCTAGGGATTGCTACATTTAGCAGCAGCAGAATACCTTTCCTAAAGTCGTAGGTGTTACTCGTTTAGGCATGCAAATAGATGGTACATGTTAATATAGCTCTTGGGCATTCGGTGAACTCAGTAATCACACTACGTTGTTCTCACCTTCTTTCCTACAGCTAACCCAACCCGAGCAGGCGGGCGAGAGCCGTACCCAGGCTCAGCGGAAGTGATTCGGGAGTCCAGCAGCACCACAGGCATGGTGGTGGGGATCGTAGCTGCCGCCGCCCTGTGCATTCTCATTCTCCTCTATGCCATGTACAAGTACAGAAACCGGGATGAAGGCTCGTATCATGTGGACGAGAGTCGAAACTACATCAGTAACTCAGCACAGTCCAACGGGGCTGTTGTAAAGGAGAAACAACCCAGCAGTGCGAAAAGCGCCAACAAAAATAAGAAAAACAAGGATAAAGAGTATTACGTCTGATCCCAAGATCTTAAAAAAGACCCTTGTATAGAAATAGTCTTCATTTTATCTGAGACATAATATAAACTTATTTACTTTCCTTTTTACGAAGCACATACAAAAGAAGACAGGGAATGCAATCAGGAAGGAAAGACTGTTTTTAAAAAAATAAAAACACGTATCTCATGCTCTTGTTTCTCCAAAAAAGAAAGAAAAACAAAACAAAAACAAACAGGGGCCAATAAATTCCCTAACATCCACAGTGTTTTCGTTTACTCTGCCTGTCTTTATGTTGCTGGAACATTTCTAAAAGACAGTGATGACCGCACGCATTCATAAAGCAAAGGAGTATTACAACATCAAGGCACAACACAAAAACAACGCAACACACAACACACACACACACACACACACACACACACACCAAAAAAAAAAAAAAAAAAAAAAAAAGAAGCTACCTATGATCCTGGATTTAGCCAAAGTGCTAGCGCTTTCCTGAGAAGTCAGTTAGCCCGATTGCCAGAGAAGACGGTGTCATTTGGAATGACCCAAACTGCAAACCTTTGGGTTTACCCCCTGGCGCAGCTGGAACAGTGGTTGGAACTTGCATTTGAAACAAAGTGCTGGCTTTTTTGAAGACTTGTGTAGGAACACATTCAAAAAGCCCCTTTCTGGTTGTGAGAGAATAAAAAAGTATGGAGGCCTTATTTTCAACAATGTGAAATATAAGGCACATTTTCACACTAAAATTTCAAAACAAACAAAAAAAACCCAAGAGGGCATAGATGCAATCATTGGGAAATTTTCATGCACGCTTAATATGTTATTACATATGTTTATATAAAATCCATCTCTGTGTGCTTTCTGGACTGTGATAAGTGACGTTTTATAGCCTGTTGTATAGAAAATGCAAAATATATCTCTGCTCTTCAGCCATTTTTGGTAAATTCAATGTTATAAGTGTTGCTAAGTATAGGGAGTTTTATGACATCGGAGCAACAATTATTTCAGGGTTTTGGTTTTTGTTTTTGTTTTTTGTTTTTTGCCACCATTATAAATTGCCACAATTACTTACTTTTTTAAAAAAATTACAATGTAGTGTTTATTCTAAGGAAGATATGTATGAATGTATATAAAAAGACTCAGCTACTTTTTTTTTCTAACATGTACAGCCTTCATTCTGTTGCAATTAAGTTTTAGTATTTGTATGAAAGGTGTGAATTAGAAGGTAAAATATATACATATGTATCTTATAATCTTCTTTTCTCCCCCAAATACTCACATTTTTCATATATTTTCACCATTTACAGTCACAAACACACACACACACACACACACACACACAGACACACACATCCAGAGGAATCCATCAGATATGATGGAAAACCTGAACATATATATAACAGCAAATATTTACTGACAAATTGAAAAGCAGGAAGGAAGGAAGATAGTTGTGCCAAGGTATTAGTGACAAATGGGGTGATTTGCTTCATTGAGATCATGCTCCCAAGAAACCCTGGGAAGATTTTAGTCCCTAATGAAATGGAACCTTTTCTTACCAAATAGAATATCACTGGTGTATTGCTGCATGCATATGAAACATTATGTTGGGAGGTTACAGAAGCAAAATTGGTTAATCTACAGCTTAACCCTGGCTGCTGCAATTGAAAACTTTGTTTCCAATAAAATCATATATATATATATATATATATATATATATATATATACGCACACACACACACACACACACGCACACACACACACACTCTGAACCTGATGTGCATGATAAATACTTTGGAAAGTAAACATTTTCTCAACTAAGAAAGTATTTTCAACAATTGTGTTGGTATCCATCTAAAAATATCATTCTCTGTTGATTATTGACCATATTTTAACTTTTCTGATTTTACATATATATCATTAAATATAGTTTTAGTTTAACACACATTAAGCGATAGAAAAGTATAGATGACACACTTGTTTTTGCATATTGTTTCAATGATGTTCATAGCAATAAATTATTAACATGAGCAGGTAATGCAAAGGAAATGCATTATTAGATTGGAAGGTGATGCCTCAGTAAAAATTGGTCGCATTACTTTAACATCTCCTAAAAGAATGATTTTAGATTTCATAAAAGAGAATACCTTTACCATGAGCTTTAATCAGCAAAGGCAAAAAATGCAAAACATCTTTTGCGATACTTCAGTTGATGAAAAAAGCCAAGAAGTGGCCTGGATTTCAGACATACAGCACCTTAGAAATATGTATAATTCATAGCAAATCACCACTATCTATGGTTGCCAAGTAATTGTGGTGTGTGAAAAGTCTAAAAGGCTTCTCATGACCCAGAAAGTGGAGGTTTAAAACTAAAATTTAGTATCCATAACTTGTGTTTCAGATTTTCTTCTTTTTTTTTTTTAATTTGCTCGCTTTAAGAATTCATGTCTTTTTTTTTTTTTCTCTAATTCAGTCTTACTCAGGGAAAGCCAGTGAAATAAGAAGGTAAATATGAAACCACTAATTTACATCTTGAGGTTTTAAAAAGAAATGGTTGCTTTTCCATTTGCTCTATTGAACTCAAACTAGTTTCCATCTGGAAAGATTCTAAAATATGATAGAAAATAAATAATGGTATTTATAAGAAGTATATCTATGAAGGATGTTGTTTGGAGTTGATTTCAATATTTCTTTCCAGCATAAATTTTAAAATTTCATGCAATGATCTAATATTGTCAGTAAAAAATATTTCTGATGTTATTGGCCTACACAAAATCTAGCAATTTTTTTTCTTCTTTCTTTCTTTTTGAATGGAGAAAGAAAAGAGAGGAACATGAGCTAGAGAGAAAAAAAAGACATGAATAAGATCCCAAGTATCTTCATACCAAATGTATCAGGGTTCCATGAATAGTTGGCAGTTAACAGGATTTCACACTACCTGGCATAAATTTGATTACATCTCTAGACTGTAACTTTTCTGATTGAGTATGCTTCTTTTTTATCCATGTAATGTGTTGCCTTTTTAAAACAAAAAACAAATACTACAGTAATGTGTGAGGTGGTCAATCCCCAAAACATCAAAGAAAGGCCACATGACCCTACCCTTCTAGTGCTTTGTGTGATTGGGTATCTAAGGGTTTTGTTTTGTTTTTTCTGTTGCAAGGCCAATTTCTCCATTATTGGAAATGCTAAGCAAGTGGAATTTACTGTTTTGTTAATAAAATATTTCTTAATACAACTGTGGATTTATTGATTTCAAAAAAGTACATGCGGCACCATTTGGGGACCAAGTGGCCCAGTAAGGAAGACTGAATTTGAAAGGAAAACCTGTCCTTTAGACAACCAGGAGAAGAGTACCACCTCTATTTTTCTGGGTTTTGATATTCATTAAGCATGTCTACCCTCATACACTTAACGATATAGCCACTAAATGTACCTTTGTTTGTATTTGTCCGTCTTGCTCTACAGGAAACTGCAAACTCCTAGAAGCAGTTAAAAACAACAGGAAGATGCTGATTTCATACATAAGATTTTTCTCTATAAAAAGCAGTGTAATTTAAATAAATCTGTGATTAATTTCCAATACTATCATTTACTAGCTACAAGTTATCTAACTTCTCTGACTCACTTTTCTCATTAGTAAATTTAGGGCAATGATACCAACCCCATAGGGTAGTAAGGATAATAAGAACTAATGTGCCTTGCACAACTAAGTGCAAAGAAAAGGTGGCTACTTGTATACTATTATTTTCCATAATAATAAATTCAAGAAAACATGTTAAAAATGTTTGCTCAGGTTGTGCTATTTGAAAAATAAAAATGCAAAAAACAAGTGTGTAAAGGAATATACTTTTTCATTTCCCACATTTTTTTTTTTTTGCGAAAGCAAAGTGACTGTAGAAATGAGATGACCTATCAGTTACTCTTTGTGAGTTTTAGTCCAAGAGTTGGAAATGGATTTAAAACTCTGGCCTTTGATAATAATGTGATAGAAACAAACACAGTCTTTATCCCCATTTTTACAGTACAAGGTTTGAACATGAGTACTTAATCCATTTTATACCTACGTTGTTCTAGACATATGTTATTTCTTTCTTTACTCATAACTTTTAAATATACTGGGGAAACAAACTATCTCTTCTTAATTTCTAAATTAAAGGCTGTGTAATGTAGCTTACCTTAAAAATTTATGAAATTTCAGGGGCACCTAGGTGGCTCGGTCAGTTAAGCATCTGACTCTTGGTTTTGGCTCAGGTCATGAACTCATTATTCATGAGTTCCAGCCCCACATTGGGCTCTGTGCTGACAGCTCAAGAGCCTGGAGCCTGCTTCAGATTCTATGTCTCCCTCTCTCTCTGCCCCTTCCCCTCTTACACTTTCTCTCTCTCTCAAAAATAAACATTATATATATTTTTTTAATTTATGAAATTTTAAAGATGACAGCTGTATAAAATTTATCAGTAGTAAACAGCTCAAGGATTCTTGACCTGTGAGACACAGATCTCCAGAGTCCAGTGATTAGGCACCAGGAGTTAGTAACCTCTAGCAATATTTATTAGTAAAATTTGAAAGATAGATTTAGAGAAGTATTCTTCTGGGGAGAGAATCTAATTAGGTTCATCAAATCTTCAAAGGATTTCAAAATTCCCTAAAATGTTAAGAACCAAACACACATTGGAAATAGAAAAAAACTTTTTTATAAAAATAACACTGAAGATAAATGGTTCAGTGAGTATTAAGAAAGCATCAAAGAAATGTCATATACTTTTACAAGGTACATAAGCATTATCCTTTTCTACAACTTGTTTAGCTGTCTGGCTTTTATATAAATTAATTTTGCTTCGTTTTTACAAGTTCAATCTTCAAATATTTGTTGAGTACTAGTATATGTAAATCCATTCATCTCATATATCCAGTATTTTGAACAACATGAAATTCATTTGAAGAACAACTTATCCAAAGATTGGAATACTTGATTAAATATTTTGAAGATACATTGTATACATCTACTATGCAGGAAGGCTCTATCCACCAAAAGCATTCATCCTGTGGAAGTCATCAGTACTGGAGAGTGGTAGATGGACTACAAAAAAACAGCTCATTGACCTCAAAATTAAATTCATTGGATGGCCAGGAGGAAATAGTTCTTCATGAGGGTTATACAAAGAAGATGCGTTGACCACTTCTTCATAATTCCTCTTTTATCAAGAAGGCTGAGTGATTCTAGACCAACTACGATAAGTGCATCTTGTGCTTGTATAAATATTCTTGTCATTGAGTGCTCTTCCTCCAAACAAGACAATTCTCGGTGAGGAATATGGTTATTCAAGTGGTAGCATCCTATGTTTCCTACCTGAATCCCATCTCTGTGCAAGATATGGTGATGGTTCTCAAGTGCCACTGATCAACTCTGCTTAAAAGTGCAAAATAACTCCCTGAAAAAACATATAACATGGAACCACAGTATTGATCCTTTAGTAAAAATAGCAATAAATCAAAGAAAAGAAAGAGAAAGAAGAAAGCGAAAGAGAAATAAAAAGAAAAAAGAAAAGAAAAAAAGAAAGAGAAAGAAAAAGAAAGGAAGAAATGAAGAAAGTCTGGTTGAATACTTCTGGTCTGATAGTTAATGTTTAGAACAATGTACTTTTACACTTAAGGTAATGATCTGTCACAAGCACAGCATTTAGAGCAAAGTGTTTGGGGCCTGAAGCCTGGTGTGAAAGTCTTTAACTGTGGGTCCTTTGGCCATCCCTCTATCAATCATATCAAGTTTATTCAGATGTAAAAGTGAGATAATGAAACAACTGGTAGTTAGAATTTTAAAATATAATGCATTCAAATTCTTTGCATAGTTAGCTTCAATACTTTACTAGAAGATAAAAAATAAAATAAACTTACAGTGTAATTTAGAAATATTTTGAGCAGCTGCTAAGAGACTAGGATTCATGTAAAATTATATGTTCAAAATTGAGACTATTTTAAAGGTTCAAGTTAATTGTTCTAATATAGATGGCATTTTACAGTGTCCCCAACAAAGCCTTATCCAGCCAGGAGTAAAGGAGTGATTGCTTCTTTTGCAAGGTAGTCTATTGTAGGGCAGTTGTGATTTACAATTTCTAGGTTCCTATAGCTCCCCCTTGATGGTTCTATTTCTCTTTGTGCAAAATAGAACTCACTCCATCTTCCACATGACAGCCTTTCCAATATTGTTACTCTCCCTCCACCTTTGCATGGGTTTTCTCTTCTTCATTCTTAACATTCTGGTTTTACTTGGTCATTACTCAAATTATCTGGATGCTGAAATTGCCATCATCTTAGTACCCTTCTCTTAAACCCCTGGTCTTCTCAAAATGTGACACAGAAGTGACCACAGTACTTGTAAGACCAAATTACAAATTACAATGGAGTTATCACCTTCCTTGATTTGAACTTTATTCTCTCTAATACTTAAGTTTTCATTAAATACTTTTTTGGATTATATTGAATTTATGATCAACTAAAAATCACCAAATTTCTTTCTAAGATGGGTATCCTTTAACTTACACCTATGTATTATTTGAATTTAAACATAGGACTTTATCCACAAGAAAGTCATTGTATTGAGTCTGAATTCTGGCCAGTTGAATTAAATATATATCTTGGTCCTCTCACAATGTTCTCTCACACAAAATGATTGGCAAATTCTATATACATTTAGTGAAAATATGTTTACTAGAAAGATACTATGCATGCCTTAAAAGATTTCCCACTAAACAATGCTTCTTTACTGGGGGGTAGGGATAGATTTGAGCCCTGAGGGACGTTTGGTAATGTCTGGACATAGTTTCGGTTGTCATGGCTGGGATGGGGAATGCTACTGGTGTCTACTGGATGCAGAGCAGGGATGTAGATAAACAACAATGCACAGGAAAGCCTTCCCCCAAACACAGTTATCCTATACAAAATGTTAATATTTCCAAGGTTGATCCTCGTAAAACATATCACCTGGCTAGGATAATACATACCAACTTGCCAATCATCTTTAACTGGAGATTCACTCAATGTATTTGTCTTGGGGCGCCTGGGTGGCGCAGTCGGTTAAGCGTCCGACTTCAGCCAGGTCACAATCTCGCGGTCCGTGAGTTCGAGCCCCGCGTCAGGCTCTGGGCTGATGGCTCGGAGCCTGGAGCCTGTTTCCGATTCTGTGTCTCCCTCTCTCTCTGCCCCTCCCCCGTTCATGCTCTGTCTCTCTCTGTCCCAAAAATAAATAAAAAAACGTTGAAAAAAAAATTAAAAAAAAAAATGTATTTGTCTTGTTTAGGAGAAGATCATGAGAAACTAAGTTGCCTTGCAATCAAGATACAGATAGTTTTCTCCTAATGTGTCAGTGATTCTGACGTATTAGGGAATTAGTTTAATTTTTATATCTGTTTATTAATTATTACTACTTTTTAAGAAAAAATGGCCACAAGGCATCTATTTTTAAAAACAATTCTAATTTTTATTTTAAGTTCACCACTATAGAATTGGAAACATTCTCTGAGTATTACTTTCAAAATCAGGGCAAATCTTGCTTCCTCTTCTACCCTCACTTCTTATTTTCTGAAAATGGCAAAATTACCAGTATAATTTCATAATCGCATTAAAGTTCTCTGGATTGTATTTGGCCTTGACAAGACAGATAAACTTTTGAAAAAGAGATTTGTAAATCATTCACTTTTCACCTACATCGTGCATCAGTTCTCACTAGTACCCTATTCCTTGGAATCTGATTTCAAGAGACTTAGGTGTAAGTGTGTGATTTCTGGCCTGCTTGGTCTATCCCAGAATAGGTGCTCTGGTATTTTCTGTCATTTCCAGAAGGTCACTATAATAGACTTTCCCTTCCATTATCCAATAAGCTTTCTGAATATCAGCATGCTTTTCAGAGAGGTGATTCCAGGGAGCACTGGAATTGGAACAGGGGAAGAGAAAAGAAGAGAAAGAAGCCCATTAAGATTGTATTTTAGTGCTATGGGCAATAGAGGCTCAGTACTACTTGGAAATTCTAGGAGACAGTGTTGAATATGCTTCAGAATTGTTTTGCCTGAAGGCTAAAGAAATAGGGATATTTATCTATAAATTCCTGTCAGTCTTTTTTCGAAGGATGCCTAGGGGGTAAAAGGGTAGAGGCCATAACTCGCAAGTGCTCTATGGGATGTTGCCACCTGATGTGCTGTGGTCTGGAGAGAGTCCTCAAGCAAAGAATTGCATGTGCTTGCAGCTGGAAGCCATTTGGTCACTGTTCCCCAGAGTGGTGAATGCTATGGTATACGGAAGGGTCATGTGCACATCAGTAAAGTTTCTTATGCATTTCTGATTTAATACTTTAACTGAAATTGAATGCATTCAGTTCTCTGTCTAGCTAAATCGGTTCTGTACTGAGCTGCTCATTCTCCAAAATGATGTGATTCTACTCTCAGACCAGCCTCTGTACTTTCCCTGTGTTTCTTTGATGGTGTTCGCAGGACCACGATGGCTCGTTTCTGGCCATCTTGCAATCGTTTCCTATCATAACTGCAATAGCCTAACAGTTTCTATTCTTTTCTCAGTTCTAGCAGGATAATTTATCTCAGTGTCTCTTGTGTCACATATAGCAATTTAGAGCCAAAATCCAGATACTAGTCTCCCTGAACATAATCAAGGACCACTGGGCATGTGTAACTCCCCTCTGTGGATGGGGAATATATATTCCCAGAAATAAGATTCATCTTATATTTTTGTCCATATGTTCCTAACATATCAGGACACTTTGTATCTCTCACCAACCCCTCTGAAGTTGTCTCAGATGCCTGCCTCTGGATGGGAGAGGATGGGGGTAGATGTATCCCTTCTCTATCTGTGGAAAAAAAAAAAAACAGAAAGTGAATTTCTAAAAGGTTTAAACATTATCTTATTCCATGTCCCCAGCGAAAAAAATCTGAATTTTATATAGTCAGGAGATGGGATGGAACAGGTCGTGCCTTTGGTATTGCTAGCTTGCCTACATGCGCTATATACACTGCAGGATCTCACCTACAGACACTTGCCCTGTGTCTGTGTGGGTTTCCCTTGGATGTTGGACAGTATACCACAGAGATGCCCTCTCATTTCTTTATATCCTTCCTGTTTCCCCTTTGATCCAGTCCTTTGACTTCATTGTTTTTGCTCCGCTCATGACATGGAAGTCTTCACCATAATCTAGTGTGGATTTTAAGACATTCTAATAATGAGCTTCCATAGGGGAATGTTTCAAGTTCTGAATATGAAAAAAAGGAATACAGACATCCAAGTGATCTTGTACTTTAGATAAAATTTTATTTTCTCCTGTTGTTTCTATTTTTCTCTATTGGTCTCTGTGTGAAAATGAAAACAAAACAAAACAAAACAAAATCAGACATTGCACTATATTGTTCTGTCAACAACCCTCACAAGATACCTTACCTATTCACTTAATTTTAGACTAAATTATGCTAAAGGATTCTTGTCTTTTTATTGACCTTGAATCATGTTACAAAGACATATCCATTAGTTAAGAAGAAGCTGTATTCTCTTACCTCTTCTTGATTTGTCCACATGTCATCTGCCTATAGAATGAAGGAATAGGGCAGCCATGACTCCCAAGTGTGGTGTTATGATGTGAGCTATCATAGAGCTCTGAACCTAACTACAGTTATCTTTGATAGCTTCCCATTTAGGTATTTTTATATATATTTAAGATCAAATATATAAAATACTTTTTAGGTATTATTTCTTAATAAATAATTTTTGGAGTTTTTAGAGTTTCTATTCTATTTTTCAGCTTTCCCATTTACCTTTAGGCCTACTTACTTCCAGAAAATCTGGCTACTAGAAAACACACACATTTTCTCTGTATTTTAAGAAGTCTTTTCTCTCAAAGCCAGCAGCACATGTCTGACCTGTCCCCAATATTTCCTTTCTTCTCTATGATAAATTTCACAAAATTTTCTGTTTTTTCCATCATCAACACCAGGACCCGATTATCTGGTGTTGGGGAGTATTAAGTCCAGAGTACCAATTGATTTGGTTACCTTTCAAGACTTGTCCAAATGATCTACTTTTGATAAAGTGAAACTTCTCATAGGTAATATAAGTAGCTGGGATTTTGACATCTTGGCTCTGCATCAGTTTTATTCCCTATATTGATAAAACCTTATCTATTCTTCTCTACAACATCACTTTTTCTTCTCTTTCATCATCATCAAAATATTATCATACTTCAACATTAATGCTCAATATATTTTTCATTTTAATTTTTTAACATTTATTCATTTTTGAGAGACAGAAAACAAGCAGGGGAGGGGCGGAAATACTGGGAGACACAGAATCTGAAGCAGACTCTAGGCTCTGAGCTGTCAGTGCAGAGCCTGACATGGGTCTTGAACTCACGAACTGTGAGATCAAGATCTGAGCCCAAGTTGGATGCTTAACCAACTGAGCCACCCAGGCACAACTCAAAATATCTCTATTGGATAAAATTTCACGTGGAGGGATGCTCTATTCCCAGTAGCTTATGATTTTAAATTGTAATATTTAATATAAACTTGTGGATTAGACTTCAAATGTAACTTTTTTTATGTGAAAACTGACACCTGTAGTTAAAATGTCCTACGTGGTTTAATGGTTAATAGCTATAAGCATTGTGGGGTGCTGTATGGTCTACAAAGTACTGCCACAAATACTATTTCATTTCATTTTCACAACAAGCTTCTGTGTAGACAAGAAAGATGATATGTAGGTATTATTGAATATAACAGAAACAAGGTTTCAGAGATCACAAATGGCTTAGGAAGTATCACTCACACACAAAAAGTTAACTAGCCAGCTCTTGATTATTTTTTATTTTGTGTTTAGGAGGACATGAAGGACATTGTGGTTAACAGAAATCCATGATAGTTCAACAAGATCTCCCTAGCTTTATCATGTTACAAATCATTTCTTGGCATAACTGGCAGGTAGCAGTTTTTCTTCCTTATAAGGTTTGCTAACAAAAGCAGAAGCCCAAATAGTCAATAATAAGTTAGTAACATGCAGCTGGCTTTTAGCTAATAAAAGAGAAGGTAAGGAGAGAATGACAAGCAAAAGAATCTAAATGTATTTCTGCATTTGAGTAATGTATTGGTGATAATGATACTCCTTAGAACTAGCACATTCCAATTTATTATTCTAGTTTATCTTTACAATCTTCCTACGAGGTAGGTATAATTGGGATTCGTATCTCCATTTTGTCAATGATAACAATGAGAACAAGAAAGGTTAAGAAACCAAATGTAAACTGACTTCTAACAATAAATCAGTATTTCCTATATATTAGGTCATGTCTCTCCTGAAACCAGGGGAACTATATTTAGTATCATAGTTTAGAAGAGCTGCAAAAAACGTTTCAACTCCTTCATTTGTAGATGAGGAGATTGGGGCTTCGAGTTAAGAAATGGCATGCATGAATTTACACTGTCTGTTAGCAGCCAAGCTAGAACTAAAATCTGAGCCCCTGACTCCAATTGCCACATCCTGTCTCCATAGCCAAGATATATAGACTCTACAAACAGAAAACAGTGTGTACCCATTAGTGATGCCATCATTATTTCCCCAAATTTGATTTCTTTCCAGATCGCTGATGTAAATCTTTCAGCTGACCTTGCTATTTATCAGATAAAATTATTGTTTCGAAGTTTAATGACAAAAAGGCAATGTCTGGCATGTAGTGGGTAGTCAATAGATTTCTTTGAGTGACAATGAAAACAATTGTATTTGCACTGGTGTTTCTACTAACATTTACATATCATTTCTATGATGTAGTTGAGTAACAATTCAAAAATCAAGGGGAAAGCAAGGAATATATTTTTTGTTGATAAAAATAAATGGTCTGTTATAAAAAAATACAAATCTCACCTTCTGCTCCCTTCACGTAGAGAAAGAGCAGCACTTTCCTCACTTTCCTCAATAATCTTGAACTCACATCACCTGCTTCCTCAATGCCTTCATTTACTAAGTGACTTCTTTGCTTTCCACCCTGAACACCTGGCCTTGAACATCCCTTTGGGTTCTGCCACCATCTGTGTGAACTTCAGTATTTCTGTTAGTGATCCTTTCAATAGCTATACTCCAGTCCCAAAGACCTCTCCATTAAGCTGAGTCTCAGCCACTGAGGAATGATATATACATATCAACAATGTGTTTTTTTTTCTCCAAAGAGAACTGCATTTTTAAAATGCAGAATTCTGCAATCCCTCTAATGACTATTCATCCTAATTGTTCTTTTCCATTTCTCACTGCAATTAATAATAATTGCCTCACTTGTAATATCTTGGCCTGCCTTTCTATCCTATTGCATCATTATATTAACCTCCCCTCATATATACTAGTCCTATTGCCAACACAAATACCCAAATGGTACTCAATTGCTTTCATAAAGCCTTTTCAAGAATGCTTGTTTGGGTACTGGGGTGTCTGAAGGTGGTTAAACATCGGACTTGATTTTTGCTCAGGCCATGATCTCATGGTTTGTGAGTTTAAGCCCTGCATTGGGTTCTGCACTGATAGCACAGAGCCAGCTTGGGATTCTCTCTCTGTCTCTTTCTCCCTCCCTCTCAAAGTAAATAAATAAATAACAACAACAATGAAAAAAGAATGCTTGTATATCTTGCCCACTTTTGCAGACTGGTATGGTAGAAAGCCCATTTGCAGCTCTGTGGCAAGCTAATCATTCCTGTCTTTCTTATTGATCCTTACCTCTTAATATTTTACCACTTTTCAAAGCCACATACAAACCCCACTGGCTGCTAGAAATCTATTCCTTAAGTATCTCAAACACAATATACTCCAAACTGATTTCATTATTTCTCAGTTAAAACTATTTTTTCATAGTATTATCAACCTTCCATGCAATTAGAATGAAAATAATACAAACATATTTTATTTTATTTTATTTTATTTTTTTTTAAATTTTTTTTTCAACATTTTTTATTTATTTTTGGGACAGAGAGAGACAGAGCATGAACGGGGGAGGGGCAGAGAGAGAAGGAGACACAGAATCGGAAACAGGCTCCAGGCTCCGAGCCATCAGCCCAGAGCCTGACGCGGGGCTCGAACTCACGGACCGCGAGATCGTGACCTGGCTGAAGTCGGACGCTTAACCGACTGCGCCACCCAGGCGCCCCAATACAAACATATTTTAAATAATGCCTGGTATATTGTGGAATTTTTTTAGTCTCTCTTTTCCTTGTCTACACTCTTGAATAAGCCTAATTCTTTACATATGCAATATCCCTGGTTAGTTCAGAACATAAGTTTTTCAAAATTTTATTTTTGAGAGAGAGAGAGAGAGAGAGAGAGACAGCGTGAGTGGGGGAGGGACAGCGAGCGGGGGAGACACAGAATCTGAAACAGGCTCCAGGCTCTGAGCCATCAGCACAGAGTCCAATGCAGGGCTCGAACTCAGGAACTATGAGATCATGACCTGAGCAAAAGTTGGATGCTTAACCAATTGAGCCACCCAGGCACCCCCAGAACATCATTATTTTTTACTGGATTTTTGTAAGAACCATAAGTTTCTCTGATCCACATTTATCATCTCTGTGATCCAATCTTTACAAAACACACTCTTACACCAGTCTCCTTTTCTAAGAAGTCAAATGGCTCCATTCCACCTTAAAAAAAAGAGTCCGTGCTCTACATTTGTGCTTGCTACCTTTACTCCTATCAGCCTGAGGCAATTTCTCATGTATTTACATGTGTTTGTAACTTGGCTTATTTTGTACCTTAGCCTAAAAAGCATGCAGTTCCTTACCAACAGAACTCAGTCTCTTCTATCAAGGCCCACTTCATAATATGTGGAAAATTTTCTCTTCTCAACCCAGTTAGAATCAATTACTCCTGCATTCACAGATATATTGCCTGTGTGTCTATTAATTATTTCCTTCATTCTGCCTTGGTCTATAGTTCAGTGTTTATAGATTTTCTCAATTATATGTAAGTTCAAATATCAATTCCTTCCATAAAACTTTATAGATAGAGAAGTTGGAATCATTTTCTTTTCCTGTGTATTTGTGCAATGCACTGTTCACATTGTTTATATTGCATTTTGAGCAATTTTTTATATATAGTAATTATTCTTAATATAGTTATTTATAAATTATTCCATATCCCCATTTATAGAAGGTAATAACTTTTTTTGTTCATTTATTCGAATATTTGGAAAACATCTGTGATGTCTTATGCCCTGGGGCTAGGTATTCAATATATAATTTTAATCTCACATAGAGTTTACATGTCACTGGGTAAACAAACAGCAATCAAAGAAACACATGCATGAATCATACATTATAATTATTTTATAAAAGAAATATGAGCACGTGATAAATGAAGATTAACATTGACTTTGTTAACTAAGATCAGTTAACTCATGAAGATGGAGTTAACCAGGCAAAGGATGGGAATAGGGTTGGAAGTTAAATCTGTGTTAAAAGAAGGCTAGGGGCATCTGGGTGGCTCAGTCGGTTAAGTGCCTGACTCTTGGTTTTGGCTCAGGTCATGATCTTACGATTTGTGAGTTCAAGCCCTGAGTGGTGCTTTGCACTGACAGTGCAGAGTCTGCTTGGGACTCTCTCTCTCTCTCCCTCTCTCTGCACCCCCCTCCCCAACATGCTCACTTGCTCTCTATCTCTCTCCCCAAAAACACAAATAATCTTTAAAAAAAAATGCCTAGAACACATGAGAGACCAAATCAAAATTAGTGAAGCTGGATCATAGAGGGCAAGGGTGCCAGGCTGGGAGGAACAGTTTGCAAAATGAGGCTGGGATATTAAATAAGGACTGGATAATTTTGTCTGCAGATGAAAGAAAATGCAACTTAAACTCTTACTAAGGAAACGGTTCACATAATTGGAAACTCAATGAGATGGTAGACATTATGGTTGATGTAGTGATGCTCACAAGAACCCAACTTCTTTCTTAAGCTCTATGGACCTCAAATGTTATAGGTAGCATCTTGCAAAGTAGTAAAAGCTGTCTAGGTGTGAGAAATGACGGGAAAACACAGTGTTATCTCAGCAAAGAGAAGAAAGTGGAAGATGAGGAATAATTTATTGATTTATTGTGTTGGCCGTTAAAATTAAAAAAAAAAAAATCTCTCCTTGATGATTGACAGATGCTGGGAGTTGTTGATTTTGTTTCAGCAAACCTATAAGAGGAGAAACTAATTAAAAGTTCCAGAAAGGGAAAATTCAAATAATGAAATGTGGATCTAATTACTTAACACAAGGATTCTCAGCCCCAGTTCATTAAAATCACCTGGTGAACTTTAACAATGCTAATGCCCCGGCCTTACCCTGGGGGTCTGGATGGGGCCAAGAGATGTTAATTTTCTCATCAGTTAATTTACTAATTAATTGATATATACATTTATTAATTTATAAGTTCTCCAGGTATTTCTAATGGACACCAAGGGTTCAGAAAAATCACTTGAAGATAACTATTTGAATCTCCTGTTTCCATGGAATAATCTGTCTACATTCCCTTAGGCTATAAACATAGAATTCCACTTTGGTTTATCCTGATAAAATTCAGAGAAACTCAGTTGCATGTTATGTATACCAACAAAAGTTGCTTAAAATAATATTAGTAGAAGCATGATGCATACATCTAATAGTGTCAATTACAAGCAGTAATCGGTTGAGGGCATTGAATTTTTACTTTTCCAGTTCCATGACCCCAGTTACAGTTAATGTGTCTGGATTTCCTTCCTCCTAACTTGGACAGTTTTTTCCTACATATTCTGTAATCATTCATCTCACCACCCCAACTACAATGTGATTTCCCTGAAGTCAACGATTAAGTTTTACGCCTCTCTTTTATTTAAGCACCTGAACCCAGGTAAATATCAAAACTAGAAGAAATTTGATAAATATGTGACTGATTTACTGATATATTCATGACTCTATTTCAACCTCTTTTTGATGGACTCATGAAAGAGGAAAGAAGTAGCCTTTATGGCCAGGTTCAAAAATACTACTACTGGCTACCAAAGGTGAATTCTCATCTTCTATTCTCTTAGAGACTTTATACAGATTTATTTTGACTTCTCACCTCCTCCCCATTCCTAAAATACAATAATAACTGCAACAGGGGCAATATTAAAAGCTTACCGTCTTAATTCAGCTTTGGCTTAAGCCAGAACAGATGGTAAAACTTTTTTTTTTTAAAAACCTAGGCAAAAAAAAAAAAAAAAAAAAAAAAAAAAAAAAAACCTAGGCAATACTTGAGAAGCAATAAAGGGAGCTGTGTTGCTGAAGTTGCGTTATGCTTGTAAAAGCTAATGCACACTATATAGTTAATAAATTCACAGAGTAAAAATGTTGGAATGGGCATTTGTAGCCCCTAAACACCATACATGTGTGGGAGAGAGGGGGTAAAATATTGAGGATACTTCAGAAATGGTTCAAGGACATACCAGTGCATTTAGAAGACATAAAAAGCCATCAGACCACCTTTGCCCATGAAAATCAAACAAACAAACAAATACTTTTTTCCCCCTGAGGCAGAAGAATGACTATGGTAAAAAAGAAAAAAAAAAAATGGAGACAAATCCTCCTAGATTGCCTGGTCTTACAAACTCACCACAAAGAGCTACTTTTCTGGCATTTTGTCATGAGAAATGAGACTTTTGAGAGGGATAGCTATTGCCAACTTTCCAATCACTATATTTTGCTTTTTCTTTATTCTGTTTTATGTTTTTCTAACTCTAGCCATAATTAGGGCAATGTAAAAAAAACTGTCTCATAACCTGAAAACCTCTGGAAATCTGCTGATTGTGCAGTTTCCAATTTGAGCTGAGCCAAGAACCTTTCTGAGTTTCATATGGAACTTGCTTGCCCTTTGCCACTTAAATTATTTATTTATTTGATTTGATCCTTTTGATTTATTAAAAATGTTGCCACTGGCCTTAGGACTTCTTGGCGGGGATACAAAATGGTGATGCAATAATTACATTAAATCTGGCATAAGGATGGGGCAAGAATCAGATAAAAGGGAAAATCTTCTATCTTAAAAAAGGGCTGCAAAGAGAGAAAATTTATATCTTATATTCGGGGTCAGTAGTGGGAAGCCGTGTCCAACTTATTTCATGAATCTCACTAGAACTGACTTTGGCGTAAGCCTGGTAAGGTGGAAATGTGTTCCATTAGAACCTGATGAACCAAAACCAGCAGTAGAAACATAAGGAATGAGACTTAGGTTATCCACATCCAGGTGAGCGTGTCAGAACCTCACCTGTGGTGGGGAGTGCAGGAATGAAGTAAAGGAAACCTCAGACAGTGCTTCCATGAATCAACATTTTCTCCCACACCCCCTCCTCCATTAGTCCAGCCATTTGTTTTTTCCTGACTATAATGTTTAAGAAAAGGGAGTGCATCCAGTGGTTCATCCATTAAGGTTTTATTTACACAGTCTGACTCAGAAAGAAATGTATTCTCATTGCCTTTTTATCCTCTTAAGATTTCTTTCCTCTCTCCATTTACCAATTTCTCTTTTGCCCATTTTATCTCAGTCCCTCACCTCACTATACCCTAAGTAGTTGAGGACGGGATAGGACTTCCATTTCTTTTGCACTACCTGCTTTAAGCTTTGACTGACAGACACATCATTAAGGCAAAAAAAAAAAAAAATTAAAACAGAATTGCAGGTGGATATAGCCAATAACAGACTCCTTCATTCATTTAATGAATATTTATTAAGAAATTATTATGTGCCACCCTCTTTTTAGGCACTGGGCACAGGATGAGCGCAACAGATATGTTTCCTCTCCTCATGAAAATTTCATTCTAGAAAGCAAGACACCTCTCAGAGGACACTTGGTTCCTGCCAGATTCTTTTGACTCACAAAAAGGAATGGGTCAAAGATTACAATGAGGTCAAGAAAATGAGCCCAGCTGTGCTAGGAAGAATGCAGGCAGGCTTTGAGCTGCGTTTCCTGCTGATGCACTGCAGGGTGTAGCTGTGGGTTATATTTCCTCCCCTCCCATTTTCCTCTTCCATGCTGAAGATTATGTTACCCTTCAGAAACCTTTTCCTTTTAATCTGTCCTTTCCTTTTCTTTTACAGAGAGAAATGCAGGGCATTATCTACTTTCAGCCAAAGGAAAAAATCCTTTTCTCCATGGGGTTTCCTGATTGACTTGTTGAGTGCTGAGAATTTGTCCTTGGTTCGATATTTCTCCTTTTAGTGATTGAGGGAAATCTCCGGATGACAATACTACACTCCTGGGGGTAACACCTTAAATCAACACAGAACACTGTCGTCCTGTGCTAGTTGTGATCAGCTTGAGAGATTTTGAAGAGTAGGGGAAAACGGAAGCCTCCAAACAACTTGCCTCTTCAGGTGCTTAGTGATTCTTAAGTAATCACAGCTCTGACCTCACACTCAGATGATCATTCTCACCCTGCCCTTCTGCTGGCTGCGGAGTTGGGCAGGGAGCCAAGCTATCAGCCGCGCTGCTGAGATAGTCATACAGTGTGGGCACAGCAATGTTCTGAACTAACCAAGCAGCAGCAGATACAGAGTCTCTTCGGAAGGCTGATGTTAGCAGTCCGGGCTCATGCACTCTTTGGGATATCAGGGTAATATTAACATCCAGGACTTGCCTTTCTCTACATTTGGCAATAACATTCCTAGTTCATACATAGGTTGGCCACTGTGAGGAGTATCAGTGCTCCAGCTTCAAACAAAGAGAATACCATATACCTATACAAATGCTTCTGTGGTGTGTTTATTATTTTTACAAGCTGCATACATGAAAACAAAGAACAAAGAGACTAGAATGTTCACTAAGGTGTGACCTAGTGCACAGCAGGAAGGAGTAAACCAACATGGAATTGAAATGTCCTGTGACTGGAAGATTCGATGAATAGTAATTCTTGGTAATGTAGACCACAAGGTTCAATCCTTCACTAAAAGAGTGGACACACATACATTCCAGCCTCTAGGTCACTTTCATGGTGGCATTATGAAGTGTAAATGTGTTCACATTCTTATATACTTTATGACTGTTATTGCTGACTGGACATCATTTGTATTGCTACACAGTGCATTTTTTTTAATTTAAATCCAAGTTAGTTAATATACAGTGTGATAATGGTTTCAGGAATAGGACTTAGTGGTTCATTACTTACATACAACACCCAGTGCTCATCCCAGCAAGTGCCTTCCTTAATGCCCATCACCTAGTTAGCACAACTTCCCTACCACCACCAACAACTCCCCTCCAGCAACCCTCAGTTTGTTTTCTGTATTTAAGAGTCTCTTATGGTTTGCTTCCTTCTCTTTTTTTTTTTATCTTACTTCCCTTCCCCTATGTTTATCTGTTTTGCTTCTTAAATTACACATGAGTGAAATCATATGATATTTGTTTTTCTTTGACTGAATTATTTCACTTAGCATAATACATTCTAGTTCCATCCACATTGTTGCAAATGGCAAGATTTCATTCTTTTTGATCACCAGGTAATATTCCATTGTAAACATATGCCACACCTTTTTTACCCTTTCTTTAGTTAGTTGATGGACATTTGGGCTCTTTCCATAATTTGGTTATTATTGATAGTGCTTCTATAAACATGGGGGTGACTGTGCCCCTTCAAAACAGCATTTTTGTATCCTTTGGATAAATACCTAATAGTGCAATTGCTAGTCATAGGGTATCTCTATATTTAGTTTTTTGAGGAACCTTCATACTGTTCTCCAGAGTGGCTTCACCAGTTTGCATTCCTACCAACAGTGCAAAAAATGTTCCCCTTTCTCTGCATCCTCACCAACATCTGTTGTTTCCTGAGTTTTTAATTTCAGACTTTCTGACATGTGTGAGGAGGTATCTCACTGTGGTTTTGAATTGTATTTCCCTGATGATGAGTGATATTGAGCATCTTTTCATGTGTCTGTTAGCCATCTGGACATCTTTGGAAAAGTGTCTGTTCATGTCTTTTGCCCATTTCTTCACTGGATTGTTTTTTGGGTGTTGAGTTTGATAAGGCCTTTATAGATTTTGGATACTAACCCTTTATGTGGTATGTCATTTGCAAATATCTTCTCCCATCTGTTGGTTGCCTTTTCGTTTTGTTCATTTTTGCTTTTTTTTCCTTTGCCTCCATAAGAAGTTGCTATGGCCGAGGTGGAAGAGGTTGTTGCCTGTTTACTCCTCTAGAATTTTGATAGGTTCCTGTATTATATTTAGGTCTTTTATACATTTTGAGCTAATTTTTGTGTATGGTGTAAGAAAGTAGTCCAGGTTCATTCTTCTGCATGTTACTGTCCAGTTTTCCCAATACCATTTTCTGAAGAGACTGTCTTTTTTCCTTTGGATATTATTTCCTGCTTTGTCACATATTAGTTGGCCATACACTTGTGGCTCTATTTCTGGGTTCTCTCTTCTGTTCCATGGATCTATGTGTCTATGTATGTTCTAGTGGTATACTGTCTTCATGATTACAGCTTTGTAATATAGCTTAAAGTCCAGGATTGTGATGCCTCCAGCTTTGGTTTTCTTTTTCGAGATTGCTTTGGCTATTTGGGGTCTTTTCTGGTTCCATACAAATTTTCGGATTGTTTGTTCTAGCTCTGTGAAGAATGCCGGTGTTATTTTGGTATGTATTGCATTGAATGTGTAGAGTGCTTTGGGTGGTATAGACATTTAAACAATATTTGTTCTTATAATCCCCAAGCATGGAATGTTTTTCCATTTCTTTGTGTCTTCTTCAGTTTCTTTCATAAGGTTTCTATAGTTTTCGATGTACAGATATTTTACTTCTTTGGTTAGTTTTATTCCTAGGTATTTTATGGGTTTTGATGTAATTGTAAATGGGATCGATTCCTTGATTTCTCTTTCTGTTGCTTCCTTATTGGTGTATAGAAATGCAACTGATTTCAGTATATTGATTTTATATTCTGTGAGTTGGCTGAATTCATGTATCATTGCTAGCAGTTTTTTTGCTAGAGTCTTTCAGGTTTTCCACATAGAGTGTCATGTCATCTGTGAAGAGTGAAAGCTTGACTTCTTCTTTGCCAATTTGGATGCCTTTTACTTCTTTTTGTTGTCTCATTGCTAAGGCTAGGACATCCAGCATTATGCTGAACAACAGTGGTGAGAGTGTCATGTCCCTGACCTTATAGGGAAAGCTCTGAGCTTTTCGCCATTGAGGATGATATTAGCTATGGGTCTTTCATATATGGCCTTTATGATCTGGAGGTATGTTCTTTCTATCCCTAGTTTCTTGAGGGTTTTTATCAAGAAATGATGCCGTATTTTGTTTGTCAAATGCTTTTTCTGCATCTCTTGAGAGTATCATGTGGTTCTTATCCTTACACAATGAATTTCTTAATAATTTTATCAACCCTTGATTTTTCCTAATTTTCTCACCATTCAGATTGCACTACAATCAATCATTTCAGACACACATATTTCTTTTTTATGGAATTATTTCATTAAAATTAATGCATAAGAATAGAAATAATAAGGTATGAAAATCAGTTTTATCATTCTATTTTAAAAACATTTAAGTAATCTATAATGTCACAGTAACTAGTGGACACTCTCACAATGATCTTGCCATCATTGAGCACTTAGTCTATGAAACTTGCAATGCTATATCACATATCTTCTTTTGTAACATGTTTTGAAATTGCTAGTGTGAGTGAACTGTTTTGCCATGCAATTCTCTCTGACCAGGGCACCCTGTTTTAATTGTTGCTATGGTGTTCTCAGTGAAGTCTAATATTGCCCATCTTTTAAATATATAAAATACTTAGACATGGTTACTTAAGAAGATATCATATTACATTTAATCTTGAGGTAATTTGAAATATGACTACTGTTAACATGAATAGCTAATTGATTGGTATTTATATGCCTGTGTGGTTGTGTAATTTAAAAAGAGGATTCCTCAGAATATGTTTTCTCAGAGACCCTAAGACTGACCTGAAAAAAAGAAATAATACAGGAGGTCCAAAAAGAAAACTAAGAATCATGAGCCAGGCTTTATAAGAAGCTATTTTCTCAATGACTGTGAGCATTGCTGGGCATAATGCTTGTGAAAACTATGGCTTATTAATATCTCAGTCACAATAGGCAGAGACTGTTATTTGACTTAAACTGAATGGCAACCAGGATTATTAAGTAAAGCTAAATGTAATAATGCTAAATGAATGACTAGGAGTTCTGAAACCTTAGTCAATTCTGTCAATTAGTTGAAAAGTGGGAATTTTAATATTCATTTCATATAAATATATAAAGAAAGAAAATAAATATATCTTTATGAAAGGAAATCTTTATAAGGCTGATGACTTTTATACAGAGATAGACATAAAGGAACTCATTCTATTTTATTGGATATAGCCAGATAAAATCATTAGTTTTGGGTTTTTATCTCTTTTCCTTCCATTCAGTAAAATACTCCTGGTCTCTGTGATATCACTAGAGTATGCAAAGTGCTTTGGAGGGCTCAGAAATTGCAAAGCTTTTTTGAATTTTATAAATAAATGGAAATAAAATGTTCATATTTAAGAACCAAACCTGTTCCCAATCATCCAGCAGATATAACACGGTTCTCTATTTCAGCCAGTTCCTAAACGTGTTCAGAAATCTATGTTGTAACAGAAACAACTGGAAATATCATTAGAATCTAGGAATCATGTTCTTGTCTCAAATTCTGTGCTAGTTTTTAAGCAAGTGCATGACTTCATCTCTTTAAGTATCACCTTCTTTATTCATCAAATGGGGGGAAGGGCACTTGTCTTTTTAACTAATCAGAACTATCGATGATTTAAAAGATAACATGACATAAAACAGGACAGGGATATATATTTCAATATATAGAATGATGGTCAGATTTATGCTAAAGCTGTTTCATCAATATTTCTGTGTTGCCAGCCCCTTACATACTGATTAATGGAGGAGGAATTTTAATCAGTTTCCACCTATTAATTCCTCATTTTCAAATCAGTCTGCTTATACATCCTACTACCCTAAAAGCTACTGAAGGAAATTTAAATGAAATAGATTCTATGTTGGAAAAAAAACAGTAGTCATCCTCCTGTACATCTCTTTACTACTCATACAGAATATACTTCACTTCTGACACTTCTGATCACCAAATGTGTATGAGTTTTCCCCACACCGCACAATCCTGTGAGACACCAGCTGGTGTCCTACATTTTAACATTGTTCTTAACTCTACCTACCTGAAGACAGCATCAGATCCTGCAGGTGAAGGGCTCAGTCCCCTGATATTGTCCTCCAACTTTGGATGCCCATCACAGGTAGCATGTCCTCAGGTTACCAACAACTTCTGTCTAACTTGGCTACAAGTTGGAGATTCCCATGACTTCTTTCCCTTTGGATTCAATTATGTTAGAGGAGCTCACCGAACTCAGACACAATTGCTTATGTTTACCAGTTTATTAAAGTGTATGGTGAAGGATATAGATAAACAGCCAGAAAAAGAGATATGAAGGATAAGGTCTGGGAGGGTCCTGAGTACCAGAGTTCCTGTCCCTGTGGAGGGGTGGGGGGTGGTGGTGGTGGTGGTGTCAATCTTCCAGAACATGGATGGGTTCATTGACCTGGAAGCTCTCCAAACCCCATACTACTGGAATTTTTATGGAGGCTTTTTCATGCAGATATGACCAATCATTAACTGCATTTTCAACCTTTCTCCCTTTGCAAGAGAAAGGCCAGTGGGGGGTTGGGGGGGGGTTAAAATCCCAAGCTTCTAAATATGTCATGGTTTTTCATGTGACCTGTGCTCATCAAGGAGTTTCTACCCCCCTACCCCCACCCCCTGCACCCTCCCCACACCCCAGGTTAACTTCATTAGAACAAAAGACTAACCATCCAGGAAATTACAAGGGTTTCAGGAGCTCTCTGCCAGGAACTGGTACGCATCTTCTATTATATAAGATTCTGTCCACAAAGATCTTCCACCCTTGTTCAGGAAATGACACCTAAACACAGGAAAAAGTAAATAAAAATATTGGGCTGGATATATATAATAAAATATTGAAACTGAATATTGAGAACAACTGCTTAAATTAATCCTAAATATTAAAAAGGGAATAAAAACAACAAATCTAAAGCTTTTGTTTTAGTTGCTTCCACTCAACATATGCAAAGTAAAAATATGTTTCTTTGATTAAAATTTTGAAGCCTTTTTAGGACTTCACAGAAATAAAGCTATGGAAAATAAAGCAGTGCATTAGCCACCAAAATTTAGCAAGGTGAATAAAACTTTATTGTTCATTTTTTTCCTAATTAAACTTTATAGATTTCTTAGATGTTAATCAGCACAAAAAGCGTCTGGAATTTTTACTTCCTAAAGCAATAGTATACTGATTTTTAAATTATCCAATAGATCTTAGTAAAGAAAAAGTGGACTGGAAATTGTTTCTTAATTATAAAGGTTTCATGGGGGAAAAAAAAAACTGAACCAAATTACAGCAGCATAAAACTGGGAATCAACCTAGAATTCTTCTTTAATTTGTTCTTGCTTTTATTCAGTTAGGAGATGATTGGTCTTTCAGATAATGATTTCTTCATCATCATCAGGGAAATATTGAATCTGCTATTGTTAGCACTCACTGATTTGCAAGATTTCCTCATCATTCATTAATTTTGGGGCTGAATGGTGTATGTAACAGGGAGAAGGAGATAGATAAAAAGTAAATGGAGACACCAAATTATGAACACTTTTTTTGATAAGCACATCTGTGAACAAATATTTGTTTGTAGACTTTTTACTTGCTCTTAGCTGTGTCTTTCATTCTTCCTCCAGTATTTCAGAATAGTATTCCATCTCTCCTGGGGTAGTGTATAGAAATATGAATGAACATTTCTTCTTTAACATCTCTCTCTCTCTTCTCTCTCTCATTCTCCATTGATTAAGGTAGTAATAAAAAAGTAGTAGAATACATGTGTGTCTATTCTAATTCTAACTGGTCCGTACATATTTAATATGTATGTGGTACACAGGAGGAAGAGTTTTCCTGCACCTTCTCCAAATGGTCTGTCTTAATGAAAGTCATGATCAACAGCTGCAGTGTACAAGATAGAAAACTGGAAAAAGTCATTCAAGATAGCTGATACTTTATTAGTCACAAGGTTGAAAAGATCTGTTTATTCCACCTCAGTATCTCTAGTACCCAATATTTCCATTGTGCCCCCTGTGTTATTGTTTCCATTTAGTGTCTCATTACTTTCTTCTTCTTTTTTTTTATAATTTATTTATTTTTTAATTCACATCCAAGTTAGTTAGTATACAGTACAACAATGATTTCCGGAGTAGATTCCTTAATGCCCCATACCCATTGGGCCCATCCCCCCTCCCCCAACCCCTCCAGCTACCCTCTGTTTGTTCTCTATATTAAGAGTCTTTTATGTTTTGTCTCCCTCCCTGTTTTTATATTATTTTTGCTTTCCTTCCCTTATGTCCATCTGTATTGTTCTTAAATTCCTCATATGAGTGAAGTCATATGATATTTATCTTTCTCTGACTGATTAATTTTGCTTAGCATAATACCCTCTAGTACCATCCACATAGTTGCAAATGCAAGATTTCATTCTTTTTGATTGCTGAGTAATACTCCATTGTATATATATACCACATTTTCTTTATCCATTCATCTGTCGGTGGACATTTGGGATCTTTCCATACTTTGGCTATTGTCAATAGTGATGCTATAAACATTGGGGTACACGTGCCCCTTTGAAACAGCATACCTGTATCCCTTGGAAAAATACCTAGTAGTGCAATTGCTGGGTCATAGGGTAGTTCTATTTTTAATTTTTTGAGGAAACTCCATACTGTTTTCCAGAGTGACTGAAAACAGTTTGCATTTCCACCAGCAGTGAAAAAAGGATCTCTTTCTCTGCATCCTTGCCATTTGTTGTTGCCTGAGTTGTTAATGTTAGCCATTCTGACAGGTGTGAGGTGGTATCTCATTGTGGTTTTGATTTGTATTTCCCTGATGATGAGTGATGTTGAGAATTTTTTCATGTGTTGGTTGGCCATTTGGATGTCTTCTTTGGAGAAGTGTCTATTCATGTCTTTTGCCCATTTCTTTACTGGATTAGTTGGGGGTTTTTTTGGGTGTTGAGTTTGATAAGTTCTTTATAGATTTTGGATACTAACCCTTTATCTGATATGTCATTTGCAAATATCTTCTCCCATTCTGTCTGTTGCCTTTTAGTTTTGTTGATTGGTTCCTTCACTGTGCAGGTTTTTATTTTGATGAGGTCCCAATAGTTAATTTTTGCTTTTGTTTCCTTTGCCTCTGGAGACGTGTTATGAAGTTGCCACGGCCAAGGTCAGACAGGTTTTTGCCTGCTTTCTCCTCAAGGATTTTGATGGCTTCCTGTCTTATGTTTAGGTCTTTTATCCATTTTGAGTTAATTTTTTTTGTATGGTGTAAGAAAGGGTCCAGGTTCATTTTTCTGCATGTCATTGTCCAGTTTTCCCAGCACCATTTGCATCCATATTCTTTTGTATATTCTTTCCTGCTTTGTCAAAGATTAGTTGGCCATATGTTTGTGGGTCCATTTCTGGGTCCTCTATTCTATTCCATTGATCTGAGTGTCTGTTTTTCTGCCAGTACCATACTGTCTTGATGATTACAGCTTTGTAGTATAACTTGAAGTCTGGAATTGTGATGCCTTCTGCTTTGGTTTTCTTTTTCAAGATTTCTTTGGCTATTTGGGGTCTTTTCTGGTTCCCTACAAATTTTAGGATTGTTTGTTCTAGCTCTGTGAAGAATGCTGGTGTTATTTTGATAGGTATTGCATTGAATGTGTAGATTGCTTTGGGTAGCATAGACATTTTTAACAATATTTGTTCTAACTATCAAGGAGCATGGGGTGTTTTTCAATTTTTTTGTGTCTTCTTCAGTTTCTTTCATAGGCTTTCTATAGTTTTCACTGTATAGATTTTTCAGCTCTTTGGTTAGTTTTATTCCTAGGTATTTTATGGTTTTTGGTGCAGTTGTAACTGGGATCAATTCCTTGATTTCTCTATCTGTTGCTTCCTTATTGGTGTATAGGAATACAACTGATTCTGTACACTCATTTTATATCCTGTGACTTCCCTGAATTCATGGATCAGTTCTAGTAGTTTTTTGGTGGAATCTTTTGGGTTTTCCATATAAAGTATCATGTCATCTGCAGAGAGTGAAAGTTTGACTTCCTCTGATTTGGATGCATTTTATTTCTTTGTGTTGTCTGATTGCTGAGGCTAAGACTTACAATACTATGTTGAATAACAGTGGTGAGAGTGGACATCCCTGTCTTGTTCCTGACCTTAGGGGGAAAGCTCTCAGTTTTTCCCCATTGATGATAATATTAGCGGTAGGTTTTTCATATATGGATTTTATGATCTTGAGGTATGATCCTTCTATCCTTACTTTCTTGAGGGTTTTTATCAAGAAAGGATTCTGTATTTTGTCAAATGCTTTCTCTGCATCTATTTAGAGGATCATGTAGTTCTTGTCTTTGATTGATGTGATATATCACATTGATTGTTTTGCGGATATTGAACCAGCCCTGCCTCCCAGGTATAAATCCCACCTGGTCATGGTGAACAATTTTTTAACGTATTGTTGGATTTGGTTGGCTAGCATCTTGTTAAGGATTTTTGCATCCATCTTCATTAGGGAAATTGGTCTGCAGTCCTCCTTTCTAATGGGGTCTTTGGTTTTTAAATCAAGGTAATGTTGGCTTCATAGAAAGAGTTGGGAAGTTTTCCTTCCATTTCTATTTTTTTTTTTTTTTTGGAACACCTTCAAGGGAATAGGTATTAACTCTTCTTTAAATGTTTTATAGATTTCCCTTGGAAAGCCATCTAGCCCTGGACTCATTTTTTGGGAGATTTTTGATTCCTAATTTGATTTCTTTACTGGTTATGAATGTGTTCAAATTTTCTATTTCTTCCTGTTTCAGTTTTTATAGTTTATACATTTCTAAGAATTTTTCCATTTCTTCCAGAATGCCCATTTTATTGGTGTATACTTACTCATAATATTGTCTTATCGTTGTTTGTATTTCTGCTTGCATTGGTTGTGATCTCTCCTCTTCTTGATTTTTTTTTTTATTTTGGTCCTTTCTTTTTTTTCTTTTCTTTTTTTTTTTTTTTTTTTGATCAAACTGGCTAGTGGTTTATCAATTTTGTTAATTCTTTCAAAGAACCAGCTTCTGGTTTCATTGATGATCTGCTCTACTGTTTTTTTGGATTTGATAACATTGATTTCTGCTCTAATCTTATTTCCTGTCTTCTGCTGGTTTGCAGTTTTATTTGCTGTTCTTTTCCCAGCTCTTTAAGGTGTAAGGTTAGGTTGTGTATCTGAGACCTTTCTTCCTTCTTTAGGAAGGCCTGGATTGCTATATACTTCCCTCTTATGACCGCCTTTGCTGCATCCCAGATGTTTTGGGTTGTGGTGTTATCATTTTCATTGGATTCCATGTACTTTTTAATTTCCTCTCTAACTTCTTGGTTAGCCCATTCGTTCTTTAGTAGGATGGTCTTCAGTCTCCAAGTATCTGTTATCTTTCCACATTTTTTCCTGTGTCTGATTTTGAGTTTCATAGTGTTGTGGTCTGAAAATATGCACGGTATGATCTTGATCTTTTTGTACTTTTTGAGGGCTGATTTGTGTCCCAGTATGTGATCTATTCTGGAGAATGTTCCATGTGCACTGGAGAAGAATGTGTATTCCACTGCTTTAGGATGAATTGTTCTAAATATATCTGTTAAGTCCATCCAGTCCAGTGTGTTATTCAAAGCCATTGTTTCCTTGTTGATTTCTGTTTAGATGATCTGTCTGGATAGACCCCTTCATTATAATGCCCTTCTTCATCTCTTGCTATATTTTGAAGCCTAGATTTTCTGATATAAGTATGGCTGCTCCAGCTTTCTTTTGTTGACCATTAGCATGATAGATGGTTCTCCATCCCCTTTCTTTCAATCTGAAGGTGTTTTTAGGTCTAAAGTGGGTCTCTTGTAAACAGCATATAGATAGATCTTGTTTTCTTATCCATTCTGTTATGTTATATATTTTGATTGGAACATTTAGTCCATTGATGTTTAGAGTGAGTACTGAAAGATATGAATTTATTGCCATTATGTTGCCGGTAGAGTTGGAGCTTCTGTTGGTATTCTCTGGCCCTTTCTAGTCTTTGTTGCTTTTGGTCTTTTTTCTTTTGTCTTTTCTCCCCTCAGAGAGTCCTCCTTAAAATTTCTTGCAGGGCTGGTTTAGTGGTCAAGAACTCCTTTAATTTTTGTTTGTCTGGGCAACTTTTTATCTCTCCTTCTATTTTGAATGACAGCCTGGCTGGACAAAGGATTCTTGGCTCATATTTTTTTTGATTCAGCATTTTGAATATATCCTGCCACGCCTTTCTGGCCTGGCAAGTTTCTGTAGATGGGTCTGCTGCAAACCTGATCTGTTTTCCCTTGTAGGTTAAGGACTTTTTTTCCCTTGATGCTTTCATGATTCTTTCTTTGCTTGAGTATTTTGTGAATTTGACTATGATATGCCTTGTTGATGGTTGGTTTTTGTTGAATCTAATGGGAGTCCTCTGTGCTTCCTGGATTTTGATATCTGTGGCTTTCCCCAGGTTAGGAAAGTTTTCCGCTATGATTTGCTCATATAACCCTTCTACACCTTTTTTTCTCTCTTCATCTTCTGGGACCCCTATGATTCTGATCCTTTTGACTCTGTTTTTTTTTTTTTTTAATGAGTCACTGATTTCTCTAATTCTTAAATTTGCTCTTTTGCCTTAGTTTCCCTCTTTTTTCTGCTTCATTCTTCTCCATAAGTTTGTCCTCTATATCACTGATTCACTGCTCTGCTTCATTCATTGTTGCCGCCGTGGCACCCATCCAAGATTGCAGCTATAGCAGTTTGTATTTCATCCTGACTAGATTTACTTCTTTTATCTCCGCAGAAAGGGATTCTATTTTCACCCCCCACTAGTATTCTTATTATTGTGATTCTAAATTCTGGTTCAGACATCTTGCTTGCATCTATGTTGGTTAAGTCCCTGGCTGGCTGTCATTTCTTCCTGTTCTTTCTTTTGGGTGAATTCCTTTGTTTTGTCATTTTGAAGGAAGAAAAGGAATTAATAAGGTAAAAACAATTAAAATTTAAAAATTAAAAACAACACAAAAAAATCAAATAAAGGATGCTAGATCCTGGGTGTGTTTTGGTCTGGTTGTTGAAAAGAGCTTGATAAATTAGAGAAAAGAGGGAAAAATAAGAAAAGAAAAAAAAAGAAAAAGGAAAAGGAAAACATTTGAAAATTTGGAAAAATGAATACAATGAAAGAATAAAATGAAATGATGGAAGTAAAATAGAATTTGAAAAATTTACAGAAAAGTAAAAAATATAGTTGAAAAAAATTAAAGAAAAATATTTTTAATAAAAATGGAAAATAAAAATAAATTTTTTGTCTTTCTGTATTCAAAAATAAGACAAAGAAAAGAAAAAGAAAAAATAGTTGAATAGATGGACCAGTGAACAGACTGAAATATGATTGAAATTACATCAGTTTCCCCTAGAAGTCAAACTATGAAGCACTTTATAGTCCACAAACTAAGTAGGTGGAGAAACTTGTGTTCCTCCTCAAGGGCACGGTTGACCTAGTTGGGCGGGGCTTTGTGTAACAGCTATGCTCTCCACTAGATGGCGCTGCTTAGTTTACTAAGCTAAGCTGGGGTGGATTCTTGTGGTGTGTATAGGCATGTATGGACAAGTGTGGGAGGGTTGAAAATGGTGTCACCCAACTACCCAGTCTCTAGTATCAGAACTCTGTGTTCTCCCAACTGGTAATTGTGCACCCCTCCTTTGTCTCCAGCTTCTGTCCACTCCTGGCTTTTACACTGTATGTGACCAAGCTGCCAGGCAGCCCCTCCCCCCTGAGTTTTATCTCAGATGTGGCTGTGTTTCCCAGACCCTCACTTCTGAGTGACTGAAGCTTTGAACCACTCAGACCTTCTGGTGGGGGGGGGGGGGTTCACTGAGAAATGGCTGGGTGCTGGCCCACCCCCAAGAATGTTCAGGATACTGTGCTGCTGCCCAGGGACTGCAGCTGGGTGCCAGCCTGCTCCCAAAAACGTTCATGCAATCATGTAGCAGCAGAGTTTCAGGGATTGTGTAAATCACAACACACATCTGGCACCAGGCTTCCCCCTTAATGTCCTTGTTCCAGCACTAGCGAATGTGGCTGTTCTCCAGGGTCTGCTGGGACCTTTGCCTGTGGGATGGCCACACAACCTCTACTAAATGTCCTCCCAACAGGGGAACCACCTCTCCCTGTTTGGCCCAAGGACTCCTCAGACCTCACACTCTGCTCCTGGGGATTCATCCTTCCCACAAAAGCACTGCCAGGTATCAAGCTCTAGAGTATCAGACTCTGCACTCCCCCTGTTTATAGAGTCTTAATGGAATTTAAAGCCTCTCCTTCCTCCTTTCTCCCTTTTTTGTTCTGTCCCTTGCATACTCTTTCTTTTATCTCCAGCTGCTTTCAGGCAGAGGGGGATGCTTTCCCATAGTCTCCCAGCCCCCCATCTCCATCAGCTCCACAAGCAAAAGCAGATCCCTGCCCTCCCTGGCTTCTCTCTCCCCCAGTTCACCTCTCTGCACTACGTACCTGCTGAGTTCTGTGGTTCAGGTTGTGCAGATTGTTGTGTTAATCCTCCAGTCAGTTTTCTAGGTGTGCAAGATGGTTTAGTGTTGATCTGGCTGAATTTCAGGGAAAAGAGATGCAAAAAAAACTTCCATGATGTTACTCCATCTTGGCCCCTCCTAGTGTCTCATTATTTTCTTGGTTGATTTGTATAAAAGTTTTCTATGAAGTGACACTGCCAAACTTTATTCTATCTTTCCCTAGTGATTTTTTAAAATGAATATCTCATTATGTCTAATCACTGCTTACAAATCATTTGTTTCCAGCAGCATGTCATATTAGAAACCCTAAAAACCCACCTGGTTAATAACAAAAACAAAATAAAATGTTAGTTGAAGTGCTTAAAAATCTTTTAAATGCATAATAAAAGACAGGAATAAAAAGTTCTCCAAAACCAAATCAATGAGAAAACATAACTTCAGATATGTAAGAGAACACAGAGGCAGACCCTCGGGCCATTTTCTAATTCTTGGTGACCTAGATCTTCAGCATGTCAGGTTAAAGAGCTGAACAGGCAACAGGAGACCCAATCTAGGGCCTAAGCAAAGTGAGACATCAGATCAGAAAATCCCACATGAAGACATGACCTTCTCTCAATGAGAAAATAGAAGGAAACCATCTACAAGAAATGAAAATCAGAGGAAAAGCAAACAGTTAAACTCTGACATGCAAAGACTTCATTTTCCCAAATTTAAAATAATATAAAACATTCAAGTCTTTCAACCACTTGGAGTTGATTTTTGTGTGTGGTATAAGGTAAAGGTAGAGTTTTTTTCTTTTGCCTGTGGTGTTCAGTTTCCCCAACATCATGTATTAAAGAGACCATCCTTTCCCCCATTGTATATTCTTGGCTCCTTTGTTGTAAATTAATTGACGATGTATGTGTTGGTTTGTTTCTCAGATCTCTATTCCGTTCTATTGATCTATGTGTCTATTTTTGTTCCAATACCATACTATTTTGATTACTATAGCTTTGCAATATAGCTTGAAATTAGGAAGTGTGTTGCTTCCAGCTTTATTCTTCATCAATATTGCTTTGGCTATTCAGGGTCTTTTGTGGTTTTGTACAAATTTTAGAATTGTTTGTTCTAGTTCTATGAATAATGTCATGGAATTTTGATAGGGATTGCATTAAATCTGTAGGTTGCTTTGGATAGTATGGACTTCATAATAATATTAATTCTTCCAATCCATGAGTGTGGTATATATTTCCATTTCTTCCTGTTTTCAATTTCTTTCATCAGTGTCTTACAGTTTTCATTGTTCAGGTCTTTCATATCTTAGGTTTAATTTATTCTTAGTTTATTCTTCTTAATGCTATTATAAAAAGTTTTGTTTTCTTAATTTCCATTTCTGATAGTTTGTTATTATTGTATGATGAATAAAAGTGGCAAGAGTGGGCATCTTGTCTTGATCCTGATCTTAGAGGAAAAGCTTTCAGTTTTATTACCTATAAGTTCATATGCACATATAGGTTACTTATATATATGTATATAATAATACATATGTGTTTTAAGATGTTGAGTCAGGGTTTGAAGTTAATATGCAATGACATAAACTGGCATGTATAAAATAATGGGAAATAGGCTCCTGATACACTTTTTACCCAGAACAATTAATTTTCAGGAATAGATTTCTTAACTTATATTGAGATGTGCTTATATTCTCACCTTATATTGAGATGTGCTGCAGTATGTATGACATATTTTGTAATGTAACTTTTATAGTCTTTTCTGTCTTCTCACAGCCTTGAATCCACACTCCTTAGCTAGACTCACAAGCCCTTTATGTTCTGCCAGATGATCATCAGTGCAGCTTCATCACCGTCTCCTCCTGCCTCAACACCCTTGACCATGCCTCCACATATTTGTGCCTAGCAGTCTCTCTGTCTGGAATACTTTCCCCCTTCAAAACTCAGTTCAAACATAATGTCTGCATGAGAATTGCTCCATCTTCCATGGATTCTATGCTCTTATAATATCTTTTGAGTCATCTATCATAGAATACAATCGGGTTTTCATATTGGCTATTAACTTCTCTGTTTCCTATGATAGTCTATAGGCTTTTTGAACTAAGGGATAGTCTTTCATGAGACAATGACACTTAGTAGGTTTTAAATAAATGCTTACTAATAAATGAATAAATTAACACCTAGAGGTAAAAGAATATATATCACACTGGGTTAAGGTTTTAAGGACAGGATTCAAGGAGAAAGTGACCTTCAAAGATAGAAGTGATAAGAAAGTAGTATATTCAGTTTCTGTCCTTAGGTGTATGCTCTGATGTCTGCACATAAAAAAGGTTTTGGAAGGATGCATGAGATTCTTCTTGAGGCTCTGTATATATATCAGATCCAGCAACAAGTTTTTAAAAAATTTATTAAATGTTTATTTATTTTTGAGAGAAAGAGAGAGCACATGAGAGTGGGTGGGGGGTGCAGAGAGAGAGGAGGACAGAGGAACCGAAATCGGCTCTTTGCTTATAGCAATAAGCCTGATGCAGGGCTTGAACTCAAAAAACGTGAGATCGTGACCTGAGCCGAAGTCAGACGTTTAACTGACTGAGCCACGCAGGCACCCCCTTTTTATTAGAATTAATTACTTCCTGTGGCACCTGGGTGGCTCAGTCTAAGTGGCCGACTTTGGCTTAGGTCATGATCTCACTGTTTGTGAGTTAGAGGCCCTGCGTCGGTCTCTGTACTGACAGCTCAGAGCCTGGAGCCTGCTTCAGATTCTGTGTCTCCCTCTCTCTCTATGCCCCTCCCCTGCTCGAGCTCCGTCTCTCTCTGTCTCTCAAAACTGAATAAATGTTAAAAAATTAAAAAAAAAAAGAATTAAGTACTTCCCTCTCCTGCTCTTCTCCCACTTAAGGATAGCTAATGTTTTTGTTTGTTTGTTTGTTTTGTTTTGTTTTTTAGTTTATTTATTTTTAGAGAGAGAGATCACAAATGGGGAAGGGGCAGAGAGAAAGGGAGGAAGGGAGAGAGAGGGAGGGAGGGTGCAGAGTCAGGCTCTTCACCACCAGTGTAGAGCCCTATGCAAGGCTCCGTGTGGGGCTTGATGCAGAGCTCAAACTCAAGAACTAGGAGATCATGGTCAGACACTTAACCAACTGAGCCACCCAAGTGCCCCAGGATAGCTAACTCTTATATATATATATATATATATATATATATATATATATATTAGTGTTTATTTATTTTTTGAGAGAGAGAAAGTATGAGTAGGAGAGGGGCAAAGAAATAGGGAGACACAGAATCTGAAGCAGGTTGCAGGCTCTAAGCTACTATGACAGCACAGAACCCAATGCAGGGCTCAAACTCATGGACTGGGAGATCATGACCTGGGCCAAAGTCAGATGCTTAGCCAACTGAGCCACCCAGGCGGCTAACTCTTAATGTACTAGCTTAAGAAGAACTCTTTCTTATACAGCTATCGTTAATTCATTAAACAAATAAATCCTTTCCCTATTATACTTTGAAGTTATTTTCCTAAAGATGCTATCTAAATGAACCTCTTGCAGGCATGCTGACAGTGTGGAGCCTGCTTGAGATTCTTCCCCCCCGCCCCCGGCCCTCCTCAGCTTGTACTCTCTCTCTCTCTCTCAAAAAAGAAAGAAAGAAAAAGAAAGAAAGAAAGAAAGAAAGAAAGAAAGAAAGAAAGAAAGAAAGAAAGAAAAATGTGTCTACAGCTACTGAGGACTGAATTTTTCCCCCTTTTAAGTTTAATTAATTTATATTTAAATAGCTATCTGTAGCTAGTGTTTACTATATTGGGAAGCACAGTTCTGGTATATTTGTCATAAACCTAAAATTGCAACCATTACCTCACCATGCAATCCACCTCCCTTTCTGATGTTTTCTCCAGGACAGCTGGTTGAGCAAATAGATGGAAAAACTGTAGTGCTTAACTTCTAATTTGCTAGAGAATCTCCAATGGCAGTCTTTAATAGGAATTAAGAGCAAGCCAGGCCATGAAGATATACTCATTCTTGACTGTTACACATGAATGGCCAACAAAATCTCTGTATAATCAGTCTATCAAGAAAAGTTATAATTAGAATCTTATTTATTTGCTTCTTGTGAAACACTGGGTCCCCTTTACCATATTAACACAATCAGTGCTAAAAAGCAATGGGAAATTGGCTTTGGTACTCACATCATTCTTTTGGTACTCATGAGATTTTCAACACAAGTCAAAGTATCATTCTGGATTAGTGTTAAGGATGTTTCTTGTGATCAGATTGGCCTAAATAATACATGAGCTTACATGTACGTACACATTTCATGCCAGCTGTTACTGAGAGAGCATTCCTAACTACCCTTGGTAATTCCTTCCAGCCCTCCTGAGGTCCACTTAGACAGGTTGTTAAGTTTGCTCAGAAGGACTCTAACCTAATGTAAAGAGGACTCTCTCCAAGCATCAGATGCATGGTTTCATCTTTTGCAAATTGGGCTATAATGAAAATAGTTAAGGTGTAGTCTGTAAGTTTGCATTTTAATAAGCACTCTGATGATTCTGATGCAGGTATCCCTTCACCGTGTTTGAGAGAAGTGGATTTGGACTGTAGAACTCATTAGAGGACCAGAACACAGACCACAGGCACACAGCATGATAATGTACATTAATGAGACAGAAAGGCTTTAAGAGAGGAGACAAGGAGGGTCCAAGATGGCGACGCAGGAAGACTCTGGACTAGAGGGCTGACTGAACAGCTTCTGCAAAACATAAGATAGATGGACCACAGAGAAAATGGGCAGAAAAGATGGAGGCAAGGTAAGGATAGGAAGTGCACCCCCCAACCCCACTCTGAGAGCTGCAGTGGGGAGGGGTGGTACTGAGGGGCCACCTGGGGCATAGAAAACAAGCTGCAGTTTAAAAGAGCAACTAGAGTATAGAGGAATCAGTCCTAGAACCCAACCAAACAGTGGGGGCCTGAGGGAACTCTCACTGGAGTTGGAGGTGCTTGTGAAGATCATGATTTATGTTTTCGCTCCACAGTTAGTAAGCACAGACGGGGCAGGGTTCCAGGCACCATAGTCAGCCTGTTGCCTCAGGGAGATCTGGTATTCTACCCCACACCAGACCCAGATGCCCTGAGGCACAGAAAAAAAAGAAACCCTGCAGTTTAAAAGAACAACTAGAATATAAAAGATGTTCAAATTCACTAATCATCAGGAAAATGCAAATCAAACCCATAATGAGATATCACCTCACACCAATGAGAATGGCTAAAATCAAAAGCTCAAGAAACAAGTTTTGGCCAGGATGTGGAGAAAAAGGAACCTTCATGCACTGTTGGTGGGAATGTAAACTGGTGCAACTACTGTGGAAAACAGTATGGAGTTTCTTCAAAAAATTAAAAATTGAAGTATCATATGATCCAGTAATTCCATTACTAGATATTTACCCAAAGAAAACAAAACCACAGATTTGAAAGGATCTATGCACCGCTGTGTTTATTGCAGCATTATTTATAATAGCCAAATTGTGAAAGCAACCTAATTGTCTTCTGATGAATAGATAAAGGACATGTGGTATACATACAAATGCAATATTATTCAGCCATAAAACAGAATAAAATCTTGCCATTTGCAACAACATGCATAGACCTAGGCTGTATTATGCTAAGGGAAATAAGTCAGTCAGAGAAAGACAAATACCATATGATTTCACTTCTATATGGAATCTTTAAAAAAAATGAATAAACAACAGCAACAGTAACAAAATAGAAACAGAACAATAAATATAGAAAACAAAATGGTGGCCGTTGGGGGCCAGGGGGATGGGCAAAATGGTGAAGGGGAGTGAGAGGTACAGGCTCCCAGTTATGGAATAAATAAGTCATGGGACGAAAGGTACAGCAAAAGAAATATAACCAATAGTATTGTAACGGTGTGTGGTTACAGATGGTAGATACACTTGTAGGGAGCATAGCACAATGTATAGAGTTGCACAATCAATATATTGTACCCCTGTAACTGATGTAACATTTTGTGTCAACCATACATTAATAAAACAAAGAAAGGGAGAGATAGACCACTTCAAATAGTTTAACCAAAGAACACATGTCTAGAGAGATGCTCTGTGCATATGTAAGAGTCAGGGAGGGGGAATAACAATATACATTCTAGAAGGCCTTCAGAAATAGAAACATTTCAGGAAACTGAAGTAGTCCGTAGAATTACAGAAGCCTTGGCAAATGAATAATTGTCGTAGAGCTACAAGCCCTTTTCCCTCAGCAAGATGTTCCAATCACTGGGTGGTTAACAAAAGGTAACCTCCATATTCTGTTTCTTTTTTCTTCCTAATAAGGTGGAGAGGAAAGCAAGCGCTGACCTGAAACAAAATCCCTTGCTGTCCTGCGGTTGGAAGCATGTGCCTTGTTTTAAAAACTCTGTGCTCTAAGATGAGGTAAGCAGCTCAGAATAGTGATTTTCAGCTGCCTTTGTTCTTTTTTATATGGTAAGGTCTTATTAGGTATGGATTTCTTGGTGGCACCTTTTGGGGTGCATCGCTAGGAATCTGTCCAAGTAAAATCATTTGAAAGTACCCTGCCTTCCAGTAGTGCCACTAGTAATAGCAGTGACTCTTACAAAGACTACTTAACACCATTAGGCATAAAAATAAAGAGCCATTCTTCCATGTTCTACTCTCAGGGAAAGGCTTGCTGTGCCTCTGTGCGTGTTGCTGTGCTGAAATGGTCCACGGTAGCTGCCTAAATGCAAGAATAATTTTATTTCCAAGAATACTAAAAGGATGCTTTGATTTGGTTTGAAAAGGCCACAGTCTGACAGATACACTAAAAATATTACATATTTAACTCCTGGAAGTGCACATTATGTTTCAGTAAATGGAATCCTGTTTCTCCAGTGGAGTCCCTAGGGTTAAGTTTTTCTCCTTCCCCCTTTGCTTCTCTCCTCTCTTGCCTTGTTTAGAAAACAATCATCAAAAAGAAAGGAGAGGTGCCCATATTTATACTCTAACCAAACACTCTTAAAAAATTATTTTGAAATAGTTCATAATATCCCCACTTTATAGAGCAGCAAACCAAGGTTTAAAGCACTTAATTAACTTTCTGTCAATAAGGTAATTAGCACAGGACAGAACTCATTCAGACCCAGACATGTGAAACTTCAAATGACTTGTTTTGTTATGCCTTGACGTATATTATCTTATTCCAAAATTGAACTCATATTTATCTTTTCTTGAAGTATCTTTGCTTAAAAAAAAAAAACAAAATTTCTACTTCCTTGCATTTACCTCAGTTCTTACAATAGCCTGTGTCTGGTCTTCAGGCTGGCAATGCCCTTCCACTACAATTCAACCTGCCAATTGCTGCCTCCTTTTCCTATAATACTAATCTGCCATTTCCCATCCATATGCATGGTACCATTTATTATTCCCACTAGCCATATGTGAGAGTGCCCATTTCTACAAAACCTCATCAACACACTGTGCTAGAATTTTGCCAAAGAATAAGTCAGAAATGGGGAAGCTATACATCTGTAATGAGCTTATTGGATGCTTTACAAACCATTATTTCTTTAATATTTACCATATTTAAGGCTTTGTTCAGGAGATATATGATATATTCTTGTTTTCCTTGAGGAGACTATTGAATTAAAGAAGGAGCTAGAAGTTGGTCTTCAAAAAAATGGTAGTAAAATCTGAACTATGAAATAGTTCATCTGAAATCTTTTTTTAAATATAGACATTCAAACTTAATAAAAATCCAGAAGATAAGCACTAGAATAACAGAAAGCCACGTTATATACAACAGACTAATACCAAATTCAAGCTAAATATACCTTAAGCAAGAGTCATATATTTACCTCCACCATACTCCTTTTTTCTTCTTGCTTTAATTATATGAACTACTAATTTTGATTTTGAGGTAACAGCACAGCAGCATAGCTAACAAGTTTCTTTCCGCAGTTTTGACAAGGCGTATTCAAATACATATTGCAGAAGACTCCACAAGAATACGTGTGTGTTGGCATTACTACACTCTGAAAGAGTTGTCTGCAGCTGCTGTGAAATCTTCAGATTGATTTTCATGCAGGATAATCCTTTAGAGAGTCAAATAAAAATTCCCAAAGTAGTGAGGTGAAGCAGTTGTTTAGGAGAAAATACTAGCAACCTGACTCTGCAGTCATGCATGCTACATACAAATCTTTCTCTGATTTGTTTCTGCCCCTTTGATTGGTTGTAACCTGCTCAGTCTGGTTGGAAATTCTCCTGTGCACCTTTTAAAATAATTTTTTTAAACTATATTCAACAAACCACAAGTGCTTTTCTCGTTATTCTGGGTAAGCATCAAGAGAAGGAATTCAATGCTGGTGATATATTATATCAAGTATACATTTTTTACTTCAGAAAATTTTATAAGTGGTTGGTAAAAGGACTGTCATCTCTACTTTTCCTAGTAGACTGTCCATATAACTCAATGAGCTTATAAACTTTAAGTAGTCAAGCCTGCCGTTTAACCTCTTCTCAGATTACGCTTATGCTTACTGGACAGTATCACTCATTTTCATGGTTTTAATGAGTGTACATATTCCAAAGACTTCAACAGGTATATCCTAACTAAACTTGTCAGACCTCTGTGTATTCAACTGCCTATTAAGTATCTTGGTTTGAATATCTTTTGGACACCTTATCACAATATGTACAAAACTAGACATCATTCCTCTTAACCTGTCCCTTTTCTCCATATTCACAAGCAAAATTCTGCTCCACTCTGTGATCTTTCTATCAGTGTGTGCTAACAACATCCTCTTTCCCAAGTCAGAAGTCAGACCTACTTGCTCTCTCTTTCATTCTTTTTTTTATCCAATCAAACATCAAGTCCTATTGATTCTTTCTCATAAATAAAATCAAGATGCAATCCACTTCTGTCTATCCCATTGCAACTATGCTCACCAAGAGCATTCTCATCTCCCCACTGGATTACTAAAACCACAAGTCTCACTTGCCCTCGCTAATCTAGTCCCCAAACTGCAACAAAAGTGGTCTTTTAAAAATGCACATGTATTCATAACGTGTTGCTCCCTCCCAGATTAAAGTCTTTCACTGCCTTGCCAATACTCCAAAAGGCAAAACTTTTTACTCTGTTATCAGCTGCTTCATATTTAAATACCTGCTAATCTTTCAACTTTCACTATTTGCCTTTTATTTTCTGCACTCTTGACAGACTCAAACTCCAAAGTACCACTCCTATTTTTTTAACCTCTATGTTGTCCCAATTACCTGGAACATTCCTATTTTTCCTTTATGTTTCAGTTCTTGGATGTCCCATTTCTTGGGTGTCAGATGAGGGTGAGAAGTAGATGTTCAGGAAATGTCAGCCATCCACTCATGTGTGAGTCCTGTTTTGCCAGGATCTCCAGACCTCATGTACACCTTCACAAAATGATGCACTGCTATGGAGCATGTCTGACTAGATGATGGTACATCACAGAACAACTGGCAGCTCAGATTAGAAAACTCTCAGTAGAGGATCATTCTTTACCAGGATTTTGTGGTATCATAGGGACTATTAATGAAAAGTAGAAATGTTACCTGCTTGGCTCTAAAAGCCTGCATGGTGATTCTCCTATCTGAGGTTTCCATGCATTTTATACAGCATCTTGATCTTCCACAGACCCTTTGACTGTTATGGACCAAGTGGTAGAGCTTCTGACTCTAGAGCCTGAACAGTTTTGTGAGTTGTTTCTTTCTGCGGGTCTCACTTTCAGATGGCAAACTTAAGTGATTTGGTAAATTGTTCAGAGTGGCACCTTTCAGATAAGGTATATATTGCCTCCAAAAGTTCTATGAAGCAAGTAAAATTAGTGCAATACAGAGAATAACATGGATATTGTAGTTTAGGTAGTGTGGTCAGGGAATGTCTAAGAAGTTCACCTTTAAGCTAAGATGAGAAAATGAAAGAGGACTCGCCAAGTGAGAAGGCAAAAAGTGCATCCACGAAGAGAGAACAGATGAGAGGAGGGTGGTTTGACTGGAGCACAGACAGAGAACAAAAGGCATGTGGCCACCATTGAGTTTGGAGGCAAGGTCAGGTCTCTGATTATTTAGGGCATTATGACCATAGAGATAGATCCGAATTTTATTCTAAGGTGCTAGAGCAATTACAGACACTTCCAAGGTCAGAAATAGTAAAGGAAGGCAAAGAAACATAGCGACACTAGAGTTTCAGAATGGAAAGGCTGGACTGAATTAGAAAGCATTGTTTTTATGTTTCCTTGAGAGGTTATATGTGGTTCTTTACAAAATAGATGGAAATTCCATTGTACGTCAATGAAGGAAAAATTTAAAAGCCTAAAGGGTAGACTAACATAGTTCTAGAGTCCATATAATTAAGAGAGACAAGTGCTGATTTCTCCAGGTAATAGTCAATATGTTTTTTAGAAGCTTAAATTTTTCATTCAGGAAAGTACTTTCAAAATTATCTGGCTAAGCTCTTAATGATAAATATGAGAAAACTGAGGCCCAGGGGTATGGAAATCAGTTAACTTTCACACAGACAGTGGCAGGGACTTAGATGTCCACCTCCCACTCAGTTGCAGGGTGGGACAGGGAATCATGAAGCACTTGAGTATATCTAAGTGTGTTAAGTGTATCTATATTGTAGGAAATTAGATTTAAAAGGAAAATGACTCAGTTTATCTCGGAAGGGTAAGAGTAAGTATTTTTTGGTTAGTGGTGGTGGTGGTTTTATTGTTGTTGTTGCTTCTCCCGGAGAAGGAAAGAAAATTCAGTATTTTCTTTTTTGGGAAACAGAGAAAATTAAACTTATCTACATCTGGGTTGTATTTTAAATTATATATTGAGTACACACTTACAAAGAAAGCACCATGAGAGGAGGGGAACTAATGAGTTAATTTTGTCTGAGAACGAAGGAAATAATGAACCTGGACCCTGGTGGAAGAGAAAGCTTTCCAGAAGGTGGAGATGGACAGGGCACGGTAGTCTAAGCTGAGGAAAGACAAAGAAAGGCAAAGGCTTTGGGGCACCTGGGTGGCTCAGTCGGTTAAGTGTCTGACTTCAGCTCAGGTTATGATCTCATGATTCGTGAGTTTGAGCCCTGTGTCTGGCTCTCTGCTGACAGCTCAGAGCCTGGAGCCTGCTTCAGATTCTGTGTTTCCCTTTCTCTCTCTCTCTGCCCTTCCTTCCCCTGCTAACACTCTGTCTCTCTCTGTCTCTCAAAAATAAATAAATGTTAAAAAATTTTTAAAAAAGAAAAAAAAAAAAGAAAAGAAAAGGCCTGAGGGATTTAAATGTAGTTCAAATAAAGCAGAATAAGGTTTTCTACTAGAGACCAAAGGCTGAGGCAAAGATAAATCATTTTTTCAGGATCTGATTTATTTCCCCACAGATCTTTGTCGATATTTCATTATTTGATTCACTTGTGAGAATGAGTCCATTCCCCAACCTGCTTCTTCATTATTCTCCATGAATACAATGCTCTGGGAGAAGTGTTGGAAGTCTCTCTGTGAGTGTCTTGGGTGATTGCTATCTTCAATTTTCTGTGGCTTCTGTGGCTTTTGATCTCCTAGCCAAACCCATCTGATTGATTTCACCTGAGCTTTACATTTGTATGTAAACTTAAATGTATTTTATATCAAAGGTAAAAAGAGTTACCTCCTTATTTGGTAAGTGATTGTGCTCTGGTAAAAGAAAGCAGTAAACAATGAAGAGGAAGAAAACGGAGGCCAGGAACAAGGTATTCAACTCAGGATCTTGGTGAAGAGAAGTCGCAGAGTAACAATTATGTATCAGGCCTAGGAAGGATGGGTCCCTAATAGAGTAGCTAAACTGGAGACAATAAGAGGGAGGGCTCCATGAAAGAAAGTCGTGGATAGATTATCGGATGTATTGAGTGTTTGGCAAAAATATTTCTTGCTGTTTGACAGATATATTAGGGTATTAAGAAAAAATGTTAAACACATGGAAAATTGTGCAACAAATGAATATGTTATTTTTAAAGCATTTTTTCATTTTGTTTTAAGCCGCAATTTATATACAGTAAAAGTCAATCTTTGTATATGGATCTGCGTGTGTTGAAAATGCATACAGTTGGGTAACTACCACAAGATCTAGAATAGTTGTATCATCCCCCAAAGTTCGCTTTTTGTCATCATAGTCAATCTGTCTGCCACTTACAACTCTTGGCAATCACTAGCTTTCTTGTCTTCATAGTTAGACCTTTTCCCCAGCACAGTATGTAGCTTTCCAAGTCTGACTTAGCTCAATGCATTGTGATTCATTTATGTTGTAAAATATATAAGTAATTAATTTTTTTCTTCTCTTTGGTTTCTTTTCTTTGCTAAGTATTTTTCCACTTTATGAATCTATCACAGTATGAGTATCCATTCACCACAAGAGGGATATTTGATTTTCCCCCCATTTTTGGAGATTACAAATAAAGTTTAATATACTTTTAATCTTTAAAAGGGAAAAACATTATGAGAAACAAAACATAATTATGGTAAATTACTTGGTGAACAGCATACGCATAGTTTAGATAATGCACATTCTATCACTCAACCAAAGGTTGTCATTTCTTTAAAGATAATGGGGGCAAGGAAAGAAGAGGTTATTCAAGAGAGTTATCAACATCTATCAGAAGTCAATAGATAGTGTCTGTAGTTGATAAATGAAAGAATAAGAGCATTGATATTTATAAGCATGGAGAAAACTAACAGAAAACCCATCAAAATGATTTGAAAAACTTGCTTCCTTTGGAGAATTTAGAAGGTTGGAACAAGGAATCACAGACTTTTTTTTTTTTTTGCTTTTGTTTCCTTGAAAGCTAGTTAGTTCCATTTAAATTTTTAGCTATGCATATCTGTTAGTGTGATAGAAATAAAATAACAAATGACACTTGGTTTTTCTCAGTATGCTTCAGGTGGCTTCTCATATGACCATATTCCCAAACTTACTTTCTGCTCTCTGAAACTGTCTTCCTGTACTCTCTTCCCCTGTTTGTTAGAAGCTGTCTTCCCCTTTGGTAAAAGAGCCATTACCTGCCTGTTCCTCAGAATTATCACATTATCTTTACCACTATGAGGATGATGACCCCTTCAGGAGTTTTCTTATATCTATGTGACAAAAAGTTACTGATGGAAGCCTAATGACTCACTTGATGACATCCATTTAAGAAGGAACACTATCTAAGAAGCTAACTATCTTAGCTCACCAGCAGGTTGCTTAGACACAAATTTATAGTCTCAAATAAAAAGCCCAGACCCCGTAATCCAACTATCACCACACAGTACAATAATTCCCAGATCAAATTATGTAAGTCAGGGAATTACTTATGGGATCAAAGTTTCCCTCTTCCAGAATAAAAGAAACCAAAATAATATTTGCTCCAAATCAGCAGAAACATTAAACAGCCCATTGAAAGGAAGTTTAAGTAGTGACAAGTCAATTGGAACCATGGGAAATGTGGAACATTGAAAACAAATGCACTCAAATATGGCATTAAAAACAGCAAGAAATTAGGCACTTTAGCAAGACCAGAAGCTTCAGAAAGGGAAGAAAAGTAATTTTGCATGACCTCGCTTATTTCCCCAGGGACTAATATGTGGCTATATATTTAAGGATGCTTTCATTAGATTTCACTACTTGTGATTCAATAAATTCAGCACACCCTGGGATTTTCTAGGAGAAAAGAAGTTGATATGATGTAGGTTAAGTGAAACTGTATAGGGGGAAGAGTATGTGTCAAATCTATTCCTTTTCTTATTTCCCCAGTTTGTTGAGATAAAAGATCATATAACACTGTAGCACCAGAGTCGTACCACCTTGTCTATCTATAATGTTTTAGAGCACTTACCATGTTACAGGAGTTCATTAGGTAGCCTGTCAAGTAGAATTTCAAGATTTCCCTTATAAAGGATTAATAAAACCAAGTCCAAGATATCAGTTTCCAATTGAAACATAATTCATATAAGTGCCTTCTAGTTAAAAAAAACTCTACTGTTGTGGCAGCTGGGTGGCTCAGTCAGTTGATTGTCTGACTTCAGCTCCCGTCATGATCTCGTGGTTCGTGAGTTCAAGCCCTGCATCAGGCTCTGTGCTGACAGCCTGCTTCAGTTTCTGTGTCTCCCTCTCTCTCTGCCCCTCCCCTCCTCATGCTCTGTCTCTATCAGAAAGTAAATTAACATTAAAAAAAATTAAAGAAAAACCTACTGTTAAATATTGCCATATTAGCCCAAATTCCATCTATCTTTAGGCTTACGTGTTTTCCTTAAAACCTACCCTATTAGAATTCACACATTTGTAAAGCTCTACCTTTTTTTTAGAGAAAATATATACTTGGAAACATTAAATCCTTATGTTTTTTTTTAGGTTTTTATCACAAAACTACAATGCTAAATGATATAAAATGTGGCAACATATTTTAGGAAGCACTGTCTTAGAACAATCAGTAATTTTCAGTATATTGCAACTTTCAAAATATCTTACATTCATTATCTCATTACATATATGTGATAAATAAGACTGATCCTTCTTAGATTAGGAGAATTAGTAGAGAATTTTTAATATTTGGTTCATTACTTGGAAAAGTTGGATCCCTGACTCTTCATTTCAATAGCGTCAACAGACCCATGATCCAGTCTTGACTCCTCCCCTCATCGCACTTGGCTCTATTTTGATTTTCAGATTTTTCATTTGTAGAATAGTTTCAATAATTACCAAGGCTCCATGGGATTGTTATGAAAACTAATGAGTACCTTAAACAAGGCCAAGAAAGTAAATTATTTTTTTTGTATTCCCAGACCCTGAATTACTCCATAACACTCCATAGAACATTAATGTGTTTTTAAAGAAGTTGATAAAATTAAACATTGTAAATTAACAGCTAAATGTTAAACAGATAATTTTTTCTTCACCATCAGTGCTTGCTGTGAAGCTTTATCACGCATATTGCCTCTCTTTCCTATAATAGTGTATATAGTGTATTTATAGTAGACAATCCAATCTAAAAGACTTTTTTCTTTAGAACACAAGGATTTGGAAATGGCATTCTTATTAAACAACATGGTAACTAAAGAGTGATGAGACTGAAAATAATGTTTGTAAAGCAGGCAATCCAGAAATGGGAAATACATGGGATTCCCACATTTGCATCCTTAATCAGGGTCCAGAGCTGTGCTGCTTGTTGCTTTTACTGTTTTTCTTAGTAGATTCATCATATATATTGTGTTATGTCTGTTCTGTTTCAGTGGACTTATTATAGGGGGTTAGGTGACAGAATTGACACAGGATCAAAAATAGACCCACATACTAGCAATACTGCTTTCATTATAGTATACATATTAAAATAAATATCTACTTCTATCAACTTGTAAGTGAAATTCTGTTTAAATGTGGTTTTGCCCCTATTTTGTCAGTATTTTCAGAATACTCCTTTAAGAAACCAGGTGGTTAAGTGATCTTAAATGAATTAGGAGTGACAGTGGTAAATTTATGTGGAAGAAACAAATCCAGATGAAATATTTTTTACTGGAATTAAATGGCAGACAGGTGTAACATGTTAATTAACACCTAGAATTTATATAACAGGGAAGTACAAACTCAGAAAACAGAACCAGAAACCAAGAACGTATCTTGAGGTGGTCTAGAAAGAGGAAAGCAAGATAAACCAGCAAACAACAACAAAACCCCAAAACATTAATAGTACAAATTTAATAATAGAGATAATTTTTATTTGATATAAAATGTGGGCTACAAGTGTCTCTCTATGTAAATGGTTTCCATCATTTATCCCTAACTTACAATGCTACATCCAACATTATACACTCCTCTTTACTTGCGGTAGATGTCAACCAGGCTAAAAGCATATGAACTGGTAAGACCTAAAATTCCTCAGACAACTGAGTGTGTTAATTCAGTATTTTCTTGAGACAGTTCTACTAGAATAGTCCTCTGAACTGCCTCTTCCTTCTAAACAATAAATGTGAATTTACATTTCCAGCCAGTTCAATTTTTAGAGAAAAACGTTGCAGATCTAAATAATACATCTAACTTCTAATAGAAATGCAAAATAAGATACCATTGTAGGCCAGAGAAATGATGCTGAACTTTTTAGGAATGAATTTCACCAGTACCTGTGGCAAAATATTCAGGTACAGTTCTTTAAAGTAAATGAGAATCCTTAGGACTAGGCAATATGATAATCACTACAGTTGTATTCAATATAATTTATTGTATAACTCCTATCTTGTTTTATGGAACTAGATGAGCTGTTCATTAGTGTAAAGAAGTCAGAGATTTTCTCAGGGGAGATTTTAAGAAGCATATTTTAGAAGATTTGGAGTAAGACTTTAGAGTCAGTTATGGCTATGAATCCAATAAAAAGCTGTATGCTTTTATGTTCTTATTTTCATGTTGTTTCCTCTTGATGGTATAGAGAGACATCAAGCTGTTGCTCTTTGTTACATTTAAACTTAGGATCCATTTCTTAAAAATGACCTGGGAGCTGTCTGCTCCCTCCTGTAATGTTCCTAGATAATATCAAGGTCATAACCAGTAGGAAGCACACAGTATATGCAAATTGTTATAAGTGGGAAACAATTCATCCTAAAAAGAGAATGTTGCACTGGAAAGTCCTGCCATTTATTTGTGTCCATTTATCTCTGTTCGGGGTTCTAGTTCTCAGCCCTTGGGGAGGGTAAGCAAAGAACCTGGGGACTTTTAGAATAATTCTGGAAACTATGCCAGCACCGGATATAAGCAGGACTGGGTCTCATCTACAATCTGGTGGGTTGTTCAGCAAGGAACCTTGTTCAAAGAGTGACTCCTTCTTCAGGGTCTGGCCTAAATGTCTATCTTGAAGCTTAACCATGGTGACTCAAAGTTAGGGGGAATCATTCCTAGCAGAAAATTGTCACTGAGTGTGTGGGCAGAGAGTAAGATGAGCAAAAGCACACTGAACAATGCAGATAAGGCTCTCAGTGCAGAAGTCGATTAAGCCTCATTAAGTCTCTGCTTACCAGACACGTAGGTGGCTGTGTTACATTTAAGTTGCCTGGGGAATAAAATAAATAAAATTTACAAAGTTGGGAGCCATAAGTTTCTAGGCTTAGTTCTGACACTTCTGATTTATTTGTGAATTCCACGAATACGCCATTTCCCCTGTCTCAGACAACATTGACTTTGGGGTTCAGATGGCTGTGTGCCAGTGAAACATTTTTAGATAGCTTTAAACTTGTGCTTAAAAAAGCCATCTTTGTCAGCTGTGTGACCTGGCACAAAAATTGCTTCAGTGAAGCAAGTTCCTGCTCCAGCTCCTTCCCACAGCCCCACTGCGGAAGGAAATTCAAATCAAGCCTGAACACACTGGCTTTTCTTCTTTTCTTTTCTTTTCAACCCCAATTAAGTTGTTTTCATGCTAGGGAGCAGTGCATAGGACAAGTTATTTACACGGGGTCTAGAAGGCTAGAGGATAGATTGTCATTGTCACATTTTAGGTCTCAGCAGTAAAAAGACTTTTTTATTTTTCTTAAATAAAAAGCTTGAAAGAAAGTTAAATGTAAAAAGTCTGGCAAGGCAGCAGAGCCTTCAAAACAGGCTTGTGAACATTAAGGTTTCCATAGCAACATTTTCTTGTCCAAAGAGTTTCTGATTTCTTCCTAATTTATCTACCATAGGATATTCCTATTTATTTTGACCTGTAGACCCAAAGTGATGCTTATTACATGCACAATGAAATTATAATTTTAAATGCTCTGATTTATCAGTATTATGTTTCATAGCCCTTTTTAGAGTATTGTTATTTGCCTGTTATATATCCGGCAATGTAGTATGAATCTTATTACATAAAACCTGCATATTAAATAGCTTTTGGTAAACATACTTTTGATTGACAAAAAGAGATAATAAAATGAAATGAGTTCTAAATATACTCCCCCACTTCTTCAGCTATTTTAAACTACTCAACTATAGCTTGGAGCATTTGGTTGAAAAATAACAGTTTCTTGCCTTGGCTATATGCCTTTCATTTTGTAGAGGTGAGAACCCGAAAATTTTGCTTCATCAGAAACTTATGAAAACATTTTTTTTTGCCAGCTTTGATGTGGCATCTTTTGCTGATGGCTCCTGGCCCTGTACATCCCTGTACACAGAGTCTCAGTCAACCAGCAGACCCTGAGCACCTGTGAGCCAAGTGCCTCCAGGTCCTACCAAGCACTTAGAGAAGAGGGAACTAACCTTCCAAGGTCACATCAAATGACAAAGATAGGATTTGAATCTGTCCCATAAAAATCTCTACTCCTATCCCTAAATCTCCCAAGGATAGTGTTTTATTGTTTTATTTTTTATATGAAATTTATTGTCAAATTGGTTTGCATACAATACCCAGTGCTCATCCCAGCAGGTGCCCTCCTCAATGCCCATCACCCACTTTCCTCTTCCCCCCACCCACCATCAACCCTGAGTTTGTTCTTAGTACTTAAGAGTCTCTTATGGTTTGCCTCCTTCCCTCTCTGTAGCTTTTTTTTCCCCCTTCCCCTCCCCCCTGGTCTTCTGTTGAGTTTCTCAGGATCCACATAAGAGTGAGAACATATGGTATCTATCTTTCTCAGCTTGGCTTATTTTACTTAGCATAACACTCTCCAGTCCCATCCACATTATTACAAATGGCCAGATTTCATTCTTTCTCATTGCCAAGTAGTATTCCATTGTATATATAACCACATCTTCTTTATCCATTCATCAGTTGATGGACATTTAGGCTCTTTCCATAATTTGGCTATTGTTGAAAGTGCTGCTATAAAGATTGGGGTACAAGTACCCCTATGCATTAGCACTCATGTATCCCCAAGGAGAGTGTTTTAAATGTTCAAACATGAGCGCTATTATTCTGAACAAAAGGGAACAGAACATCTCACAGGGAAGGAGGGCCCAGGGGAAAGACTTGGAGGGTGACTTGGATGTCCTCACCTGGAAAAAATAAGACTTTTGAGAGCTGAGAAGAAAGAGGAAACTGTAAATAAAGACATGGAAGCAGAATGCAAAAACATCTCAGGTAGAAAATCTGAGCATAAAAGTAGACTGGGGTCAAACAGAGAAGGGCCAAGCTTTCTCACCTGAGGAGTTGAAATAAATTTTGTAGAACCTGAGATGTGGGATACATTTTTGGCAGCTTGAAGGAGTATTGGAAACACAGTTCTAAGCAGATAATGGAGCAAGGGGATTAGAGTAGAAGTGTCACAGCAAAAGGATGTGAGGAGCCAGAAGCAAGCAGGGACATATATGAGGATCCATTCAAGGTAAGAACAGATAGTCACTTCCAAAGGGATAATGTGAAAGTTAATAAATAAAACAAAACTCCCATCAAAATTCTTCTACTTAATGTTTCATTTAATGATCTCAAACTATAAGTAATAATAAAACTAGTCGAATCTTATTAACTGGGTTAAGTGAAAGGACAGGGGTAGGTAGAATACTATTCTTTAAAAATAGCATTAATCAGAAAGTGATTTACAGTAGCATGCATTAATTTTGATGATGTAGATGATATGAAGAAAACCCTCCCTTACCAGGTTCTCAGAGCACCTGTTTTGATGACTGGATAAGACAAGTTTTGTAAATAGCATGTTGATTTTAAATAGCTACTTCCATAATGCATTGGAGTCCTTGAAAATGTCTTATTTTCATATGACCACTTAATTTTATTTTAACAGCTCACTCTCACTGTGAAGGAAGGCTAAGGAATTCAAGGTAAACTTCAGTCAAGCTCTACCTCACATCATATATGCCATTCAATAATTGGTAAGCTTTAACTTTTAAAAAAGTACAACACACACATACAAAACTGTATGACACAAACAAGGTCTAAATTACCCCCAACTTCAGTGTCTGATGAAACCATTGTTTTAAGCAAATTCAGGAGCTCATCCAACTTCTTAAAGGGGTTCCTGCTTAATAGGGTGGAGAGAGTAACAGGTGAACATAAGGCAAGGGAAGCAAAAATAATATAAAAACAGGGAAAGGGACAAAACATGAGACTCTTAAATACAGAGAACAAACAGAGGGTTGCTGGAAGGGTTGTGGGAGGAGGGATGGGCTAATTGGGTAAGGGGCATTAAGGAATCTACTCTTGAAATCATTGTTGCATTACATGCTAACTAACTTGGATATAAATTTAAAAAATAATTAATTAATCAATTAAGTAATTTTAAAAAAGGGGTGGAGAGACTTTCCTGGTGATCACTAAGGTTCCTTTCCTATTTATGACAATATTGTATAAGAATGAAACACATTACTCTTAATGAAATGGAAACTGGATCCACCTTTTCAAAAAGTGAAAGGACTACTATAGCTCCATGGGGATATTGTTGACATTTTCACAGGAATTTGAATGAGTAGATGATTTACTTTTGCATCAGACCAACAGGTTGATAGCAATTCTTGGTTATGTTGTGTCACTAAACACAAGCATTGGGAAGGACAGCCTGGAAGAAGTTTAGTAGATTAATGTGCTTGGAGAGATAATGTATGAATGAATTTTAACTACTTTTTCCAGAAGGGGATTTGGTAAGAGGAATCCTCTTCCCAGTGAAGAAAAATAAGTAAACAGTTATTATCATTTAAAGAAGAAAGCTGCCAAGCTACGGAGCAACATCAGTTCTTAGAGAAATGGCCAGCATAATTTGCTGTTAATTGAAAAGAAGAAATTATATTTACTGCAAACGTTATTTGTTTTTTAAACATAAAAACTCTTCTTGTGAGAAGTTTTGACATTCTTTCAGAAGCTCCTTTGCCTCATCCAGAAGGCTACTCAGATATATGATTACCACACTCTAGAGCTCCGCAGAGAGGCATAAAAAGCTCAAAGGTGAGCTTGTCAACACTGTAAGTCAGGATGAAAATGTGTTTTAATACTAAGCGACACTAGTTAGACTGACTGCCTTGGAGGGAAAGAGAGATTGCTTTGACAGGTTCAGGAATGTTGCTTCAACTCAGGGAGTTACATGCCTCAGAGAAATCTTGGGTGCCTTATACAACAGCAAACTGTGAACTCAGGCAGAGAGTTGAAGTGCTGATACTTATTCTACTTCTCATACCAGTAAGGAAAATGTTGTTAGTAACAGAAGACTATTTACAGTGGCTGAAATGAATAAAAACTAAAACAAATCCAGAGATAAGCATTCCAGAGCTGGTGTATCTGCTTCTTATATTTTTCTGCTCTGGTATCCTTAGTTTGAGGATTTTATCTTCATGATCACAAAATGGCTGCTGAATCTCTAGGCATTGCCTCTTTGTTCCTCTCTGAACAAAGAGAAGGGCAAACTGGCAAAGAGAGGACCAAGTCTCTCTGTTGTAAAAACCTTTACTGGAAACCCAATCCAGAAGACTTCTGTTTGCATCTAATTAGACAAAAGTGAGTCAAATGGGAATTCCTAGCTATATGAAAGATCAGGAAAGGGATTTTAAACTTAAAAAAAACTTTTTTTTTCAAGAGATGGATTGCCATATTATAAAGTCAGAGTCCCACTGGTAAGGAAGAGAAGAGAATGGCTATTGTGCATCCAGAACCTGTTCATTGTTATTGCATTGTTCCGGTTTCTTGCTTACAGTTGGACTGAATTGTTACTTGTGTCTCCTGCTTATCTTCAGAGTCTGGTGATTAGTCTCACTTCAAACAGAAGAAAGATGGCAGAAATTGTATTGATGACATGTTTGAAAAGAGATATACATCATGACCGAGACTTATAAAGAAAGGTGGATTCAAATTTTCTAATTAGGATCTTGGAAGACAGTCTGTCTAGAAGTAGTTTTCCAGTGGATCCCAGCCTTCATAGAACTAAGATGTAGGCAGAAACTTGGCATAAATGTGAAAAATGATTCAGTTCACAGGTAACAAAAACACTGAACTACTCTAATGTGTTTTAGTTACAAGCAGGAGGTCAGAATCACTGACCTAAGCACAAGGATTATCCAGAAGGTTAAAGGAAAGGGATGAGTAGAAGAGCTATAGAAATAAAGCAAAATGGTCAGGAAGAAGAGTTATTTTTGGAAGAATAATAGAAACAATAGAAAAAAAATATCATATATTAAAGCATGGAATGTTAATACATGCAAAAGCAGACCTCATAAGTCTAAAATAAAAATATCTTGTGATTCTATAGGAATTTGTGAAATTACTTGCCACTGAAATGACACCAAGATCTGAGTGCTGCCTTTACTTGTAAAAAACAGCAAGCAATCATAGAGTCTATGAAAAGTGTGCTAGTCCTTACTTCCGACCTTTAATGGGAAATGTGTTGTGCCAGACTCAGGAGATTTTGAAATTTTTTTTAAAAAATCTTGATTTGAGGATTCTGCAAGTGTGTTTCTTCTCTCCAGTGTGGATCTGAATTTTAGAGCCCTAATTAAGGTTTCCTAGATACTTTTCCATACCTGAAAAATTTTCCCTATACTTATTTAGAGATCAACTGAGGACAGAGGTGGAAAACAGTGACTCCTGGAAATGTGTTTTATTGTTTCTTCTCTACTCTCTAGATATATATGTAATAGGAAATACATGCGGAGGAGAAGGGTAAGAGTAAATGATCTTTTCCCATGGCATTTATTTGGCTTCTTGTGTTTGATGATTGATGAAAAATGAGTTTTCTCTCACTCACTCCTGTCAGTGAACTTTAAGTCAAGAATTTTAACGAGCTCCTAGATAGATGAGTTGGCAAGGATACTCCGTTCAGAATTCAGAGATGAAAATGAACCATAAAAATGGTTCCACAGATAACTATAATAGAAATTGTGATCCCAGGTACTAGACTATAGGACTCAGCTGACAAACTCTACATCTAATATGAAAGTTTTATTTCTCTGACTCTCTAAAGGGCCTTGTCACTCATCTTTTCTCTTCTGGGCCCCTTGTCATGGTAGATAGTTCTTATTTAGTATGAGTAATACAATTTAAACTAACACATTTTCTAATATCCTATTAGTTATAGAGAAAAACATTATATATATATATATATATATATATATATATATACACTGTATATGAATTTTATACATATACTGATTAATAATATATTACAGTGTATTTTATAAATTTTATAAGCACAAGTATACACCTATAAAGATAGCTCTATAGCACTTCTGATCTGAGTGAGAGGTAAAGTCATTTCAAACTAATGATGGTAAAAATAAAGTGGTGTAGACTTCTGGTAATTGAGGATAATTCCCTAAATTCTTATTCTCCACATTAAATTCTTATTATCCACATTTTCTTATCTACTAAGCTTGTATTTTTAAAAATATTGAATTTTAAAACAGTTCTTTTTTTCTCTATCTCATTTTCATAGAGGTTTTGAGGGTGACTATTTATTAATTACTAAAATTGTCTTGGGTGGTTTAGTATAATGCAGAGAGGGAGAAAAAAAAGAGATCTGAAATACTGTATAATTTCTCTTTTTTTGAGGACCTCAAATAATAAACTCAATTCTTTGGCCTCAAAGAACTCATAACCAATTTCATTTACTACTCTTCTTTTTTCCTCCTCTTTCTCTATTCTTCTCTGAAGGAATAGTGTAAGAAGAGAGCCACAGACCACTTAGCCAAGATGACATGGATGGAAAGCAGAAGGCAGATAAGTCAGGAAGGATATTAAGGGGTTATTAAGTTTGATCATGATCAAAAACCTCCATCATATATTCAAGCATTACATTAAATACAAGCCACATTTGGTTTTGTTCCATGATGACTGCCCTGTCATTAAAAAGAGAGAAAACAAAAACAAAAACAAAAAGAAAGAGAAAAGAAAAGAAAAAGAAAGAAATATAAAATGTATTTTCCAACCTTATGGCTACCTAAACTATAGACCAATTTCAGGAATATGCTTGTCTTTAAACATATTGTATTGCCACCAAACATAAGCTAACACTAAATTGGCAGTCCTAAGGAGATTTTCTTATGATTGCATTGGTTGGCTGGTTGGGAAAGATAGCTGGTGTCCAGGGCTCTATCACAGTAGAATCTACTTCGAGACACATTTTCTTTTCAGACATTTGACTGACTCCCATCATGATCGTGGGAAAATATCAAATGCATCATTAGCTCATTTGAATTTAAGAAACAAGGCAGGTGATGTCTTTTTCTTTTCTTTTCCTTTTTATTCTCTTTATCAAGTAGACAAGCACTCTCAAAAGTAAGAGAAATGGTGTCTGCAAAAGGCTCCAACACTACAATCTCTGCTAAATTATAGATGATTGGCCTCTCAGACACCAGTGTGATTGAAATTGTACATGCAAGCCAACCCACAGGATAGCATAATATCTTTTTACTATCCTGTAAAGCTTTACATCAATTTCCCCTAAAATTAGTGACATTCACTCAAGTGTAAAGGGTCATATTTTGACATTAACAAAGAGTCTCAGAGTTTTAATAACAAATCAAGGTAATAAAATTAATTCTTAGCTACATTGGATATAAAAAACTGATATAACTTATGATTAGATGGAAAGTGCTAGGTATTGAACCCACAGTGGGCAAGAAGAAACACCACCTGAAACAGGATAATTTTTTTTCTGTAAGGAGATTCAAAGAGGTTATGTTGACTAGATATTGACTAAAATAGTCTTTATGAATAGGAAAAAAAATCCGCATTTTCCCTATCCTTTTTCATAATTTGCTCTTTGTTTGTTCACTCTTTATTAAATGGTTATTGACTCATTGACAGATCAATTTAGCTAGTTGCTAATAAAATTTTCACAACTAATTTGATTATATTGCTTTATTAGGATAGATGCAGTTGAGGTTTAAGATGGCTGGTGGAATACATGTTGCTCTTTCTTCCTCTTGAGAACCAAAACAATAGTAAATCTACAAGGGAAGTATCATCTCAAAACAACAAAGGTAGTAATAATGAAGACAAAACAATTAATTAAGTAGAAGAGAGATTTTAGCAAATATTTCAAATATGGAAACTGAATTAAAAACTTGTGGAATGTTGAAGCAACCTAGTTTATATATGGAGAGGGCCAATAAGAGTTAATCTCCCCATCTAGTCAGGACCCCTGAAAGCCCTGGCTCAGAGGTAGCACATATGACAGGAACCCAGAGTGAAAGGTGGGAATGAAAAAAAAGGCAACATTTGAAGGTTAGTATGGAGAGACGTGGAGAGAATTTACCCAGTCTCTCCCTTCAACCTTAACATTAGAACTGTCTCTCTCCTTAGAAAGCAGAGCAGTCAGGCATGTATTTATTCCTGGGGGGAAAATGGACAGTTCATCTTTGAAAGAACTGAAGGAACTATATGGGAACTTCTACTCCATGTGGAATGTTCATTTTAATTTTAGTTTTCAATAATAAAGACTTTTCATTTTAGCACTGGGAGTGAACTATATAGCATGTAAAATCTGGCTCATAGTGAAGTACACAGAACTCTAAATCAGCCTTCCTATGTAGTCATTCTTAAATATAAACAGATAACCAAAGAACATAAAATGTTTGAGGATAGCCTGCAGAATGAACGAAGAGATTAAAGAAACTAAAAAATTAAATCAAAGAAAACAAATATATCCGATAAAGAAAGTAAATTTTAAAAACAAAATACAAACATAATCCTCTTTAATTTTATTTCCAGAGATATTTAAGAACATATGACATCTGTAAGAAGACAATAGTTAGTATAAAAAATTATTATCTAAAAACAACAGAGTTCAAAATTATGATTACTAAAATTCAATTCACAAAAAGTACTAAGAACTAATGACACAGAGGCTAACACTTTATTTATTATTTTTTAATGTTTGTTTATTTTGAGAGAGAGAGAGAGATAGTGCACAGAGGTGGGGGAGGGACAGAGAGAGAGGGAGAGAGAATCCCAAGCAGGCTCCACACCATAGGTGCAGAGCCTGAAGTGGGGCTGGAACTCACAAACTGTGAGATCATGACCTGAGCTGAAACCAAGAGTCAGATGCTTAACTGACAGCCACCCAGGTGCCAAAGGCTAACATTTTAGAAATATCACTGCAGAACATAGACTTGGGGAATAAAAGAATAAAAGTAAGGGTCATAAAGAGTCAATTCAGGACATGCAACATCTTTTAAATCAGAGTTACACAAAGGAAAATGATAGCAACTAGAAAGAGAAAATTATCAAATAAACAAAAGAAAATCTCCCAGAATTAAAAACTCATGTAACAGGGCACCTGACTAGCTCAGTTGGTTAAGCCTCCAACTCTTGGTTTTGGCTCAGGTCATGATCTCACAATTCATGAATTCGAGACCCATGTTGGGCTCTGTGCTGACAGTGTGGAGTCTGCTTAAGAGTCTCTCTCTCTCTCTCTCTCTCTCTCTCTCTCTCTCTCTCTCTCTCCCCTCCTCTGCTTGTGTGTAGGAGCATACTCTCTCTCTCTCTCTCTCTCTCTCTCTCTCTGTCTCCCTCCCTCTCTCTCTCTCTCTCAAATAAAACAATAAACATTTGAAAAAGTGATGTAAGTATTTAAGTGAAAGGACTTACTGAATTCTAAAAAGGTTGAAATATGAAAGAAATCTCTCTGAACTTCCCAAGAAACAATGAGGGCATTTTATAAAGATCTGGGAAAAAGAGATGATCCTTGAAGCTTCCAAAGAAGAAAACAAAGCACGTGAAATAGTAGGTTGCCAACCAAGGGGAAGAAAATCAGAATGGCATCAAACTTTCATCACAGAAATCAATGCTAGAATATAGAGTATGCATGACCTTTACACATTCTGGAGTAGTAGCATGTAGGGGGAACAATAAAATGACTTCCAGTTGTAGAAGTACTTTTTATTTTTACTTCTAAGGAACATTTTTGAGGCTGTGTCTTAAGGATAAACTCAGCAAAATGAGAATGAAAAATAAAAAAGTAGGAAGACAAGGCATATAAGAAATGGTAAGAGTAATCCAGGATCTGAATAACAGGAGATATCAATGGTACACACTAGAAAAGGACATCAGTGGTTGCTAAGAAGTATATCTTTGAAAAGAAGACTAGACAGTAGGCTGTAGGATATTATAGATGGCTGTATTTTGTCTCCAAGAAATAAAGAAGGGCCATGTTATTTCAAGAAATACCAAACAAAATGTAAAAGAAAAGAAAATAATTGTCCCAATATAAAGCAAATTCAATAATAACATGATTTTAAGCAAGTGATGAAATATAATAAAGGAGATCCCATTTAATATTTTTGTTTGTGTGGCAATGAGGTGGTAACATTGAGTTCATGGAGAGAGTGATAATCATAGACCTCTACTTGGTTTCACAATAAATAATATTTACATAGTCATAATAATGTAAATACTGTTTTTGGTCTTTTAACTTTTGTAATCATTTAGATAACCCTCAGATGATTTCATTGATACTGCAGAATAGAATGTAAGTATTACTACCAGATGTCTAAATAAAGATTAATTTTATAGTACCAAAGGCAGAGGTTAGAATATGAATTTTTATACACATGTTATCATACTCACACCTGCCAAATATGGTAAGAATAAAAGCAAGTTTTATTTAATGCCATCTTTCTTTCCTTGCAAATGTTAGCAGGGAAGAAAAAAGGATAATACCATAGAGGGATATTAAGATTTATAGTTTCTTACCCCTCCAGGCAGAATAATGCACAGCTATAGGCAAATATGGAGTGGGCTTTTTCCAAATAGCCTTAAGGAATCAAAAAGCTGGGTCCTTTTCACAACCCTGGGAGAATCCCATTAGCAATGCCAGTCATTGAAACAGGAACAGGCCAAATACTTGACTTATTGCCTCAAGCTGTCTTGAAGAAAGGGTATTAGTTGGGTGGAATTAGCAGCCTAAAGTAATTGAAGATGGCCAGGTGCTTACTAGTTAGTCATACTAATTAGTTATGAGTGATAGTCAAACAAAGATGGGTTATGTTTACAACAGGGCTCTTCTGCAGTCAAAAACGAATTGGCATTTCTAAGGCATATTGCTAGAAGCCATCCCTATGCTATCCTTTTAAGCCCTGGCAACTGCATTCAGACTGTGTTATGTTAATAAATCCTAGATTCTAAGGATTCCAGGCCTTAAGAGATAGCTTAGTGACCAGAAAACAAAAACATAATCAAACTTCTGGTACACTTTTTTGTTGTTTTTCGTCCTACATTCTGTAAAAGAATTATGGCGAGGTGCCCTACAAAGATATCTTGACAACATAAAAATAAAGGTATAGGTAACACAAGTTAGGATATGTAGGAGGGGTGGACAGTTGAGGTGGAGAGACTGTAGCAATCTTATGAAATGTCTGTCAGGAAAAATGAGTTACATAAATAATTAAGACACAAGCTAAAGTTACTAAGATAACTTTGAAACTTAGGAAGCAGGTATACAGGTGGAGGTGGTTTTAATGCAACATCTGTCTATCATAGCAACAACTCAATAGATACTGTCAAAATTAATGAATTGATGATGTGTCCTACAAGTATAGTAGAGATGGAAGAACACTCATCAGAAGAAATCAAATAGTTGACTTTAGGTGTGGGATTGGAGCTGGGAACTGTGGACAGAGGTCTGCTTGTTTGCATTTTTTTAAATATATGAAACTTATTGTCAGATTGGTTTCCATACAACACCCAGTGCTCATCCCAAAAGATGCCCTCTTCAATATCCATCACCCACCCCCCATCAACCCTCAGTTTGTTCTCAGTTTTTTTTCAATATATGAAGTTTATTGTCAAATTGGTTTCCATACAACACCCAGTGCTCATCCCAAAAGGTGCCCTCCTCAATACCCATCACCCACCCTCCCCTCCCTCCCACCCCCCATCAACCCTCAGTTTGTTCTCAGTTTTTAAGAGTCTCTTATGCTTTGGCTCTCTCTCCCACTCTAACATCCTTTTTTTTTTTTTTCCCCTTCCCCTCCCCCATGGGTTTCTGTTAAATTTTCTCAGTATCCACACAAGAGTGAAAACATATGGTATCTGTCTTTCTCTGTATGACTTATTTCACTTAGCATCACACTCTCCAGTTCCATCCACGTTGCTACAAAGGGCCATATTTCATTCTTTCTCATTGCCACGTAGTACTCCATTGTGTATATAAAGCACAATTTCTTTAGCTATTCAGCTGATAGACATTTAGGCTCTTTCTATAATTTGGCTATTGTTGAGAGTGCTGCTATAAACATTGGGGTACAAGTGCCCCTATTGCTCCTTTGCATTTTAAGCTCATTTATGCTATTCTATTTTGCATCGTGAAGATGCTTTAATAAAACTAAGTGTATATTTAGAAAAGGAAAAAACTAATTGGACTTCTTTGATTAAAATGACTAAAACGATGGTAGGTATGTATGTATGTATGTCTATCTAATTTTATTTCCTGGAGCTGACACATGATCTTCTTCTTCTTCTTCTTCTTCTTCTTCTTCTTCTCTTATTTTATTCCCAAATCTACCCTTGTTTACCTCCCTTGCTCTACTCACAACATACTCCAGAATTGTTTGAATAGTCATTGAAATGTCTACTGAATCAATCTTGGGTTTAATATACTATATTTTTACTCCATACTGCACAAGATGATTGATAGACTAGCTCAGTTGTTACTCTTATTTTTGGATTAAAAAACCCTGATATTCCTTGTCAAATTTATTTCAAGGAGGAGTCTGAATATTAAGTTTTGGCTATCAGTGGTAAAATCATAGTAAAAGAAAAGATGTTTTTTAGGAGAAAGATGGATACTTGTTCCCAGACAATGAGTGATTCAACAAAAGCAATTACTTTCTTATGAAGGCGCAGAACCTCAGAAGACAAAGAAGGACACTTTTCAGAAACAAGAATAACCTTGAAATTTTTCAATAAACTTCTCATGTTCCCAGTTTGCAACCACAAAACTCTCCTTTCATCTTACTTTGCTTTTTTGCTTTTTAAATACATGGTGCATGTGTCAAAGAATGTTTAGTAATGCCCCAACTTGCACTGAGGGCAGATTTCTGTCACACTTTTTATTTATTTAATATTTTTCCCTGTTAGGTTGTTACTTCTGGTCTTTGGTGAATTAGACTTTCTGTATGATAGCCTAAGTGCTGGATCTTCTACTTCTTATTTAACTTCTTTCAAGTCATCACGCTTCTGTGAAGAGCCCAATATTCAAGTTCCTAAGGCACTGACTAGCATTCTCGAGTAGAGATTTACAAATTGATGACTCTTCACTAAACTCGGTGTATGTAGTTCCCCAGATTCACTTGGTCCTGTCAATTCCTCTGACCTTGGCTACTTCTTCTGCTTCCCAGCCTGAGTGACCCAGTGACCATACAAGCTATTCCCATGCTCACAAAGCCTGGTCACCCCCCTCTAATCTTATCACAGCTTCTAACACCTATAGTTATCTTCTAGTGACAAAAGCTCAAGGTGCTCTCTGTACTAGAGGCCAAAGCAGTGCTCTGGTCCAATCAGTCAAGCCCCCAAATGCTCTGGCTTTCTCAGCAACTGCCTGGAGAAGCCAAATAAGGCAAATGGCAGTATGGAAGTTCAAGAGAGGCAATGACCTATAACTACAATTGACCAAAGAAAGACAGTATTTACAAGGCAGCTGAGAGATAAATTGAGGGACTGAATAGCTAGCTTCATTTTCTTGTAAAACTGTTAGCAACTTGGTAACACACTACCTTGTGTTTGCTTTCCTTTCTTTCTTGCTTCATTCCTTGTATCCCTTACTCTTCAGTGAATACTCTCAGTTTCCTGGGATTGTCCTCCCCCAGTAGCACATTCATAGGAGAGCTTCATTTCAGACTCTGTTTTCTAGGCATTTGGTACTTCTATCTGGAAGATGGACCATCAGTGTAGGAATTTACAGTTGGATTGCACACCTGACTGAAGGTAATAGGGTCCCCACTGCTGATGAAAAGTGAGGTGGTAATAACCTATGATGTCTATAATTATTAATGATTTTACCTATTAATTGTTTTGAGGTGCTGATGGAAGACAGAACATTGAGAGATCAAGTGTTTAATGCACCTGATCAATGTGGGAGTAATGGTAATTACAAGATGGTGCATAGATGGCTGATTTTAACAGCACTGGAGGCCAAACTAAAGCACATTTTGGAAGCCAGAGGTCAAAAAGCCAATCTAAAAAGGATTCTTATTCCTTGACACACACAGAATTTTAAACTAAAAATGGATCTTAGAGTTTGGTCATAATGGTGGCAAAGCTGCAAAATGAAGTTGAACATATAGCTTCTGATTTGGAAAAAATATGGAACTGTAAATTGAGATGGGATCATCAGTTTATAAACCTGAGAATCATGAAACTCCAGATTCTGCTGAAACATTTCAGCTGGTAGAAACACACAGCTTCCCTGCTAAAGGAGGACTCTTTCCTCATATTTGAATACCACACAACATCTTCACCTGAGGAAAGGTGTTGTTTGTCTTCTTTAAGAATTACCCCCATTATACCTTCTTGTCTCCAGGACAGTAAGAAGCACTGTTTTGGGAATAATAAACATACCCACCGAATAGTCTGCAGGATCTGACACATACGTATGGTCATGAACTGAGGAAATATGTATGGGAGTGTATTTTGAAGGTGTTATCCAGGGAGATGGAATCTAATGTTCAATAGAGGAAAACTCAGTGGGGCACTCACTCACACTAATGGTTCAACATTCTGGTAGATATACTTGAAACTAGTACAATAGTTTGCTCTGAGGGATCCTTGATGATTGGATGTAATAATGACCTGGGATAAATGAGGTGGATATTTTAGAATATTTGGCATATCATTGAGGGAGGGATTACAGGTCACAGGGATTTGGCAATGTTAGAATGGATTTACATAGTAAATGTTACCAAAACTTCTACCTGCCTATGTTCCCAGGAAGGACCCAAACGATGCTGACTTCACTATGGCAATAAAGAATGCATTCTGAGAAACACTTTAGTAGCTCTCTCTCCAGGAAGATGCTGCCATGGAACTTGGATTCCAGATATCAAATAGCATTTGAAATGGCATGGCCCATTGACAGCCTGCAACTATCAGAGACAAAGTAAATGCAGCTGCTGAAATGGACAGCAAAATTAGATTAGCAAAAAAGGATGCCTTGATCCATAGAAATACAGAACAATAGCTATCAACTAGTTGGTCTGTGCTTAATTTGTATAATAATAAAATGAAAGAAATCTGGTTAGCAGAACAGCTGACATCCACTGTCAAGATGAAAATCAAAGCTCCTCACCCTGGTTCCAGGTCTCTCCGATTAATGAGATAACTCATTGATTGAAGGGGACGCCAAGTGCTCTTGAGGAGGATCCTCAAAGACACTGTAAGTACATACAGTAAATATTCCTACAATCTTTCTCCAAACAGACTTGCAGACAATTTCTAGGGTAACTATGCTTTTCTGAGAGCTCTCTGACATGATACTGACACCAGCGAACTAAAAATGCCATTATGATCTAAGAGTAGAAACTTATGGAGGCTAAATAATAAGTGGAATTTTGGCCAAATGTTTTTATAGTGTTTGGGTTCATTATGAGATACTTTTCCGAAGTCTCAAATATTTAATTGTGAATAGAGCAGCTGGAAAATACTCCACATTGATTCTTTGGCCTGGGGGTGAGTGCCATTATGGTTGGAAGGGGAAGTGGAAGTTTCTGAACCTGTCCTTTCATTCCAGCTGACACAGAGAATTAGAAAAAAATGTTGTATTTGGAGAGGAATTGTAGAGATTAGCGTCAGTATCAAATACTTGCAAAAGACAGGGTGGTGGTTCCAATTACAGCTGCATTTAATTCACCTGTTTGATTTCTACCAAAACCTGGTTGGTCGTGGTGGATCTTGATAAACCATTATAAACTTATTTAGGTGGTAGATCCAAATGCAGTTGCTTCAAGATGTGGTGTCTTTACCAGAACAGCTCAGTTACAACTTCTGGCATGCGGTATCAAGTATGTGTTCTTAAGTGGTAAAGTCAGCAATGCCCTTTCACTGTCTTTCCACAGAATTAGGTTGAACCTCCTGTTCTCTCATAACATAGAATGCAGACATTTTTATTACACTGATATGCCAGAGAACATCACAGAGGTCTACATTGACAAAATCATGGTTATTAAGCATCAGAGGAGAAGAAAATGGCAACTACTCTAGAAGCCTAATGACACATGTTCCAGAAGGTAAGAGACACATCTTACAATGATTTGGGAAACTTTAAGCAAGTTTTTAGGTGTCCAATGATGGGGTGTTCCCTGTAAAGTCGATGGCAAGTTTTTGCATCTCATATCTCCTATAGCTAAGAAAGAGGTAATACAGACCATTAAGGCACTAAAGCAAGACCTTTGTAGCAGAAAACTATCTATTGGAATATTGGCTCTCTGCATGTTAATGTGCCCTAGTGGAGAGTGAAGACCAGATCATGGGACACTAAACAACTGTGAAACTTGAACTCATCATTAACTGGAGTTATTAAATCTCTAAAATCAGGCAAGCAGCTGTCTATTCTAGGATGGAGATGATATATTTAGGACTGGTTGAGGTTAATCCTGCAACCAGTCCCAAGCAAATTACATGAACAAGTAAGTTACATATCACCTATCTCTATTGTACTGATACTTCTGCCTCAACTCATATCTATGGACTCATAGGATGATCTCCCTTAGGTTTCTTATATACAACTGGGGAAGAAGGTAAGTATCAGACCATGTTTATATTTAAAGTGGCCCTGAAGAAGGGAAATAATTCAAGTAGACAGATCTACAATAACCACACTTGATTGCCCACTTAGTACAGAAGGAAAGGTGATGTATAGATATACATTGACTACAGGGAAGTGGAATGAATGGCTTAACAGGTTAGATGAGGACCTGAAATGAATAGAGAGTAAAAGAAGGTCTGAAGCAGTGGTAAATTGATGCACCTATGGGTAGAGGGTGAAGTGTGTGAATCTTTGTACTTGTGCTTTTGTCCACAAAAAAGCATCCACTGCAGATAAGGTTCTCATTAATTGGGGTCAGCATGAACTATCTGTGATTGTCAGCCAACTGATCCTCAACCACAGTGGTGCTTGTATTGTAGGTACATGAACAAAGAGCTATGATTACAGGTCACACACAGACTCAACAATATGGGTTTCAACTCTCCAATAGCTATCATCACTAAAATGTCCAACTTATCATTTTATGGGTCCACCTCTAAGCCCTCAAAATGTAATACAAGCCCTCTTCATTAATACAGGCCAACCTCCTGGTGATAGGTTCATTCCCTTGGATCTTGGAAGGGGTAGAAATTTCTCCTAACCAAAATCGATACAGTCACTCAAGGACTTAAAGAATGTTGAGCTATAAACATGGTGCCCCACACAATATTGTCTCAGACAAATGAAACTGTTTTGATGCAAAGAGGTGTAAGAATGGAGTTACAAATATGGGGTTCACTAGCTTTCCATTACCAAGAAGTAGCTGTAAATGGAATGGCATTTTAAAGGTTCACTTAATTTGTCAGCTCAAGGGCAACATGTTATGGGCTGAGGAGCTAACCTATAGGATGCAGTATACTCACTGAACCAATGGCTGATACATGGTGTTGTGTTCCTAATAGCTAGAAGTCCAAGAACCAAAGGGAGGAAGTGTGATTGGAACTTCACAGCCTCACTCTCAGGAGACCTTTTACAGAATTTATTTTCTATTTTTGCAAAGTCATTCTCTGCCAAGTTAGATACCCTGATTTCCAACACTTCTGCAAGTGGATAACAGAAAAGTTTTCCACTTAATTGGAAGCTGCTTTTGCCATCTGGCCTCCATGAGCAGACCACTGGGAAAAGAGCTACAATTCTCAGAGTTGATAAATAATTGCCATACTAAGCTGCAGTTAAGACAAAGTGGAATTTATCTAGAACCAGGGATTTACTTGGGTGTCTCTTGGTTTTCAGTGCCCACTGATAACTGTGAATGGACAACTGCAGCCACCTCAAACCCTCAAATGGTAAGGTAGGTAAGAGCTTATACTCCTTGGTGATAAAGGGCTGGGTCACCCCACCAGACAAGTAACCAAGACTAGTCAAAGTCTGGATCAAGAAAAATCTCAACAGCAAGAAGGTGGGCACATCCAAAGGCCCATAGGTGAGAAAAACAAAAACAAAAACAGAAAAGTAAAATCTCACATTGACAGTAGAAGAGAGAAATGCTAAGTATCAATTATTATTCCGGAGCCCGCTACAACACTACAACGTCAAAGGATATAGTTTGTTTTGCTTATCCTCCTTAAGTCTTTTTAGGATATTGCAACTGTTCACTCTTTGAAGAGTTGGCCTTGTACCATCCCTCTCAGGACCAAACTAAAGACATATTATGCTTATATAAGAGAAAATGTCAGAATATCTTAGTAGGACAAGAAATGTATTCTGCCTGATCCAACCTACACTCCTCTCCTGATACAATGACAGTTATCTAGCTCCTAGCCCTTCTCAGATGGGATGGTCCTACTCAGAATGCTCTTACAGCCTTCAATTTCCTGGTCATGGGTGATGTTGTCTAATCTTCAGATACTACCATTTGACTTGATTTCTTCGTAAAGTTAAAGCTGTAGGGAGACACGTAGCATCTCCAGTGCCATTCCAGACTCACTGGGCCTCCTGAGACTTATTTGCTAGCAGTGACCGAGAGGGCCCAAAAAGAATTCCCAGAAGTGCAGAGAAATTAAAGTCTTGTGGGCTGACTTTTGACCAATGAGAAACAAAGCACAGGAAAGATCTGTCAGTTTAAAATGCTTCCCCTTTCGCTCCTTGGACAGATTCTCCTGAGAAGGAGTAGTTCTATATGGTCTCTCTTTGTTACTATCACAAATTTTCTTATAAAGCTGGCGCCAAATCTTTAATGCAACATGTGTCCTCTTGTCTTTTTGGCTGTGTCATGTACTTTCCTCCCTTATACTTTCCTGTAATTTTACCTCCCAATAAATCATTAGTATATGAGCCCTGTTCTGAGTGCTATTTTCTAGAAAATCAAGGGTAAGGCAAAGTGCTTACATAGGAATGATATCAAGGTCACCATAATAAACATATTGGGAATAGAAAAAAAAATAACCCTCTCATCTAAGTGATTTGAAATGTATGAAAATATTAGTGGAGTGGAGATTGGGTAATATTGTGGAAGAAAGAAAAAAAATTAAGTGAGCATTTTCTCTTTCTGCCCTTCTCTGAGATATGACCTAGTGGTAAGGCTAAGAAAGTTGCATTTGGGTGCTGGTAAGACTTGCTCAATTTGATTAAATAGCTGAGAATGGACAGAGAATAAGGAGCAGTGACTTGCAAAATATTTATTGCATGATATCATCTTTAAGGAGATGTAAAGGGGAGCTTGAGGTTTTATGTTTTCTAATCTAGACTGTAGAAAGTTAAAGAAATAGTCAGAGCTGAAGTTTTGTGTATTTCTTAAGCTTTTTCATGAATTTTCTTCCTAAACCAGCTACTCTCTGAGTCTTATCAACTTGAGCAAATGTTAACTTTATTATTCTTGGTGCTTAAGACAAGACTTTGGTAGAGATGCCTGGGTGGCTCAGTCGATTAATCACCTGACTTTGGCTCAGGTCATGATCTCAAGGTTCCTGGGTTTGAGACCCACATAGGGCTCTGTGCTGACAGCTTGAAGCCTGGATCCTGATTCAGATTCTCTGTCTCCCTGTCTCTCTGCTGCTTCCCTGCTCATGCTCTGTTTCTCTCTCTCTCAAAAATAAATAAACATTAAAGAAAATAAAAGACAAGACCTTGGTATTCTGCTTGACACTTTTCTTTGTCTCAGAGACTGTACTCAAGATATAAATAAATCCTGTAAACTTTATCTTATTTTATGGACAATTTAAAATGGAAGAGAAATGGGAGAGATTATATCACATGTTTCAAACAAGTTTCATGATCGAGTGTCAGTGGTTTCATGGTCTCTTTTAGAGTAGAATTCAAGAGTGTTTTGTTTTGTTTTGTTTTGTTTTGTTTTGTGTTGTTTTATTAACTGATGTACTCTATACACACACATACACATACACACACACAAAACTCCTAGCTCATATTATGCGCTTAGTAAATATTTTGTGAATGAATTGATACACATTGAACCTGTGTTTTAATCTCTAGAGATAAAAAAGAAAAGTTATGTAAAAGTTTAAGTGTGGATTCATGGATATTTGAACTGATGCTTCTGCTCCTGGAAGATTTAAGAATGTTCCAATTTTAGAAACATTGATAGCTGACAGTGAAATGACCTGGGTAGAGAACAGTCTAAGATGAAAAGACAATTTGGTTTCAGAAATAAAATCTAGGTTTTAAGCTGGTATTAACCATAATCAGATTGACCCATTGGTTGAATATTTTCAACACCTCCAATTAGCAAAATCTTAGTGACCAAATTGTCTCTCCGTTTAATGCAGAAAATGATGAAACTTTGTGGGCAAAGTGATAATAAAAATCTTAAGATATTTATTAATAGCCTCATTAAAAGAAATTGTGAAAGAACACCTCATCTCCAAGTGATACAAACTCAGTGCCCTACAAGGAAGATGTGACAAGAAAGAAAGAAAGAAAGAAAGAAAGAAAGAAAGAAAGAAAGAAAGAAAGATAAAGAATAGAAAAAAGTAATGGGATACCTATAAAAGTAGACTACCTTGACATTTAAATAAAAACAGTAACAATTGCCTAATGTCTGGGAAATATGTTTTCCCTATATTTAAAAATCGTCTCTGTTGTGATATGTAGGTACTCTTGCATTTAAGCTTTTGGTAATGTAACATTCATGATGCTATAGTCTTCAATTTTTAAAATACTATGCCATCTCAGAACAAAATATTCAACTCACCAGTCCAAAAATTGAGATTTTTGGCATCTTTAAGTTAGGAATCTGTGCAGGCCGGTTTGGCAGAATAAAGAACAGCAAACCTTGGTCTGAGTTTTAGCAGGCTAGGCTCTCACCCTGGTTCTGTAGTCACCCAGCTGTAAGACAATGGCATATCCCTTTTGTTAGATAAACTTTAAATGAATGATATGGATTAGGTGGTCTGCAAGGTTTCTCCCAGCTCTGATATGCTTCACTGATAATAAGAAATTTCTAGCAGCTTAATGTTGAACCCCCCATAAATATTCCATTGCCATTTCAAACTGTCCTTTCTCTCAATATGTATGATCTTTTCCTTAAAACTGTCTCTTGTATGATTCTACTTATATGGCATATTTTAGCATCATTAAAATCATAGTGACAGAAAGTAGAATGCTGGTTGCCAGGCATTGGGGAAAAGGGGGAATAGGGAATTATTGTTTAATGGGTACAGAGTTTCCATCTTACAAGATAAAATGTAGAGATGGATGGGGGTGTTGGTTGTACAATAATGTGCATGTTATTAACATCACTGAACTGCAAACTTACAAATGGCTAAGACAGCAAATTTTATGTTATGAGTATTTTACCCCAAAACAAATACAAAAAGTATTAGAAATTTTATTATCTGATTTCTCATTTAGGGGAGAGCCTATACCTAAATGACTGATAGGTTTCTGAAATGTGCCTTTAAGGCATCTTTGAATTTATCATCTTTCTCACATCCAGTGTAGATGTTCTTCATCACCTTGAGGTCTACTAAAATCCTGCATAGAACACCTATGGACAGAGTCAGTTTTTTCCTTCTTGATACAGCATATCTGTTGGCTGTTCTATGGGGAAGTGGTCCTATCCTAGGGGGATATTTATCTCACTGTAGTCTCTGGTACCAAACAGTTTACCCTCTCCCAGTTTGTGATTGTGTGTGTATGTGTGATAAGATATCCTCACTACTAAAGGATTTTATAAATGTGAGTCCTACTGCTATGAAATTCACTGTGAAATCATATTGTAGGATAAAAAAAAATACTACTTTGCACAATAACTACAGAATTCTTCTTAGGGTTAAAATACTCTTTCTTTCTTTTTTTTTTTTATATTTATTTATTTTTGAGACAGAGAGAGACAGAGCATGAACGGGGGAGGAAAATAGTCTTTCTTGAGAGACCTACTTTATCAGGTGTGTTAATTTGTGACAATGAGGTTCCTTTTTCTTGAAGAATTGGAAACTTTCCTCAGACCCTGTCCCTACACCCTTGCATCCCCTCCACCAGAAAAAAAGGGGAACACCCTTAAATGCAGCAAAGCCTTAGTTCAGGATACATAGTAGTCACAACGGGGTAGCTCAATCACTGTAGCACTACCTTCCACCTTTGACCATTTTGTGATTCAACTCATCCCTGCTTTGCTCTTCTTTCTTTTTTTTTTTTTTTTTTTTTTTTTTTGGACAGAGAGAGACAGAGCATGAACGGGGGAGGGGCAGAGAGAGAGGGAGACACAGAATCGGAAACAGGCTCCAGGCTCCGAGCCATCAGCCCAGAGCCCGACGCGGGGCTCGAACTCACGGACCGCGAGATCGTGACCTGGCTGAAGTCGGAGGCTTAACCGACTGCGCCACCCAGGCGCCCCACTTTGCTCTTCTTTCTGCTTCCTCCCTCTGTTTCTAATCTTCATAGCTATCATTAAAGGATTATGTATATCTCTTCACTCCCAAATTTCCTTAAAAAGACATCCAATTGACAAGTTTGTTTTTGTTCCTTGGAGAGCAACCCTGTTGAGCAAAACTATCCCTTCATGACACATCCTAGCATGCTGGCCAGGCTACCAGTTGCCACTTATGTACCCGTTACCCTTTCCTAGTCTAACTAGTTGTGGCTAAGGTGATGTTGTCATTTGGTTCAAAACACAGTAATCTATGCATGAGAAATGACTACAAATGTGCTATGGGTATGATGGACCTTCTGAAACTTCTCAGAGAGTCACTGTAACAGGCAGACTTCTGTCCTCCTCTGTTGAATATGTATTGCTGAAACCTACAGTGGTCCAGGTTAAGTCAATTTTCAATCAGTTGCAATGAGCTGCTGAAGATTCTTATTCTTTATAGCCAATTCAAACACTCAAAACATTTGTCCTCTAGGACTATATTCAACTAAACGTACACAGACCTTCTGCCCCCAGAAAAGTTTGTATGGAAAGTATCTCCATCCCTACAAACATATTGAATTATTCTGTTATTAAGAGTCTCTAGGCAAGTCAAACTGGATTTCCATTCATTTGTTCACAAATAATATGTTGGTGTTTGCTGGAATATTTGTGGTTATAACGCACTGAGACAATCCAAACATTATCAGGGAAATTATTACGATTTCGGAGTTTATATAAACAGACTACACCACCAGACAGTTTTAAATAGGCAAACAGCAAATAGTACAATCCATATAGCTCATGACTGAGCAAATACTTCCAGTAAAGCAAAGGGTCAAACAATGGTGACTTAAAATAGAGCGGGGACAATTTTGGCAGTCCTTTATACCAGTGAAGAGAGGGTGGAGAAGGAAGACAGATAGGGAATTCTATTTAAAGAAATACTGATGTCCTCTACCCAATACAGCGAATCATCTCCTAGACCAGAATAAATGTAAAAGGCTGATATCCTTGCAGAGGTCTGGTAGGGTCAGCAGAGCCATTGTTACATCAATATCAGGCCTCAGTCGCTCAAAAAGAAAATCCCTACAGCACATAAGAAGGTCAAGATTGGGGTCACATGTGGGAGAATCTCTGCTCTTCAGTTCTGAAAGTTTACATTCACTGCAGGGAAAAAACCCAATTAACTGAAGGTACAAAAGTCTGTAACAGAAAAGTCACTATACAATAGTTAAAGAAAGGCTTTAACCATGAGAATAGCCAAAACTTTAGTGTGCTCTCTCAATGTATGTTCCTGAAATGAACATATATGTAGTCATAGTCAAAGAAGAAATCTGCTAAAAAACGTACAGTTTTCTTACATTCTCCACCCTCCCCTATCACCTATATGAAATGATCTTTGTTTGCTTTTCAAGCCTACTTGTTCTAATTTCTTTACACACCTACCCCAATGCCTTGTCCCTGACAGAAGAAATACAAAGAACTTTTGGGGAGACTGAATTTATAACTTTTATATTAAGAGGCAGACATCTCAACATCTAAGACAATTGAAAGCTAATATAGGCTCACAGCAAGTTATTTTTGATAGGATTTTTTTAAAGGTAGTAAAAGGCAGTTTGGTAATCATGCATATACTATAATATAATCAAATATACCTTTGAAGATGTCATTCTTAGGTTAAAAGCATAAACATTTAGAGTCATGTGAGAATTCCAATCCATGGAATTATTCTAACGACCTCATGTATTAAAATTTGGCCCAATACATAATTCATTTTTAGGCAAGGAAACCGTACAGATTTCTTTGTTGGTGTAAAGCCAGAGAATGTAAGAAAATATAGTTAATACAGTATCTTAATTTTTAAAATTCCTATTTTAGAAGCTGTGGAATAAACTGCTGTTCATTCTGCATCATTTTACAGTTTTAATCTGGGATGATGGGCTGTTGTTCTAAGAACAGTAATTCTTTAATTCAGTCTGGTACTTTCATATATACAATTACTTCATATACAGATTTAACAGCTGGTTAGACAGTGTCAGCTCTATGTGCAAATATTTATAATAATTCACCCCAGTGCCCTATTAGTCACCTGAAACATCGTCAGACCTGCCAGGACCATGTTCACATACTTAGTCAGAGTCAGCTTAATGGCAAATATAGTCACATTATTTGTAGACAAATATCATCTGCATGATTCAGTAAATTAACCCCAAAATTGGTTGCACAAAATTCATTATTTAGGAAAAAAATGTCAAATCCATTGCAACTCTGACTTTTCGAAAAGGGTGTGTATGCAAGTCTACTTAACAGCCTGACTTCCCAAAAGAGCTCTTTTAAGAGCCTTGATGGGACATGTATTATCACTTAAGTCAGTGTGGATGCATGAGATGTGCCCCAATGCTCTGGTTTCTTAATTTATAGATTCAAGTCAACAGCCACCTGCACTATTATCTCAACATTCAAGGCACTTTCATAATGAAAAGACAGATGTTGTATTTAGTAACAGAGGAGTTAAACAAGACTAACCAACATTCCTTTCTTTCTTTTTTTAACATAATTTCAGTGAAGTTGTCCTTCAGTGACCAAGACCTATAGGAAACATACACATATGTATATACACACACAGTTTTCACCGAAGCTTGAGTACCCTATTTTTACAATAATAAGGTAATATTTGACAGATTTAACTTTGCTTTTGATTCATACCTAAGGAAAAGTGGTGAAGTCAAAATAGTATCACTGGAACGGATTGACTAAATATTTGTACACTTGTGTTGAATGGTAAAGTATATATTATATATAAATATAATTCAATATATATTAGATAAACATATGTACATGTATATATCATTATAATTTTTCATTCAACACAAGTAGCAAACATTTAGAGTTAAATATATAGAGAGCATTCTATAAAATATATGGCTATTGTATACACAGTTTTTTTTTTAAATTTTAATGTTTATTTATTTTTGAAGGAGAGAGAGACAGAGTGTGAGTGGGGGAGGGGCAGAGAGAGAGAGAGGGAGACATAGAATCTGAAGCAGGCTCCAGGCTCTGAGCTGTCAGCACAGGGCAGGATGTGGGGCTCAAACTCACAAACTGTGAGATCATGACCTGAACTGAAGTCAGAAGCTCAACTGACTGAGCCACCCAAGCGCCCGTATATACAGTTTTTTTTTTTTAAAGTAAACTCTACCCCCCCCAACATGAGGCTGGAACTCACAACCCAAGATCAAGAATTATGTGCTCTACCGGCTGAGCCAGCCAGGTGCCCTTTATATAGTTTTACATATTTCTACACATACAATGTATCAAAATCTTTTTTCCAGGTATAATCCTTCAGTATCTATTGACTTGATAAGGGCTATAAAGGTCAGGAGAGTAAGAATGGGAGGATTCTGGATTTAGGAGACTCAGAGCAAGATTATTTTCTCTTTAGAGTTTCAAGTGCCAAGAAATTTACAAATGAAAAAAAAAAAAAAAACCACCATAGTTAATTGCTGGAGTAGGTCTTAGACAGGATGTGACCTCTGGTTGACCTGCAAGCAGGACCTGGTAATCAGAGGCTCCTTACCTCCTCCCTGGTCCTTGGGTTGTATGTTCTGCCCACCATTTCCGTAGCTGGAGCCATTTTCAAGAATGTAGTATTGAGAAAGTAAGGTGTTGTTGAGACTGTCTGTACTGAATATGTGACTGAATCCAGTTAAGCAAGGTCTATATACAAACTTTTAAGATTCTGGTAGGCAGGTATGGAGATCTGCTATTCATTCTGTGGCTGCCCAAGACAAGCTTGTATGTAAGTGTTCTTGCTTATTAAAATGCCCACTTACCAGTTTAGAGTGGCCTGATTCCTTCTTGTGTCTCTTCCTGCCCTCCACGTATGGGGTGCAGTTTGTAAACCAATATTACTGGATGCTTGTAATCGAAGTGTCAAAGTAAATTGTAATTATATATTAGGCAAATTGCTAAAATATCCTCTATAAGAATTCCTGCATTAAAGCCTAATGCCTAGGCAGTGACAGGTATAAATATATATATATATATATATTTATACCTTTGTTTTTATTGACTGCTATTAAAAAGATGACTGTTTCCATGAAAGAAAATGAGCTATTGTGCCAGGTCAACTTACATTCAAATGCAGATTCTGTCACTTTGCACAAATGTGAAAATGCTATATGATTTTTCTGATCCTTAGCTTTCTGTTTTATAAAACAAGGTTAATAATAAATACCTGACATGGTTTTTTTGAAGTGCAAATTAGATCACACAAAGCTCCAAACACAGTACCTACCACCTTGCAAGTGTTTATATAATATATATATATATAATATATGTATGTTATACATATATATTATATATATATATATATATATTTTTTTAATGGAATGGTATTGAATTGAATTCTGAAAAGTATCAGCCTGCAGACATGACTTGGGAAGGTCCTTCTAAAGGAGAATTCTCTTATTTAAAAAAAATAATGTCTTCTTATTTTTTACTACTTCTATTGTTACAGTTGAATAAATGAGTATGGTGTGGTCTCCAGAAAACCCATAAATATAAGCAAGACTCTCCACAGATGAAGGGTTAATTTATCACGTTATAACTGGCTAACATCTGCTAAAGTCAGAAGGGTACATTTTGAAGGCGCCGTGCCAAGAAATTGAGGGAAGAAGCAGAAGAAAATGGGTACCAAAAAAAAAAAAAAAAAAAAACCTTTGGCCCTTATGTTGAGACTAGCATAGCATGTGAGATGTTTATAGAAGTCCAAAGTTTATTACTCAGACCTTCTTTGAACACATTGAATTAATACCCTGTTTTTCTTTTTTTTTTTTTTAACGTTTTATTTATTTTTGAGACAGGGAGAGACAGAGCATGAACGGGGGAGGGTCAGAGAGAGAGGGAGACACAGAATCTGAAACAGGCTCCAGGTTCTGAGCAGTAAGCACAGAGCCCGACGTGGGGCTCGAACTCACGGACAGTGAGATCCTGACCTGAGCCGAAGTCGGACGCTTAACCGCTTAACCGACTGAGCCACCCAGGCGCCCCAATACCCTGTTTTTCTTAAACACAAGGTTATGGTTTTTGATTTTTATCTTGTTTAGAAAAACTAATATTTACTACCTTACACATTCTGTTGTTTCATAATATTTAGTGTACTTGGATACAAATATTAATATGGATGTAGACATAGAAATACAATTGGAGTTTCGTAGCACCTTCTGAGTGAGTATTCTCACAAGAATTACACCATTATACATGTGAGTAAACTAAAACTAAAACAATCATTGATATTCTGGTTTATACTGAAGGTCTAATTGGTTTATGTTTACTGTTTAAATATCACTGTTTCAGTTCATAACCCAAAGAGACTTGTAATTAATGACTCACTTAAAAGATATCCTGATTATTATTTCTTTCTCCTATTGCACTAGAGAGTAATATTTTGTATAATGGGGGTATTAGTATCACTTAGAGAAAAATACAGTAAAAATTAGATGCTCAGTGTATATGAAATATCAATTTTCTGTTACCAAGACAGGGTGTCATGATTATTCCCTTAATGCAGTTTAAAATATTTTTTACTTTGGGGTGCCTGGGTGGCTCAGTCGGTTGAGCGTCCGACTTCGGCTCAGGTCATGATCTCACGGTTCGTGGGTTCGAGCCCTGTGACAGGCTCCATGCTGACAGCTCAGAGTCTGGAGCCTGCTTCAGATTCTGGGGCTCCCTCTCTCTCTCTGCCCTCTCCCGCTCATGCTGTCTCTGTCTCTCAAAGATAAATTAACATAAAAAAATTTAAAATATTTTTACATATACTCTCAGCTGTAATATTGGTATAAGGAAAATGAGTGAGAATAATACACACCTATAGAAACACACACACTCAAAGAAGCATGGAAGAGTGCTTTGTGGGTCTATTTTAAGACAGCCTCTGAGAAATTCCAGAATACTTGTGGGTGTGCAGACTTTGAAGAGGGTCGTAGTCCTGCATTAAGAGGCTGGCACAAGAATATAAAAAGAAAGGTTTAAATCCTAAAGAAGTAAACCTGAATATGAAAAAAAAAAAAACCTCAAAGCACAAAGGTGTTTATGAAAGAATTATTTATTATTGTAAACCATTTGAGACCAGTCCAAATGTCTAAATATTGAATAATAGTAAAATAGGCTATGGAACATTACACAGCTATACAGATGATGTTTATGAAGAGTTTGTAATAACAGAGACACATAGTTTTGATTTAGAGTAAACTAAAACACAGGAGACAAAAGCAGAGATAGAATATGATAGGTATGTTTATGAGAAAAGTATGCACCTATCTGCAAAAAACTAGTGTACAGAAAAGATGCAAAATGTTAGTATAAATTCTATGTGGGTTATGGGACAGAGTAATCATCTTTCTTCCTTCTACATTTCTTTATTTCTCAAAATTTTTATAATGGAAATAATAGAACTTATTCTCTTTTAAGTTACCATTCTATTTTTTTACATATAAAACCAATCATGGACTTTGTATCAACTAGGAAAACAGAAATACACCATACATTTCAAAGGCAGGAATTTACATAGGAAGTTGGTTACAGGTTTTGGATGTTGGAGGCTGGAATTAACAACCTCTCCTGAGTGAAGTATCATTGATGAATTGACAGGAACAGAAAATTCACCCTCCTGCCTAATAGTCTCTTCTTGTTGCCCACTACTGGCAGGACCTAGGAAGCTTCTGGCAGCTTCTGGCATTTCTGCTGAGAAATGGCAGTTTGCATAATTGAAGCCAAAGTATCATGAAGCAAAGTATAAAGGGATGGCTTTGGGAAAAAAAGACAATAGCTAAAACAACACAGAATTATTCTGAATAACTAATAAGAATAATGCATAAAATTCATTGCTTAAGACTAAATATGTTAGAGGAACAGTATTGAGACACAGAAACCTTTATTAATGACTTTTGTTAATTTGATTACTAAAGCCAAAATACTTCTTAATGGGATGAATTGAGTACAAATTAGTGATGTTAAACTTTTAACATGTATCATTTGTTTTTATTAAAGCGATTCAGCAATCACCATTCTACCCCAATAGATATTTTATTAAGAAAACAAATTTAAATGTAATGATAAATGAGCTGTATTGAAAATTCTATTTTTCTTCAATTCTAACCTCCAGATCTTAATTAACTTCTCCACCACTGTTCCCATAGAAACCAGCAATGCAATCAATAAGATGTAAAGGTAGTAATGTACATGCAGAAGCATTCTACAAGTACAGTAACAACATTTATTTTAAATCATGGAACAAATTAGTATTTGCAATTAGATTTGAGGTAATATACTTCAAATTCAAAATGGAAAATGTAGTCTAGTGGTAAACAAAAATGATAAACTTTGCATGAGTTCCTCTGTTTTCTCCATTCCAATGTGAAATAAGCATAAAGCCCAGAAAATTTAAGATCCTATTTTTGCGTGACACTTCTTTTGGTTTCTCTGATTTTTTTTTTCAAATCGTGCCATGTCCTATCCCCTCACCCCACACATCTTTCCTCACAAACAAATAAAAGCAAAATGACAAAATATACAAAACAATGTAAAAACCAAGCTCCCATGCATGAAGGAGCTGTCCTGTTCTCACCCCTTTTTTCATTCTTAGATCCACAGGCTATCACAACATTATGTATCTGAGGCAGAGACCAAGACAAATTCTCCTAGGATTGCTCTTAACTGATCAAACAAACACACAAACACTAATTGAGTATAACTCTACCAGTGAAGTCATGAATCAGCCACCAAGTACAGTAGTTCATAATATCAGGCTGTGTTCCAGGTAGAGTGCCCTGATAACATTCCACCTGGGCCACTGTGAGTCAGCCTGTGATACGTTAGCATGCCTCTGTCACTCTGAGGTTTGTTCCAAGTACCTTACTACTGATAATTGACCAAACAAAAGCAAACAATAATTATAAATGTTTTGCCTAAAAATAATAAAAAAGTGGAGTGGATCCAAGCTATTTCTATATACTTTGACTCTCCCTACCTTGATTTTAATGTGGTTTTGTGAATGCAGAGGAGGAGGTTAAAAGCTATTGGCTCAGAAACTTTGATTATGATAACTTTATTTCTCCAGTGCATTGTGGAGAAAAAATTGTCACAACAAATGCAGTAATCCATGCTTACTACTTTCTTTCATCTATCCTGTCTTGTTCTACTATGACAAACAAGAAAGAAACTTACAAGTTAAACTAGTTTTTGCCAATGCACCAATAAAATGCTGAAGCACTTTGACATCGGATTTGTACCGTTGGTTTCTTATTTTAAAAAATCTTTTTAAAATGTTTTTGTTTTTTGAAAGAGAGAGAGAGACAGACAGAACTTGAGTGGGGGGTGGGTCAGACAGAGAGGGAGACACAGAACTCAAAGCAGGCTCCAGGCTCCATGCTGTCAGCACAGAGCCCAACGTGGGGCTCAACCCCACAAACTGTGAGATCATGACCTGAGCAGAAGTTGGACATTCAACCGACTGAGCCGCCCAGGCGCCCATCATTATGATGATATTTAATTGACTTATTGCATAGGTGATCATTTCAAGATATTTTCATAATGTGAATATGTATCTATAGATGGATAGATAAAAATTATAAAGTAAAAAAAATCAACCGTTTCAGACTTCTGATATATTTTGGTGTATATTAAGAACATATTATGGTGTTTATATTCTTTAACACAATATGACCTCTTTCCTGTCTCCAAGTACTGGGCCAGTATATTAAGGGAATTGAAGAGCTACACGGATCTGGCACATTATCTAAGCTAATAAACTGTGCTGCCATTTTACAGATGTAGAGGACAGTTAGTCTTTATTTCAATATGCATAGTAATGAACTTTGAAAAATACAGATTTCATAATTTCTCAACCCCAGTTCTCTTCATTGCTATGCCATTTCTCTTCAGCTGTCTTAAAGTGTATCATTTTGAATTTCTTCATTATCTAGAACTACATCATCAACAATTTTAAGTTTGAAATTCCCTTCTCTAACCACGAATCCTTGTTACACAATGCATTACCATTCACTAATTCATACTTCCCTGCCCTGTTAAACTTGGGAATTAGCATGTAATATGCATGAGCTGATGAAATCCAGGAGAAAGCCATGCATGCCACTTTGGACAGAAGCTTTAAGCACAAGTGAGAACCTTGTAAATTAACTTTTGTCTTTGCTGCCATTAAAAGTAGAGATGCAGTTGCTGGCTCTTGTCAGCTTGGGTCCCAGAGTATCCATAGTGACGATGTGAAACAGATCATTCATCTAACTTATAATGAAGATGAAATGTGAACATAATATAAATACTTGTTGTTTTAAATCTGTGCTCAGCAAACGAAGGCCAGATTTGTTCATTTTTGTAAGTGAAGTTTCACTGGAACCTAGGCAGGCTCATTTGCCTATGTATTCACTCTGGTGCCATTTACACTACAATGTAGAGTTGAGTAGTTGCCACAGACACTGTGGCCCATGAGATCTAAACTAGTTACCTCTAACCCTTACAGAAAAAGTTTGTGATCTAGCTTTAAGTCATTGAGATTTCAGAGTCATTTGTGACTGCAGCTTGACCCAGACCATCCTTCCATTTAGTATACCGCTCTCCTTGTGTTTGGTCATGGCCTGAAGAATAGGCATGATCTCATTTGGTCTTAGGATTATATGATGGTGGAGATGACCTTGCCATAAGAAACTGCCCTCACTAGAAGAGCAACAAAGTGAGCAAGGCATAGAGTCCAAGGGGCAGAGGCAGCTTAGTCATAGCCCAGACAAAATCAGCGTAAGTTGTGTTGAGACAGTCTCCCTCAGTCATCTCAGGCTGTTATAACAAAATATCATAGGTGGGGTGGCTTGAACAACAGACATGTACTTCTGGTAGTTCTGGCAGCAGGAAGTCCAATACGGGATGCCCAGGATGATCAAATGTGCCAAGATGATCAAATTCTGGTGTTAGCCCTTTTCCTGTCTTGCGGATGGCATCTTCCTCAACAGGCTGAAAGGGCTCCAATTTCTTCTTTTTCTAAGGGCACTAATCGCATCATGGGGACCTTATCCTTAGGACCTCTTTTAAGCCTAATTACCTCCTAAAAGCCTCACCTTCAAATACTTATCCACTGGGGGCTTAGGGCTTCAAAATATTATTATTATATTTTTTTGGAGTAGGGGAAGGACGCAAACATTCAGTTCATAACATAGTCCAGGGCTAGGCCACCCAGACAGTGGCCAAGATTAAAGAGACTGGATAATGGGCATTTGTCATGTGTGAGGTCTATACAGGAGTCCTTTGCCAGGCTAATAACTGGGGCAAGGTTCTGGTCCTCAGGATGAAGACAGGCACATACACAGCAACATAGCAGGCTCCCACAATACACGGGCAGCATTCTGAGGATATTTGAACATTTCAGAGGCAATCTGTTTAGAAATAAGAGATAGGGCTTAAACAGATGACCATTTTTAAAGACTGAATAGATGGGTGTGGCAGTGAAAGATAAGTATTTGCAGACAAAGGTGGAGAGAAAGAGAAGAAAAGGCATGGAAGGCAAACAGACAAATGTAGGTAATTCTGTAGACATTGGCTTCTGATTAGCAGAGAAAAACACAAGGGGGCAGGCTGTCTCTAGTGGGTCTGAGTGAACAATTTAATGACCAGCGCATCTGGATGGGGAGAAGAAGGGACCCTGGGGATAGTGATCTATAACTATTTTCCTTAAGGGGCACCTGGGTAGCTCAGTTCCTTAAGCTTCGGACTCTTGATTTCAGCTCAGGTTATGATCTTACAATTTGTGAGACTGAGCTCTGCATCAGGTTCTATGCTGCCAGCATGGAACCTGTTTGAGATTCTCTCTTTCCCTCTTTCTCTCTCTCAAAATAAATAAATAAACTTTTTAGAAAAATAAAAGATTAGCACATAAAAGTGGACAGAACTAGGCTGGGGGAAGCAGCAGATTCAGCTGTAATAATTTAGGAGGAAGGTAGAGTAAACATATCTTCCTCCCCTCTTGTACAAAACTGCATCTTTGCCTTTATCATCATCTTTAGTCATTGCATCTTTCCATATTCTGGTTTAGTTTGCTCCTTAAGCAACCTAAATCCTAGGGTCAGTCATTTCATGTGCACTTTGGTTGGTTGAAGCCCAAACTCCCCTTTGTCTTCTTCCAACCGCAAACTGGTTTAGATCCCTAAGCTCTCCTTTTCTGGCTTCTTAGCCTTAAGAAATTCTATAAACAGTGACAATCAGTTCCACCACAAATGTATTCTCCCTAAACTTGGCAGGACCCAAATGCAACTCAGGAATTCCCTTAGCCTTCCCTAATTGATTCCCAATTGTAATTACTGCATTATAATTCCAACAGCTGTTCCAAACCATATTCAAGCCCCAATTACAACCCATTCATTCATTCATTCATTCAGTAACAGTTTTAGTATTTACTCTATGTCAGGCTCCTCTAGCTGTTAGGTAACAGCAGTGAATGAGATTAGTGTGCCCCAGACTTCATGGAGTTAGTGAGTGAGACAAACAAAAAGCCAAGCAACTAAGATATACTATGATTAGCACAATGATCCAGGGAGGACAGGTATGTGGTAGGCTTTTATCAGAGTGCATTCCAGCTTATAAGTTTTGCTTTCTTTTTTTTTTTTTTCTTTTATTTTGAGAGAGAAAGCAGGGGAGAAGCAGAGAGGGAGGGAGGGAGGGAGGGAGAGAGAGAGAATCCTAAGCAGTCTCCACACTGTCAGCACAGAGCCCGACACAGGGCTCAAACTCACAAACCATGAAATCAAGACCTGAGCCAAGAGACGGGAGCTTAACCAACTAAGCCACTAGGTGACTCACAAGTTTTGCTTTCTTAAGCTAAAAGCTATAATGCACTTTCTGGCCTCCCAGCAGTCGAGAGTTTATGCCTGTGACAAGGGTCCACCAATTAGTTCTACTGACCTGTCAATTCAGAAGACTGATTTGGAAAACAAACAAATGAAAAAAGGGACAGAAAACTGAATAGAATTCAATCTGGCAAGTGTGGGAGAGACACAGTATCATTCAGTTACTTGTTACAAAAGACTACATAGTGGCAGTTGTAGGTGTCCAGGGCTGATCATTTTGCTATGACCAGTGGGAACAAAGACATTGTGTCTTCAGGAGAACTTCAGTGTTGGCATCACCCTCAAGCCTGATTCTCTAGTCCTCTGCTCTGATGATTTTTTTACTGCTAATTAATAATCCTTAGTAAAATCCTTTTTACTTAAACCATCTAATGTGTTCTTTTCCTTATAGCTAAGAACTCAATAGATATGGGAGTGTTTGGGAATATACAGGAGGGACTCATAGCTGGGGTAGGACTAGGCTGTGTAACATTGCCCAGGGAAATCACCATTCAAGCTGAGACCCAAAGGATATGCAGAATTTATTCAAATGAACAAATGGAAAGCAAGTTTCCCGGAAGAGGATATCATTGAGAAGAGAGGGAATATAGCACACTGTATGACCAAGGAATGCAATGAGGGTAATGAGGTAGGGCATGGAGGCAGTGATGAAAAATGAAGCTACAAAAGTAAGCAGGAATCACATCAATATGACCATAAGAGCTGGGTAAGGAGTTTGACTTTTATTCTAAGCGTGATGGAGAGCCTAGGAAATACTTTAGGTGAGGTAGGGAAACCATAGGATACGTTCTTTAGAAAGATCACTTTGGCTTCAGTAGGGAAACTGTATTGGAGTGGGACAAGAACCAAGGCAGGGAGATTGTAGTGTCTTGGGTCAGAACTGCTAGAGGCTTGATCAGGGTGGCAGCAGGAGAGGGAAGAAGAAGTAAACTCATTTGAGAAAACTCTTTACAACTCAATTTATAGAGATGACTAAGGTCACCTAGTGTGTGTTTTCTTAACTTTCCTCCTTTCCATTTCAAAATGTATTAATTCATTTTCAAATATTTATTGTTTCTCTTTTAATGTGCTAGAGACTATTCTAGGAGAATAATCAGTATGAGTCAGATGAGGCACTTGTTCTCTTGAAGAACAGAGGAGACAAACGATAAACAAACACTGAGAAAGATGATTTCCATGAGGGGTATGTGCCCTATTAATTTTAACAGGGAGATATGATAAAAAGTGATTTGAGTAGAGGCTCCATCTCAAAGAAAGCCTCTTTAAGAATGTCACATCTGTGCTGAGACCTGAGTTGTGAGAAATTGCTAGCCATTGGGAAGTCCTGGGAGTGAACATTGCAGGTAGAGGGAAAAGCTAGGGAAAATGCAAATGTAGGGGAGTGAGCTCCTGGGTTTGCACAACTAAAAGAAAGCCCCTGTGGCTGGAGGAAGGAGAGAGTGGAATGGAGAAGTGGATGGAGAGACATACCTAAGACAATTTCTGGAAGGGCTTAAAGAGCCATTAAAGAATTTGGATTTTATTCTAAGTACAATATTGTTATATTTTCATCTTTCCCCTCATTAGCTTTTGCTTTCAAATTTTTTAAAATGCTATTACCCAAACCCTACTAGAATTTTGAAAACAAAATATCCCATCATACCTCCAACCTTTCCCTATTTTTTTTCAGCCTTTCCCTAGTAAATGACAAACACATTCAAGTTATTTAACAAATATTTACTGAATGTCTACCTACTATTTGACACTGTGTTCTCTTATTACATAAGTGCCTTTCTTTTCTCTTACTGGGCAATTCCCTTGATATAAGATCCCATCTCGTACATTTTTCTCCTCTCCGCACTGCTGGTAATAATAATCTTCACTCATCACCGTCCTACTACTCAATCCTGTGGTCTTTGCATGGTTACCTCACCCATTGCACAAACTACTCTATGAAAGTTGATCACCTAAAACCTACTAGCCAAATTCCAGGACTAGTCCTTAGTCTCATCCCACTGACTCTTCAACATCACTTGACTCTGTTGATTATTCTATGCTCAAAATCTCCTTTCCCAGGCTCTAAATCCAGGAATATTTTCCATTCACCTCCTCTTTGGTGGTTTGTTAGTGGTCTCATGTACCACCTTCTTTCCTGCAATAAGCCCCAGAAATGTGAGCATTTTAGAATGTTCAATCATTGAGCTTGTTTCTCTTATTTTTTTCTTACACATTTTTTCCCCTTGAAAATCCCAATTACCACTTCAGAAAAGTAGTCACTGTTTATTTTCATTTGGATATCCCATCAAAATATTGAATCCAGTCTTTCAAGTAAAACATATCTTTCTTACCCCCACACTCTATAATCCTCCTTTGTTTTCTGATCTCATTTTATTCTTACTCCAAATCCCTCCCCTTTTAACCCCCAAGTTTACTTTTTCTTGTCTAAACTGTGGATCTCCACCTCATCCCCTTTCCTCCATTTTTTTTTAATGCACACTGTAGGCAAAATTAAATTTCCTCAGATATGCTATGCTATTCAATCACTTCCCATGCTAAATATACAATGTCCAAATGTGGTGCTTCAAGTTCTTTGTGGTACTATGACACCTTACTGTTCTAACTTTATCTCCACTGCTCTTCTGTAGACTTCTGTAGACTTCTTCCACTCTCCTCAATTTCAATTTCTCATTATTCTTAGAAGTTACACTTTCCTGCCTCCAATACTATCTAATACTTAGTTTTATTTTCCCCTTTTATTTTATCCTATTGAAAAATCTCTTCAAGGCTAGGTTCAAATAATTCTGCCCTTTTGAAAACTGAAAACTATTCTAAACTACAAATGATGTTCATTCTCCTACAACCAAAATCAGGAATTCATTCACTTCACAAATACTTTTCAGCTCCAACTATTACCAGACACGGTTGTTGGTGCTGGAGATGCAGCCATGGCTGAGACAAAGTTCCTTCTCTCAGGATCTTACATTTAGGGATGTGAGGAGGGGGAGACATACAATAACTTAATACTCACAGGGATATAGACTATAAAACAGCTAATGTGAGTGCTAGAGAGAAAAATAAGCAGATAAAGGTATAGAAAGTGTCAGATACTCTTTTTCCAGATAAGGAGGTCAGGAAAAATTTCCTTGAGTTCGTATTTGGGAGGGAAAAGTTGAGTGAATGAGCAAACCATCTGTGGAGGAAAGGTGCTAGATCGCAGGGACCAGGAGTAGATTGAAACAAATTGAATTATTATAGAGATAATGGGGCACCACCATCATTGTAGAATCAATGTCCTCCTTTGCACAAAGCACCTATTGTAATACAACACTGAACCTTGCTTTGTGGGTATTTGTCTGCAGCCAGAATCATCCTCTCAGAATCTACATCAGATCGTGTCACTTGTCAGCTCAAAACCCTGCAGTGTCCTCTGGTGCACTTCCATGGTGTCCAAGGCCTTCAGTGGTTGGGCGCCTGGTCACCTCTCCTCTATGACGTCTTCCACTCTCTCCTCAATCACTGCACTCCAGCCTTGCTTGTCTCCATCTTTTTTCTCCTGTCCACCATGTACTCTCAGCATTTGCAGTTTCTGTGCTTTCTTTCTTAAATATCCCTCCACCAGATAGTTAAATATAGAGGATGGGTATCTCAGCTCAAGCAGTGAAAGCAGATTCACCTTTCCTCCACCCTTTTGTACTATGCCGGCCCTCAAAGTATTGCATGGTGCCCACTCACACTGATGAGGGTAATCTTCCTTATTGGTCCATGGATTCAAATGCTATTCTCTTCCAGAGACACCCCCACAGACACACCCAGAAATAATGTTTACCATCTATCTGAGCTTCCCTTAGCCTAGACGCTAAAACTAACCATCACAGATGCTAGAAATGTAGGGTAGAAAGGATTAAAGGTGATAGATATAAAGTGTTTGGATGAATATCTGGAAAATACAGGGCACAACAAATATTAACCCCTGTCCCTGCACAGTTTCTCTTGGTTGCCATGGTAATTATTCTTCATTATCCAAATTAGATCTATTCTTAGCCCAGAAAGCTGATCCCAAGACATCATGTGGACTCCCTTGACAACTGGATTTCCAGTGGGTTCAGCCAGTGGGGGGTTCCAGCAGGAGCTGGGAGCCCAGGAGAACAGAGGAGACAAAGCATTCCTCCCCTTCCACCCTCTGCTTTAATGCTGAGGTTCTGGCAGTGGCTGGGTCCCTCCTTATGTATTGCTCTGCTTTAAGTCTCTCCTCTATGTCTTGAGATCTCACTGGACTCTGGTAACACTCCTTTCTCCCTCTGTTGCTAGGGATCAGTGATGCAACACCCCTGGTTGGTCCTCTGAACTCTCTACACATGCCTGAAAATAGTCCCTTTGAGGGGCACCTAGGTGGCTCAGTCGGTTAAAGTGTCCCACTTAAGCTCAGGTCATGATCTCATGGTCCATGAGTTCAAGCCCCGCATCGGGCTCTGTGCTGACAGCTCAGAGCCTGGAGCCTGCTTTGGATTCTGTGTCTCCTTCTCTCTCTGACCCTCCCCTGTTCATGCTCTGTTTCTCTCTGTCTCAAAAATAAACATTAAAAAAAATAGTCCTTTTGATAAAACTTTTCTCTTAAACCATCAGAGTACAATTTTGTTTCTTGATGTGGACCTGGACTGACACACCTTTGAAATCCTTCCTTTCAGCAAAAGCAGATTCCATTAAATTTAGGAAAGATAAAAGACCCTTGGGGCTGGATTTATATTAGTTCATCAAACATTTGCTACTGTCCAGGCAACAGGGATAGCCAATTATCAAAGCACAGTCCCTGCTTTCAAAGAGTCTGCAGTCTACTGGGGGTAGGAGAGTTGGGGGAGGACAAAGGCAATATTTACAAAGGTAAATATTTAAGTGTCAAGAGCATAAGAATGTCTAAAAACCAAGGTAAAGATACAGAAAATTGTGGGAAAATGAAGTTTAGAATAAACAATCCCACAAAAAGATGATAGTGATTTTTTTTAATGTTTATTTATTTTTGAGAGAGACAGAGAAAGAATGTGAGTGGGTTGGGGCAGAAAGAGAGGGAGACACAGAAGCAGAAGCAGGCTCCGCGCTCTGAGCTGTCAGCACAGAGCCCGACGCGGGGCTCGAACTCACGAGCTGAGTGATTGTGACCTGAGCCAGAGTCGGATGCTCAACAGACTGAGCCACCTAGGCGCCCCATTAAGGATGAATACAAATCCATCAGATAGGGATGGTAAGGTATATTTTTTCTAGGCCAAGGAAACAAACAGCACTTACAAAGACTTAGAGTTATAAAATTATCTGGAACACTTGAGGGTTGTTTTGGAATAATGGATTCTTTGGAATAATTAGGATATGAGCCAGAAGAGTAGGCATGGAGCATGGTAATGGTAAACATTATTGAAGCAATAAGAGATGAGGATGGAAAGGTAGTCAGGAACTAGATCACAGAGGCTTATATGAAACTCCAGGAAGTTTAGATTTATCCTAGTAGGTATGTTTCTTACTACCAGCTCCTTTTAAATAATAGAGTTATTTGATTCAGTTTGTAGTATTAGAACAGTGGAAGGGATATGGATGATGGAGGTGATGGAGTCCCCAAGCAAACAGCTAAGAAAGAATTCTTGAGACGCCTTTGGTGCAAAAAGGTGATTTTATTAAAGCATGGTGACAGGACCCGTGGGCAGAAGGAGCTGTACTGGTATTGTGAGGAGTAACTGATTATATATTTTTAAGTAAGTGGGGGTTAGGGATAACGTTAGTCTCTAAGGAATTTGAAAGCAAGACTTTTAGGACCTTGAGGTGCTAGCTGCTGTTAATATAAGGTTACTTTTGGTTTTAATAAAACAAAAACTTTAAGGATGTAAGGCAGATATGAGTTGCTTGAGGAAGGTCACACTCTGAATGTTTTAGGCGTCTATCAGTAAGTAGGCTGCAAGCTGTAAGGAGATTTAATTTAGGCTACATTTCTCTTCCCTTTGTTTTCCTCATCTTGGAGGTTAGGAGACAAGGTAGACTTGCTGTAGTCCAGAAAGGAGGAGAGGAGAGACTAGAGAGTGCAGGGGTGATGGGGAAAATGTAGAATAGCAGACTTATTCTGGAAAATTTATAAGTTGTATGGATAAGATTGAGTGACAATTGTATGTGAGAGTGGACAAACACACATAGAGTGGCACTGAATTTCTGATTTTTGGTGGGTGTTGGTACCACTGGCTATTACATTTGGTTGTTGAGGAGAGTTAGTATATTCTAGTTGAATATACTGAGATGAAATATTTGTGGCAGGGGCAGATCTAGCTTTGTGGGAACTGAAGCTAAGAAATTTTTGAAACCTCTTTAAGAAAAACAGTGCAGGGGTGCCTGGGTGGCTAAGTTGGTCGAGTGTCAGACTTCTGCTCAGGTCAAGGTCTTATGGTTCATGGATTCAAGCCTACATCTGGCACAGTGTTGTCAGCACAGAGCCTGCTTTGGATCCTCTGTTCCCCTCTACCTCTGCCTTGCCCCTGTTCTTGTACACGTGTATGTGTGTTCTCTCTTTCTCTGTCTGTCTTTCTCTCTCTCCAAAATAAATAAACAACAAAAAAAGAAAAACAATGCAAAACATAAATAATTTTTCTACTGATGTGTTAGCTTTCATCCTTGGGACAACAGCTGTACTGTGTATGATGAGAAATGAGAGTATAGAAGATGTGGTCATTGAAAGTAAGTTTTACATGAAACCAACCCAAATTGAAGTACAATCAAAAAATGAAACAAACAAAAAATGCCCTGGAATCTTCAAAATGTTACTATCATGAAATACAAAGACTCAGAAACTGTTCTAGATTAGGGAAAGTAAATGAACATGATATTGAATGCAACACATAGTCGTGGATTTTCTTTTATTATGAAGGATATTATTGTATCTGAAAGAGAATGTCCTTTATACTAAGAAAATAAATACTCGTGTATATATATTATTAAAAGAGCATCATGTCTAAAACTTACCCTCAAATATTTCAGGAGAGAAGGAGAGAGGAAAAAAAAGACCAAAGCAAATGTAAGAAAATGTTAACATTTGGAAATTTTTGTGAAGGATACCTGGGAACTCACTATATTATTTGTGCAACCTTTCTATAAATCTGGAATTATGTCAAAATGAAAACATTGTGTCTTTTAAATTTTATTTATTTTTTATTTTAGAGAGAGGAATTGCACACACAGTGGGGGTGAGGAGCAGAGAGAGAGAGAGAGAGGGAGAGAGAGAGAGAGAGAGAGAAAATCCCAACTAGGCTCCAAGTTTAGTGCAGAGCCCCACCTGGGTCTCGATTCTGTGACCCTGCAATCATGACCTGAGCCATATTCATGAGTCAGATACTTAACAAACTGAGCCACCCAATTGCCCCCAAACCATTGTTTTTAAAGACAGTAAGGTTTTGGAGGCAGAAAATTTTTATTTGAATCCAAGTTCTGCCACTTTCTGGCTTTATGCTTTGGTGCTAATTGACTTATGTCTTATTTGTTTTAGCTAAAATTTAGAAGTAAGAAATTATTGTGAGGTTAATAAAATGAAAAGATGCAAAATTTGCTAGTTGCTTAGCAAGATTCCTAGACAAAGTTTTCAATAAATTACCCTATTTTTATTAATAAACAGAGATCTCTGTTTCAGACACTTTCAAGGGAAACAAAGTCTTCAGAGTATAACCAAATTTCAGAATATCTGTTAGGACAAAGAGATGGAAGGTGTTGAGGTTTTGGAAGATGAAATGGGTGGTGTGGGTCCAGTGGAGGTATTGAAGTAGGACATATAGTCAATCAAAGGTTAGGTTTGGGAGGAAGGAGGACACAAGTCTGAAGGGAGAGAAAAAAATAGATGATGGGTAAGAGGTTGAGTAAAGCCTGATGATTCTAGGCTTATTTATCTGGGCTTTAGATTTCCACCATTGTTATAAAGTTGTATGGGGCCAAACTAGGGAGAAGATCCCAGATAATTTTTTAGTGGGCTTTGAAAAGATTCTGGTTTGCAAGAGTAGGGTAAAAAAATACCTTTTCAAAAAGATCTCTAATAGTTCTTCCCCAGGTATCCAACAGCTGTGTGTCAGGAAGTCAGAGCAGCAGTGTGTCGAGTAAACCATGTATAAGGACAGAACAAAGAAAGGAACATTGCTTCATTGCTTATCAAGAACCCCAATTTGATGGGTAAAATTTGCTTTGCTCCATTGTTATTAATTTTTTATGTCTATATTTTCTTTTCCTAAAAAGAACCTATTGAATATTTTCTTAATCTGTTCAATCTGCTGTAACAAAATGGTATAAACTGGGTAGCTTATAAACAACAAAAATTCATTTCTCACAGTTCTGCAGGCTGAAAAATCAAAGATCATGGCACCAGTGGATTTGGTGTCTGGTGAGAACTGTCTTCATAGATGGCCATCTTTTCACTGTAACTTCACTTGGTGGAAGACATAGGGAGCTTTCTTGGGTCTCTTTTATAAGGGCACTAACCACAGTCATGAGAGCTCCTTTTCAGGATCTAATCACCTTCAATGTTTGTACCTTTTAATACCATCACCTTGGGGGTTAGATTTCAACATATGAATTTTGGAGAGGACACAAACATTTAGGTCATACCAAATACTAAGATCATATTATATTCTCCTTTATATTTCCAGAATCTTTCATATTGCCTTCTAGGCATTCAGTAAAGTTATGGTATTGATTATCAAGAAAAACTTATTGAATGAATGATTCAATAAGGAAGCAAAGACACAGAAGTAGTTTTATTATGAAGAGATTTTATTTTTAGAGTTATTTCTTATTACATCTCAACTTTAAGTATATATTTATGAACTTAATTGTCCCAAAGTTTTGTTTGCAATCTTTGAATGTAGAGAAGATATAATATGTTCATCTTGATTTTATAAGCATGTAATGCAAAGCAGTCTGCAGAAAGCTGCTATAGTTTTCTTTTCTTTTAAGAGCATAGGTTCTGTGTTAAGACGTACAGGGTGATCGCATTATTACCAGATGTAGGACATAAAAAAAGACATTAAGATCCATCTTCATAATGCTCATTCTTTACCCTCTTCTGACTTTAAAATTAATTTGATTATAGAACTGTCCTATAGGGTTAATCAAGAGTGATTCTGTCTATTAAAAAATGGCAAAGGTATAAATAAATGGAATTAAATGGCTCCTACCTAGAAACTGTGCTTACAGATCTGCAGGATATTGACTCAGTAGCATTACACTACCTCATTCTGTAAGCGCAGTTTTTTAGAATAATGATATGGAGTGTGTACCTAGTGTTCTAATTAAAACCCACGGTCATTCATCTACCTAATTGCAACAATGCCCTCCAGGATACTTCCACTCGAAATGCACCATTCTTCTTTTGCCTGAACAAGTGACTTTAAAACCACCTGGCTTCTCTCCAAGACCTGAAGTGAAAAATTTACTGACTGTGATATCGCACTAGAAACAGCATTAAAGAAAGAAAAATTGAAGAGGACAGGCAAAGAAGTGAGATTTTCTATCAGGTTTCTGGAGGTATAGCTTATAACGTTTCAGTATTAGCTGTCATAATATCTAATTTTCTCCACAAATTAATAGAAGTCATCTGTTATTAAGTAAAAACTTTCTAAAATACACTGAAGCCCCTAAGCTCCAAAGCTAAAACAAAGATGAAACTTTAAAGAAGCAGACACAGTTATTGGTATGGTTTGTTATAGATTTCAACCCTGAAGTCAGGGAAACTGCATCTAGGAGCACTATGGGCCAGTACCCAGGTAACCCAACGATGAATTTGCTCTGTACCAAAAATGTCCAATGCTAGAGTGAAATTCCCTGTACAACATCCTCTGGATAAGAAGTATGTAAATGCTATTTTCTGTTAGCATATATTGTGTTGTTAGTTTGATTTAGATCATGTGTTGGTATGTTTGAAATAAACACAGACAGATAGTACTTTTTTACATGAATAGGACATCATCATTATTATCAGAATCAAGAAAGCTGCTGTTTATTTCATTATTAACTATATACCAGGCCCTACCTAAGTGATTTATACATATTAACTCATTTGATTCTCAAAACCACCATGTAGCATAGGTGTTATTTAATCCCAATTTGAACACATAAAACTGAGGTATACAGAGGTAAATCAACCTGATCAATGTCATGCATTCAGAGAGTGATAGAGCTGTTTAGATACAAGCTAGAACAAATAATCCTAAAATTTGCGTGGAACCACAAAAGACCCTGAATAGGCAAAGCAATCCTGAAAAAGAAAAGCAAAGCTGGAGGCATCACAATTCTGGTCTTCAAGCTGTTATTACAAAGTTGTAACCATCAAAGGCAGTATGGTACTGGCATAAACACAGACACATAGATCACTGAAACAATAGAAAATCCAGAAATGGACCCACAACTGTATGGTCAATTAATCTTCAGCAAAGCAGGAAAGAATATCCAATGGAAAAACAGACAGTCTCTTCAACAAACGGTGTTGGGAAAACTGGACAGCAACATGCAGAAGAATGAACCTGGACCACTTTCTTATACCGTACACAAAAATAAATTCAAAATGGATTAAAGACCTAAATGCGAGACAGGAAACTATCAAAATCCCACAGGAAAAAACACGCAGCAACCACTTTGACCTCAGCTGCAACAACTTCTTACTAGATGCATCACCAGAGGCAAGGGAAACAAAAGCAAACATGAACTATTGGGACTTTATCAAGATAAAAAGCTTCTGCACAGTGAAGGAAACAATCAACAAAACTAAAAGGCCACCTACATAATGGGAGAAGATTGCAAATGACATATCTGATAAAGGGTTAGTATCTAAAATCTATAAAGAACTTACCAACTCAACACCCAAAGAAACAAATAATCCTGCTAAGAAATGGGTGGAAGACATGAATAGACATTTTCCAAAGAAAATCTAGATGGCTAATAGACACATAAAAAGATGCTCAACATCATTCATTATCAGAGAAATACAAATCAAAACCATGATGAGATACCTCCTCATACCTGTTAGAATGGCTAAAATCAATAACATAGGAAACACCAGATATTGGCGAGGATTCAAAGAAAGAGGAACCCTCTTACACTGTTGGTGGGAATGTAAACTGGTGAAGTCACTGTGGAAAACAATATGGAGGTTCCTCAAAAAGTTAAAAATAGAACTACCCTACAATGAAGCAATTGCACTACTAGATATTTACCCAAAAGTTAAAAAAAAATGAAGGGGTACCTGCACCCTGATGTTCATAGCAGCATTATCAACAATAACCAAACTATGGAGTGAGCCTAAGTGTCCATTGACTGATGAATGGATAAAGGTGTGTGTGTATATGTGTCTGTGTGTGTCTGTGTGTGTGTATAATGGAGTATTACTCAGTCATCAGTCATCAAAAATAATAAAATCTTGACATTGCAATGACATGGATGGAACTAGAGTATATTATGCTGAATGAAATAAGTCAGAGAAAGACAAATACAATATGGTTTCACTCATATGTGGAATTTAGTAAATGAAACAGATGAACATATGGGAAGGTGGAAAAAGGGAGGGAAAGAAGGAAGCAAACCATAAGAGACTCTTAAAGATAGAGAACAAACTGAGGGTTGATGGAGGGAGGGAGGTAGGGGATGGGCTAAATGGGTGATGAATTTGTCACTTGTTATAGTGAGCACTGGATGTTATATGTAAATGACAAATCACTAAATTCTACTCCTGAAACTAATATTACACTATATGTTAACTAACTAGAATTTAAATTAAAAATTGGAAGAAGAAAAATAAAAATAAACACAAGCTTCTAGCTCACAGTTTAATTTTTTTTAACTTTTTATTTATCGGGGTGCCTGGGTGGCTCAGTTGGTTAAGTGTCCATCTTCAGCTCAGGTCATGATCTCACAGTTCATGGGTTCCAGGCCCACTTTGGGCTCTGTGCTGACAGCTCAGAGCCTGGAGCCTGCTTCTGATTCTGTGTCTCCCTCTGTCTCTCCCCCTCCCCTGCTTGTGCTCTCTCTCTCTCTCTCAAAATTAAATAAACATTAAAAACATTCTTAAGTTTTAATGTACTCATTTATTTTGAGAGAGAGAGCATGGGGGAGGGGCAGAGAGAGAGGGAGAGAGAGAGAATCCCAAGCAGGCTTAGTGCAGAGCCAGATGTGGGGTTTGAACTCAGGAACCACGAGATCATTACCTGAGCTGATATCAAGAGTCGGACACTTAACTGACTGAGCTTCCTAGGTGCTCCCATAGTCTAAATTAAAAAAAAAAATCTACTATAGGCCATTAAAATATTTGAGTTGATCCATTTGGCATTGAGCTCTCTAGTCACACTTTTCTTTTTATCTCTCAGACATTTGGAATAAATACCTGATATATTCCATTAGGCAATGATGTTATTAATTGTTTCAAATTAAGCAGTAGTTGTTGAAAACTGGAACAACCAGCCCCATAGCTATACATTTGTAACTTTGGAACGTTTTATGATTTGTACTACACTTACTTGCTCAAAACCTTGCCTCACATCAATCAATCCAAAGACTTCACACCATTTCTGATATCCCCTCCTCATATCTTCCTTCTAATGACCTCTGAGTTTACCCTATAGGGACCAAAAACCATGCATTTACTTCTTCTCCTGAGATCCCATTTCAGAATTATCTTTTTGGTATTTTTCCTTGCTGAGGGAAGGCAATAAAACTCATTTAGGTTATATCATAGCAGGCCTCATTATTTAAGGAGGGAACTCTCCACACTTTGAAGATTCAACAAGATTCACCTGAGACCCCTCATGTTGATCTGCTTAAGCACATATCTTTCAAGATTATTTGCACCTGTTCAGCTCAAGGTTCCTGACCCTTAGTGGAGAGTGAGTCACATGTTCAGTACGAACTCTGATTTTGCTGCATACAAAAACTTTCTAGAACACTGAGTTTATTTATTCACGGTTGCATCTTTGTTATTTTATACAGATGTGTCTTTGTGGTAGGCAGGCTCTGAATTGATCACAATCATTTTCACCTCCTGGAATTTGTGGAGTCTTGTTTCATTGAAAGTAGGGCAGGGCATGGTGGCTTGATTCTAATTAACAGAATATGGCAAAGTAATAGGATGTTGCTTCCAAAATTTGGTTACAATAAAATAACTTGAGAGAGAGAGAGAGAGAGGAGTCTCACTCAGTTCTGAGGGAAGCCAGCTGCCATGTTTTAGCGGCACTATGAGAGGCCCAGGTGTCAAGAATCTGGTGTGCCCAGCTAACAACCGGTGAGGAGTTAAATTCCACAAACATTGCCCTGAGTGAGCTTAGTAGTGGTCTGCTTCCTGCTTGAGTTTTGTGATGACTGTGGTGTCAGTAGTCACCTCTGCTGCAACCTCGTGAGAGAACCTGAACCAGAGGCACTAAGGTAAGTGATAACTGGATTTCTGACGCCCATAAACTGTAAGATAATGTTTGTTCTTTTGACCTGTTGATCAGGGTGGGGTAATTTGTTACATATCAATAGGTGAATAATACAGATTTTGTACCTGAAAGTGGAGTGTAGCCATATAGAACCTAAAATGTGGGAGTGTTTTTGGAACCCGGTAGTGAGTTTTAAGGAGAGTGATAGTGAAGGGTTAAAGTGCTTTAAATACACTTTTAGTAGAATTATGGAGTTTGAAAGTGTCAACAGCGAGGTATCAGAAGAAAGTGGGGAACATGCTGTTGGAAACTACAGGAAGGGGGGGAAGTCCTTGTTGTATAGAAGTGGGGAGCTTGATACCTCTGTTCTCTGTAGTAGCATGGGATGTGTAAGACATGTCTTATGAACGGAGTAATCTAGCTTAGGAGACTTCCAAACAAAGCGTTGAAGTTGCTACCTGGATTTGTTTTGCTTCTTATAATAAAATTGGAGAGGAGAGAGACAATTGAGGGAAAGAATGTTAAAGGGAGCCAGGCCTTGATGTTTTTGGAAATTCTCAACTTTTTTCAGGTGCAAGTGATACTAAAAATACAAAATGTATTCTGAGCAAAAATTGAATTCCAGGGACTTTGGGAAAACATGATGTAGAGATAAAATCTAGGGTGTGATTCTAAAATTTTTTGTTAAGGGCTCGGTCGGATTAAAGGAGATGCCCTGGAGTACTATTCAGTCATGTAAAAGGCCCTATAGAGAGTTGTAGTATGGGCCTCCCAGGTTCTTTCAATAAAAAACAAAACTCCCAAACCAATACAACTCCTAACTTGAAGAGATTTATGAGTGTGACTTTTGTTGAATAGAGTGAACTCCAGTGAAATCATAGGAGGCTCATAAAGTTTTTGAATGAATTACAACAACAGAAGTAATGGCAGCATGGATCAAGGAACAGGCAGTACAAAAAAAAAAAAGTAGCTGGGTCTTAAGATTTCACTATAACGCTATCCACTGGGTTGGAGGCACAACAGGGGTAGGAAAAATTATCAGGGCTATTGTTTCTAGGTAACTTTCTTTATAGGTTTTTCAATCTGTATAATAGGATTATTAACCTACACACAGGGAATTAGTCTTTCTCAACGAAGAGCTAACTGGAATATTCTTGTTATGGAAAACGACACTTACACCTCAGTAGGGTACTATTGTTACTTGGAAATCAAACCTTTCCTCCCTCTTTGCAATTTAACTTTTGCAATTTAACTGTGTATGCAGTGTACTTATCAGAGACTTTGGAAATGTAGGATTTCTGGACCCTTTGGGGACAATGTCTCCTTGAGCATGTGCCCAGGAACCTATAGAAGGAGGGCACCACAGACTAGTCAGGAGAATTACTCCAAGGAAACGCAGATAGACTTTTTATGTACATTATCTAGGTGATGCTTTCAACAATGGGGATTATACCATGAGAAAGAATGATGAGAAACTCATCATTATGTTTTATTTTTTTATTAAAAAAATTTTTTTGAGCACATGAGAGAGCAAGCATGGGTGAGCAGGGAGGGGAACAGGCAGAGGGAGAGAAAATCCTAAGCAGGCTCCATGCCCAGCACAGAGACTGACAGGGGGTTCGGTCCCACAACCATGAGATCACAACTTGAGCAGAAATTAAGAGTCAGATGCTTAACTGACTGAGCCACCCAGGCACCTCTTTTGCTTAAGTTTTAAATGATACTTTGATAGCTGTCGAGCCTCAAAAGACAAGTCTAAACTATATGACTCAATTGATAAAATCTAGTAGCTTCAGACTTTGTGTTAACCAGTCAAGGTGATCTCTGCCATTAACAATTTCTGCTGCATTTTGATCAATACTATTAGATAGAACACTCCTCTAAATTGAAGGAATTGGCTGCTTGACTTGACATGGTAGATCCTGGTAGATTCTGGACACTTTCTTGTCCTGACATCAGCAGTTTGTGCAGATGGCTTTGAAGCTTTCTACAAAATCCAATCCTCACTTTTCTACTTTGTATACATGTCTAACCTTTTTTTTTTTTTAATTTTTTAATGTTTATTTATTTTTGAGATGGAGAGAGACGGAGTATAAACAGGGGAGGGTCAGAGAGAGAGGGAGACACAGAATCCAAGGCAGGCTCCAGGCTCTGAGCTGTCAGCACAGAGCCTGATGCAGGGCTTGAACTCACAGACCATGAGATCATGACCTGAGCCTAAGTGGGACGCTTAACCCACTGAGCCACCCAGGCACCCCTATACATGTCTAATCTTAAATGTTTTTTTGCAGCCACTGTCCTATCAGATAATCTGACAACACATGAGAAGAAGCAAATGACCAGACTTTGATTTAACTCTAAACTTTTTCATTTTATTTTTTAATGTTCATGTTTGATATACAGAGACACAGAGTGTGAGTGGGGGAGGGTCAGAGAGCTAGGGAGACACAGAATCCAAAGCAGGCTCCAGGCTTTGAGCTGTTAGCACAGAGCCTGATGCAGGGCTCAAACTCATGAACTGCGAGATCATGACTTGATCTGAAGTCAGACACAACTGACTGAGCCACCCACATAAACTGACTCTAAGCTTTTTAAACATGATGATGTCAGAGATGATGACAGTACTGTAGATCTGGAATGAGACTGTGTCGCCAACCTTTGGCCTCACCAGAAGATGTCCAAAAGCTAGTGCAATTGAGAATGGGACCCCCTTCACCCCACATTATCATTTATGGAGTTAAAACCACAGAGTATCCTGACCTGCATAATACTTCATCTTTACTGAGAACTTCACCTAGTTGCATAAATCCTGTGTTAAGAAGTGAACCAATTCAAAGACTTATTCTCATTATTCTATGCTAACCTATGAATTTCTGTTCCATCTTTAAGCAGTACAAATTTGTGCCTTCACTTGATGTGATGAAATGCTAATTAGTGATTGATTTCTTATATTCTTTCTTGATGAAGTAAGTGAATAAAACCCAATTTGCTTATATCATAATAGATGTTTTTATTTAAGGACTAGGCCTCCTACCCTTGCCACTAGAAAGAGCTAATTTACTCTGTCATTGTGTAAATTATGCTTTTTAAAGTTTTTATGTACCTTTGATTGTCATTAGCTGGTTCTGTAATTTTTCTTGGCATTTTGTTAATCAAGTTTTTAAGGAGTGGTAACATCAAAAATTCTGAATAAAACTATATTTAAAAGCTTTCAAATAAAAACTTAGTTTTTTTACAAAATGTAATCTTTAAATCATTGTAATTCTGTCGCTAATGCTAAATAATTATTTGTAACAATTTCCCTCCAATAAGCCTGAATATTTCAATGGCCTGTAAATAAGGCTTATGTTTGTAATAGGTTTATTAATAATATAGTTCAAGGAACTAACCCCTAGTATTTAAATAATGCCACTATGCCACATAATATTAAATAGGATTTAACTATTTCACAATTTAAGGGCCTTGATGTTAGTCCAGCATTGCTCTTCAGCCAGTGAGTGGTATGAGAGAACTGTAGATAGCTTCTCCTTCAAAAGTTTACCATTTTGTTGAGAATAGAAAATAAAGACCTGGTAAACAACGAACAATTTTGGAATTTCATAGGATCAGAACATATTCCAGGTGGAAGAGCTATTTAAACACATGAAGATGAGGGGCGCCTGGGTGGCGCAGTCGGTTAAGCGGCCGACTTCAGCCAGGTCACGATCTCGCGTCTGTGAGTTCGAGCCCCGCGTCGGGCTCTGTGCTGACAGCTCGGAGCCTGGAGCCTGTTTCCAATTCTGTGTCTCCCTCTCTCTCTGCCCCTCCCCTGTTCATGCTCTGTGTCTCTCTGTCCCAAAAATAAATAAAAAAAAAAAACATTGAAAAAAAAAAAAAGAAAAAAAAAAAAAATAAACACATGAAGATGAGTGACCAAAATTGAACCATAACAAAAGGAATAGTTAATGTTTTTAATTCACCTTTTCATAGGTTGTTTAAATTAGAACTTATTTGAAAGCATAAGAAGTATACATAATTGGTGAAATTTTCATGTTTCAGATTACCTAGTAGAGTGACTCTGCATTTATGAAAGTTTAACTTGATTATTTTTGAAGCATTGGTCTTCCATTTCATAAATTTTATTTTCCCTGTATAGCTTCTTCCTCGGGCATACTATCAGATCAGAAATCCTTGCCAATGGGGGTTTTTGAACACTTGCTTCCCCAAGTCTCCAATTCAAATTCACTTTTCATCTGTTGCTAATAGTAATTTTTTGCATAACTTCCTGCTAAAGGGCTATTGTGTAGAAATGTGGTGGCATTTGGGGGGAAAGAAATGTTATGATTAGGTATAGGTGTAAGAGTTTAAGAATCCTTTCACCTAAACCCCTGGGCAAGGCAATGAACAAAGAGTTGGAAGAAATAGTAACTGTGAGAAAGTTAAATATATTGTCAAAGTAGGTCATTTTGTATTCTACTTAAAGTTCAAATAGGCCAGAGAACATTTTTATGCTGAATTAATCCTGTCCTATCAAATGCATACCAACCCCTCAGGGAAGCCTGATTATGTAGCTTGAGGGCATATGCTAAGAGGTCAATTGACTCCTTTCTCAGGTTATGATCATCATTAATGATAATGGACATTCTGTTCTGGGACTGAGGTAAGGGCATACTTTTTTTTATTGTCCCTTGATGATATTGAAAATAATAGACATTTATATGGGAGAATTTAGGAGCATCTCAGGGAATGTGGCTGGAGAAGGTCAGTTGAGCAGGACAACAGAAAAACCATCCCACCAGTCAAAAGTGTTTGGGTGGAATGTGAGTCAGAGTGAAAATATGTTTGATAGGAGATTGGCCATTTAGATATTACTCATTTGTGTTCTTTCAAAATATTCTCTATCTGTGGAAGTAAGTTTTCTCTATGCACACCTTCATCCTTCCTAGCTAGAAAGGTGAAGTGAATAATGTTTTGCAATGCCTTCTATATTGCAGGGAAAATTAAGGGCCAACCTGGAGGACACAAACCTTTTGTCTTGCATATGCCTGTTAGGTTCACTTTTGACTGAGAAGATGTCTTAGGGGTTCAGAAGACCCAAGACTGAGTGAGGTCAGAGGATAATTGAAAAAAAATATTTGTGGAATCGCTGAGCTGAAGAGAAAAAAATTTAAAGCTGTAGCTGGACAAAGAATTGAAATCCAAGGGCTGGTCAAACTGAGCCACATTTCAAACTGAAGGGGAGAAGTAAAGGCACAAATGGAATGAGATTCTCAGGATTAAGAACACATAAATTTGAGAAAATGAAAAAAAAGAATAAAGCATGGAACCAGTAAGATCAAGCAGTTTGGGCTCCAGGCATTTAGCAGGTCATTTCTATGTAGTTTACATAGAATTTGGTTAGTGTGTCAGGTTGGGCGGGGGGAGTGGGGGGGAGTGTTTGAAATAGGTTAGAAATGTATTTCTCTTTCGTATAAAATCTGCGGCGCTTGGGTGGCTCAGTTGGTTAAGTGTCCCACTTTGGCTCAGGTCACTATTCCTGGGTTCGAGCCCTGTGTCCGGCTCTGTGCTGATGTCTCAGAGCCTGCAGCCTGCTTCAGATTCTGTGTCTCCCTCGCTGTCTGCACCTCTCCCTACTTGAGTGCTTGCTGGCTCTCTTTCTCTCTCTCTCATAAATAAAAACATTAAAAAAAAAATTTGAAGTCTGGGTTGGCACTGCAGAGTTTTTATGGTATAGTAGGGTGTTGAGTCAAAGGATTTTCTTAGGTCATGTTCTACCTGATAAGATTATGTCATCTGTGTTTCTAGCATATGAAGAAGACACAGAGCATACACAGTATTTCTTAAGGAAGAGTCTATGAAAAGGAAACATTTCTGCTTAACTTCCATTGGCCAAAGAACAGTCTTAGATGACCGTGCCTAGAAAAAAAAATTTGAGAAATATATTCATATTCTTTGAAACCATATGCCAAAATAAAATGGGGTAGGGGGGAGTCCCTTTACTAAAAATAAAGGGAAAGTCAATATTACAAAACAATTGTGATAGAAACTTGACTTTTCCCTATAATCTCTAATATCTCCTGCTAGGCCTCGAAGCATATGAGTTAATAGATGTAGTCCTATACATTTCTTAAGTTCTTTTTCATATTATTTCTGTCTTCATGCTATAATCTGGATTGTTTTTTTATATATTAGTGCTCCTTAATTTTATCTTTAGCAATGTCTAATCTGTTTAACAAATTGAGCCATTTTTTTATTTCCACCATTATATTTCTTTGTAGAAGCTTCATTTTAAAATTTTCAGTATACTTGTTTTGTTATGTTCTTCTGCATGCTCATGGTTATGTTGCCTTGCTTCTTAAAGTGTTCGTACATACTTGGTCTAGGTTCCCTATTTGATATTGCCAGTATATAGTCCTTGGAGGTCACTGTTTGTTTGTTTGTTTTTTTCCCCTCTTATTATTATTTTTTTAATTCATACTGGCTTTCTCATGTGTTTGTTAGTCTGTAAATATGAGCTTATTTTCTTGTTTAAATTGGTTGCCATATGACATTCCCATATTAGGAAATGTTTGCTTTTATAATTACTGTCAAACGATAATATGTATAACAATGACTCAAACTTTTTTTTCTTTTAAGAGGGGGTGTTAAGAGTTACTCTTGTTAGACCACTGATAACACAAAATAATGTATGCTATACAATGCCTAGTCTTTTGCTGCAGGAAGGTCCTTATAGCACCCAGTTACTCATAGTGCCAGAAAAAAGTATCTGATTTACTTCTTAAAAATCTTAAAAGTTTTTGTAATGGAACACGTACTACTTGTTACTAAAATCAAGGGAGATAATAGAATTAGAAGAGCCTTGATGATAATAATAATAAGAATCTATAGAAATATAAGGTGGTATTATTTTTCATGATTAACTGTTTCTCTCTGAAATGGACAAATCATGCAGGGCTATCATAAGACAAAATGGTGTTTGATCTTTTTGCCTCCTGGTGATGATCTTTGAACTGAGACATTTTCTTGGACCTTGTTTCTACAATCAACTTTGTTTATGTTTAAGGTCTCTTCTTCTTTTTCATGTTTGTTTATTTTGAGAGAGAGAGAGAGCATGAGTGGGGAAGGGACAGAGAGGGATAGAGAGAATCCTAAGCAGGTTCTGCACTGCCAGCACAGAGCCCAAAGTGGGACTTGATCTCAGGATCCCTATGTTTAAGATCTTAATACAGTGGCAAACTTAACTCCACAATAAATTTTGTCCAACAATTTTTCTCCATTTCACAGAACTGTTACTAGTAGCATGCAAATTACCTAGACAGGCTGGATTGTGTTTCTAATGAAATGTGATCATAGCACTGAGTAGAGATAATTTATATTTATGGATACCTCTGGTCCCAAAATTTTTACATATGACGGCTTTAAACAGTTTAACTGACAACACTTCTCGATAGCCTGGGGCAAAGCATGGTCATTCTCACTTCCAGAATGGGTAAGTTAAGGTGTATGCAATTCTAATGGGTATTTCACCAATGTTTCAAAGCAATATTCCATATATAAGACCTTGTTTTAGCAGCTAACCAACAGACCTTAAATGCATGCCAGGTGTGATACCCTCTGCTCTCCAATGCACCCAGTCATTAAAATGATCCTGAGAGTACATTTCTCTCCACTAGAATTTTCCTAGGGGTTCTGTCCAGGTGCATGAAATAGTTTGGAGGACCACAAATACATTTGCATTAAAATTAGATCCTTATTTGCATATCATTTACATACACCTACGCAGACTGTGCCATCTATTCTTAGGCAGCTTTTAACAAAACATTATTTATTGCTACCATTAAGGTTGACACTTGTTTTTTTTTTCCTCCTTTACTTTCCATCTTACGCAATCTTTGACCCCAGAGTTTGACATCAAAGAAATATACAAAGATGATAATGATAGAGAGTGCAGAAGCTGCTGGATTATGGTAAGAAGAACAAAACATTTCCAAGAAACTTTCACATATAGACCAAAATTACACATTTTGGGATTAGGGGAGAAGTAGAGAGATTGTTTTTTGAAGGAAAAAGAGATGAAAGAGTATTTTTTAATCATAGGAATTTAAAATACTTGGTGGAGTCAATCATATATTTAAGGAGTATATACTGAGCACTATAATATTCAAAGGCTTAACTAGGTATAGGGCATTCAGCAGTAAATAAGACGTATTAAAACAGAACAAAACAAAACAAAAAAAAGCCCACCAAACTTGTGCTCATTGAGTTTACATTCTAGTTGTTGAGAAGTGGATTGGGAGGGGGCAAATAAGCCAATAAATGTGTAATAGAGTGTTTAAAATAGTGGTCACTTCCAGAGATTAAAAAAAAAAAAAAAAGAAGGTAGATAGGAAATGCAGGATGTGGGGATAAGGAGACTATAACTTCACAGAAGGTACTCCAAGAAGATAGCTTTGAGAAGTTTTCATTTCAGTAAAGACATAAAGGCAAAAGACATGCTGACATCTAAGAGAACATTAGTGTCCTTGGGAATTACAAGAAAAACTGATTAAAATGCAAATTATTGGGCTTATCACTCAAGGATCAGATCCAGGAGGTCTTAGAACTCATTATCTAAATTGTTTTAAGTATCCCAAGAGATTCCAATTCAAGAAAGCTGAGAAGGTATAGATATTTCCCATATACCTCCTGTCTCTACACACATACAGCCTCCCCCAGTATCAACATCGGTACCAGAGTTATAGGTTTGTTAGAATTGATGAACATGCATTGACCCACCATTATCATCACAATTACATAGTTTACAATCATAGTTGACAGTTCACTCTGGATGTTGTACACCCTATGGTTTTGGACAAACTTACTTTTTTAGGTTTGTTAAGGTAAAATGGGCATATGATTGCATAAGTGTAAGCTGTACAATGTGTAAGCTATACAAGGGGAACATTGTGGGGGGCAACAGAAAGCACTTGTTTTCTCAAAATGGCTCTCCTTCATCTTGGACTGCATCAGGGTTTCACGATCTCTTACCTGAATCCCCAAACTCTCATAAAAGCATTTTTCTCCATGAATGAATGACCAATTACTGTGGTTATGCAGGGAATATAAATAAGGGGCATCTTATTTGGCCATCTTTCTGACCTAGACAAATTTATTGGACACATATCTACCATTATGGTTTTATTTTTACTGCTGTAAAAATCCTCTGAGCTCTGTCTATTCATTCATCCCTACCTCCTAACTCCTGGCACCTACTCATCTTTTTGTTGTCTCCATAATTTTACCTTTTCTAGAATGTTGCATAGAACCATAGAAGAGATAGTCTTTTCAGATTGGCTTCTTTCACTTAGTAATAAGAATTTAAGGTTCCTTCATGTTTTTTCGTGGTTTGATAACTCATTACTTTTTAGTGGTGAATAATACTTAGGATGTGCCACAGTTAGTTTATCCATTAATCGACTTGAGGACATTTTGGTGGCTTTCAAGTTTTGGCAATTATGAATAAAGCTGCTATAATCATTGGTGTGGACATAAGTTTTTAGCTGTTTTGGGTAAATACCAAGGAGCATAATTGCTGGACCTTATGGTAACAGTGTTTACTTTCATAAAAGGACAGCCAATTTGTTCTCCTAAATGACTGCATTGTTTTGCATTCTTACCAATAATGAATGAGAGTTCCTGTTTGTCCACATTCTCACCAGCGTTTGGTGTTGGTGCTGTGGATTTTGACCTTTCTAATAGATGTGTACTGATATCCTGTTGTTTAAATTTGCACTTTTCTGATACTTGATGTGAAGCATCTTTTCTTACACTTATTTGCCAGCTGTATATTATCTGTGGTTGAGGTGGTTGTTAAGGTCTGTTGAATTTAAATGATTATTTGTTTTTTTTTAAGTTTATTTATTTTGAGAGGGAGAGAGAACGTGAGCAGGGGAGGGGCAGAGAGAGAGGGAGAGGGAGAGAGGGAGAGGAAGAGAACTCCAAGCAATTTCTCTCAGCACAGGGTCTTGAACTCACTGTAAGATCATGACCTCAGCCAAAATTGAGCTGGACACAACGGACCAAGCCACTCAGGCACCCCTAACATGTTCTTTAAAACTTTGGTTTAACAGTTATTTGATAATTGTCTTTGGCAAACATTTTATTCCATTCCTTGCCTTCTCTGAAACTCTTCACATTGTCTTCAACAGAGTATACACTTTTAGTTTGAAGTCTAGTTTATCACTTAGTTATTCCTTTTATGAATAATGATTTTGGTGTATATCGAAAATGTAAAAATGTTATTGTCTTACCCAAAGTCATCTAGATTCTCTCCTTTATCTTCTAGGAGTTTTATACTTTGACATTTTACATTTAGGTCCCTGACTTACGTTGAGTTGATTTTTAGTGACATGTGTTAAGATCTATGTTGAGGTTTGTTTTTTTCTTTTTGCATATAAATGTCCACTTGCTCTGAAGACTATTTGTTAAAAGACTATCTTTGTTTCACTGTGTTGCTTTTTCTTCTTTATCAAAGATTAGTTGACTATGTGGGTCTATTTCTGATCTCTTTATTCTGTTCCATTCATCTATTTATTGTTTGGCCAGGGCCATACTGTTCTGATCACTACAGTTGTATAGTAATTTTTGTTATATATGAAATTTATTGTCAAATTGGTTTCCATACAACACCCAGTGCTCATCCCAACAGGTGCCCTCCTCAATAGCCAGGACCCACCCTCCCCTCCCTCCCACCCCCATCAACCCTCAGTTTGTTCTCAGTTTTTAAGAGTCTCTTATGTTTTGGTTCCCTCCCTCTCTAACCTTTTTTTTTTTCCCCTTCCCCTCCCCCATGGTTTTCTGTTACGTTTCTCAGGATCCACATAAGAGTGAAACCATATGGTATCTGTCTTTCTCTGTATGGCTTATTTCACTTAGCATCACACTCTCCAGTTCCATCCACGTTGCTACAAAAGGCTATATTTCATTCTTTCTCATTGCCACATAGTATTCCATTGTGTATATAAACCACAATTTCTTTATCCATTCATCAGTTGATGGACATTTAGGCTCTTTCCATAATTTGGCTATTGTTGAGAGTGCTGTTATAAAGATTGGGGTACAAGTGCCCCTATGCACCAGCACTCCTGTATCCCTTGGATGAATTCCTAGTAGTGCTGTTGCTGAGTCATAGGGTAGATCTATTTTTAATTTTTTGAAGAACCTCCACACTATTTTCCAGAGTGGCTGCACCAGTTTGCATTCCCACCAACAGTGCAAGAGGGTTCCCGTTTCTCCACATCCTCTCCAGCATCTATAGTCTCCCGATTTGTTCATTTTGGCCACTCTGACCGGCCTGAGGTGATATCTGAGTGTGGTTTTGATTTGTATTTCCCTGATGAGGAGCAACGTTGAGGATCTTTTCATGTGCCTGTTGGCCATCTGGATGTCTTCTTTAGAGAAGTGTCCATTCATATTTTCTTCCCATTTCTTCACTGGATTATTTGTTTTTCAGGTGTGGAGTTTGGTGAGCTCTTTATAGATTTTGGATACTAGCCCTTTGTCCGATATGTCATTTGCAAATATCCTTTCCCATTCTGTTGGTTGACTTTTAGTTTTGTTGGTTGTTTCCTTGGCAGTGCAGAAGCTTTTTATCTTGATGAGGTCCCAGTAGTTCATTTTCGCTTTTAATTCCCTTGCCTTTGGGGATGTATCAAGTAAGAAATTGTTGTGGCTGAGGTTAGAGAGGTCTTTTCCTACTTTCTCTTCTAGGGTTTTGATGGTTTCCTGTCTCACATTCAGGTCCTTGATCCATTTTGAGCTTATTTTTTGTGAATGGTTTAAGTGGTCTAGTTTTATCCTTCTGCATGTTGCTGTCCAGTTCTCCCAGCACCATTTGTTAAAGAGACTGTCTTTTTTCTATTGGATATTCTTTCCTGCTTTGTCAAAGATGAGTTGGCCATACTTCTGTGAGTCTAATTCTGGGATTTCTATTCTATTACATTGGTTTATGTGTCTGTTTTTGTGCCAATACCATGCTGTCTTGATGATTACAGCTTTGTAGTAGAGGCTAAAGTCTGGGATTGTGATGTCTCCCGCTTTGGTCATTTTCTTCAAAATTACTTTGGCTATTCAGGGTCTTTTGTGGTTCCATACAAATTTTAGGATTGCTTGTTCTAGCTTCGAGAAGAATGCTGGTGCAATTTTGATTGGGATTGCATTGAATGTGTAGATAGCTTTGGGTAGTATTGACATTTTGACAATATTTTTTCTTCCAACCCATGAGCACGGAATGTTTTTCCATTTCTTATATCTTTTTCAATATCCTTCGTAAGCTTTCTATAGTTTTCAGCATACAGATCTTTTACATCTTTGGTTAGGTTTATTCCTAGGTATTTTATGCTTCTTGGCACAATTGTGAGTGGGATCAATTTGTCTTTCTGTTGCTTCATTATTAGTGTATAAGAATGCAACTGATTTCTGTACATTGATTTTGTATCCTGCGACTTTGCTGAATTCGTGTATCAGTTCTAGCAGACTTTTGGTGGAGTCTATCGGGTTTGCATGTATAATATTCTGTCATCTGCAAAAAGCTAAAGCTTGACTTCATCTTTGCCAATTTTGATGCCTTTGATTTCCTTTTGTTGTCTGATTGCTGATGCTAGCACTTCCAACACTGTTAAACAACAGCAGTGAGAGTGGACATCCCTGTCTTGTTCCTGATTTCAGGGGGAAAGCTGTCAGTTTTTCCGAATTGAGGATGATATTAGCTGTGGGCTTTTCATAAATGGCTTTTATGATGTTTAAGTATGTTCCTTCTATCCCGACTTTCTTGAGGGTTTTATTAAGAAAGATGCTGAATTTTGTCATATGCTTTTTCTGCATCGATTGACAGGATCATATGGTTCTTATCTTTTCTTTTATTAATGTGATGTATCACATTGATTTGCGAAGGTTGAACCAGGCCTGCAGACCAGGAATAAATCCCACTTGATCATGGTGAATAATTCTTTTTATATGCTGTTGAATTCAATTTGCTAGTATCATATTGAGAATTTTTTTTAAAAATTCTTTTTAATGTTTATTTATTTCTGAGACAGAGACAGAGCATGAGAGGGGGAGGGGCAGAGAGAGAGGGAGACCCAGAATCGGAAGCAGGCTCCAGGTTCCAAACTGTCCACACAGAGCCCGACGGGGGGGGGGGGGCTTGAACTCACAAACTGTGAGATCACGACCTGAGCCGAAGTCGGTCACTCAACCGACTGAGCCACCCAGGCACCCGGAGAATTTTTGCATCCATATTCATCAGGGATATGGGCCTGTAGTTCTCTTTTTTTGCTGGGTCTCTGTCTGGTTTAGGAATCAAAGTAATACTGGCTTCATGGAATGAGTCTGGAAGTTTTCTTTCCCTTTCTATTTTTTGGAACAGCTTGAGAAGGATAGGTATTAACTTTTCTTTAAATGTCTGGTAGAATTCCCCTGGGAAGCCATCTGGTCTGGGCTCTTATTTATTGGGAGATTTTTGATAACTTATTCAATTTCTTTGCTGGTTATGGGTCTGTTCAAGTTTTCTATTTTTTCCTGTTTGAGTTGTGGAAGTGCATGGGTGCTTAGGAATTTGTCCATTTCTTCCAGGTTGTCCAGCTTGTTGGCATATAGTTTTTCATAGTATTTCCTGATAATTGCTTATATTTCTGAGATATTGGTTGTAATAATTTGATTTTCATTTATGATTTTATCTATTTGGGTCCTCTCCCTTTTCTTTTTGAGAAGCCTGGCTAGCGGTTTATCAATTTTGTTTATGTTTTCAAAAAACCAACTCTTGGTTTCATTGATCTGCTCTATAGTTTTGTTTTGTTTTGTTTTGTTTTAGATTCTATATTGTTGATTTCTGTTCTGATGATTATTTCTTCCTCTGCTAGGTTTGGGGCGTCTTTGCTGTTCTGCTTCTATTTCTTTTAGGTGTGTTGTTAGATTTTGTATCTCGGATTTTTCTTGTTTCTTGAGATAGGCCTGGATTGCAATGTATTTTCCTCTCAGGACTGCCTTCGCTGCATCCCAAAGCATTTGGATTGTTGTACTTTCATTTTCATTTCCATTTGTTTCCATATATTTTTAAATTTCTTCTCTAATTGCCAGGTTGACCCATTCATTCTTCAGTAGGGTGTTCTTTAACCTCCATGGTTTTGGAGGTTTTCCAGACTTTTTCCTGTGGTTGATTTTAAGTTTCATAGGATTGTGGTCTGAAAGTATGCATGGTATGATCTCAATTCTTTTATACTTATGAAGGGCTGTTTTGTGACCCAGTATGTGATATGTCTTGGAGAATGTTCCATGTGGACTCAAGAAGAAAGTATATTCTGTCGCTTTGGGATGCAGAGTTCTAAATATATCTGTCAAGTCCATCTGGTCCAATGTATCATTCAGGGCCCTTGTTTCTTGATAGTAATTCTTAAAGTAAGGTGGCCTCATGCCTCCACTTTTGTTCTTCTCATTAGTAATAAATTGACTCTCCTTGGGTTTTTTTGCCTCTGCATATAAACTCTAGAATCACTTTGTCAATATCCACAGAATAATTTGCTATGATTTTCATTGGGATTACATTGAACCTGGAATCCAATTGAAACAAATATACTGGCAATGTATTGTGAGTCTACATATCCATGAACCTAGATATCCATGAACATGTGATACCTTTCACATCATACATATTTCATACATAAATTTTCACCTAAATATTTTATTTTGGGAGCAATATTGTAAATGGTAATGTTTTTAATTTCAAATTCAATTCCGCTTGTTTTTTGCTGATAGGCAGGAAAATAACTGACTTCTGTGTATTAACCATGTATAATGAAACCTTGCTATAATTATTAGTTGCAGATATTTGATTCTTTCATATTGTTTACTTTGACAATCATCTAATCTGTAAATACTGACAGTTTTATTCCTTCTCAAAATATGTATCTTTTATTTCACTTCGTTGTCTTACTACATTAGCTACCACTTTCAGTACAATATTGGAAAGGGAGAGTGAGAGGGAACATCCTTGCCTGGTTCCTGATCACTGTGGTAATGTCTGGTTTCTCACCACTTAGTATGATACTAGCTGTAGGTTTTTGTTTTGTTTTTTTTGTAAATTAGCCTCATCAAGTTGAGGAGGTTACCCTCTCTTCCTAGTTTGTTGAGAGTTTTTACCATGAGTAGGTGTTGGATTTTGTTAAATGCTTTTTCTGTATATATTTATAATATATGATTTTTCTCTTTTTTTTATAAATTTTTTTTAACGTTTATTTATTTTTGAGACAGAGAGAGGGATGGTCAGAGAGAGGGAGACACAGAATCTGAAACAGGCTCCAGGCTCTGAGCTGTCAGCACAGAGCCCGACGCGGGGCTCGAACTCACGGACCGCGAGATCATGACCTGAGCCGAAGTCGGCCGTTTAACCGACTGAGCCACCCAGGCGCCCCATAATATATGATTTTTCTACTTGAGGCTGTTAATGGGATAGATTACGTTGTTGTTGTTGTTGTTGTTGTTGTTGTTGTTGTTGTTGTTGTTGTATATTCAAGCAATCTTAAATACCCGGAATAAATCCCATGTGGTAGTGGTGTAGATGTAGAATTGTTTTTATACATTGTTGAATTCTCTTTGGTAACATTCTTCTGACTTTTTTTCTATATATATTCATTATAGATATTGGTCTGTTTTTCTTTGATTGGAATGTCTTTGACTGCCTTTGAAATTAGGGTAATGCTGGCCTTGTAGAATGAGTTAGGAAGGATTCCTTCTGCTAGCTTCTGAAAGAGAATTGGTACAATTTTTTTCTTAAAAGTTGGGTAGAATTCAAGTGTTCAAGAGAAATTATCTGGACCTGGTGTTGCCTATATAGGAAAGTTACTGATTACTGATTTTATTTCTTTTTAAGATAAAGGCCATTCAGATTTGGAAGTTACTTTTGTGGAAGTAGTAACAGATTTTCTCTTCAAGGAATTGATCCATACCATCTAGGTTACCAAGTTTTGTAGGCAGACTCAATATCATTCATTTATTATACTTTCAATGTTCACAGTATTAGTAGTGATACCCCCTTTTTGATTTCGAATGTTAGCTTTTCTCTCTCTTTTTACTCTGGCTAGAGGCTTATCAATTTATTCAAAGAACTATCCTTTGGTATTCACTGATATTCTTTATTGATTAGATTACAAATTGATTTTTGCTTTTTTATTTTTTCTGCTTCTGCTGGATTTTATTTGATCTTTGTTTGGTTTTCTGAGATAAAAGCCTAGATGACTTTCTAAAAGAGGTTTCATTTCTAGTAAATGAATTCAGTGGTGTAAATTTCTTTCTAAACATTGCTTTTGGTGCATACCACAAATTTTATAAGTCGTATTTTTTTTTTCGTTTTGATGAAAATATTTATACATTTCTCTTCAGGTGTTTTCTTTAATCCATGTGTTTAGAATTGTGTTGTTTAATGTCCATATAATTGGGAATTTTCCACATATCTTTCTGTTGTAGATTTTTAGTTTAATTCTATTGTGATTTGACAACACTCATTGAAGACATTTCCTCTTTTATATTTGTTGTGTTTTATGACCTGCAACATGGTCTATCGTGATGAATGTTCTCTGTGAGCTTGAGAAGAATGTGTATTATGTTGCTGTTGAATGAAGTATTCCATAGGTAACAATTATATCCAGTTGACTGATGGTGCTGTTGACTTCTACTCTATTCTTAGTGATTTTCTGCCTTAAGGATCTGTCTATATTTGATAGAAGTGTGTTGAGGGCTCTAATAGATTCATCTATTTCTCCTTGTTCTATCAGTTTTTGTCTCACATATTTTGATAGGATATAAGATTAAGGTTTATCATGTTTTCTTGGAGAATTGATCCCTTTATTATCTTGGTTGGCTCTATCTGAAATTAATAAAGCCACTTATGCTTTCTTTAGACTGATTTTAGGATTACATATCTTTCTCTATTGTTTACTTTTAATCTAAATGTGTCCTTTTATTTAAAATGGATGTCTTACAGACAATATATAATTGGATCTTGGTTTTTGATCCATTTTGACAGTCTCTCATTTATTTGATACATATCAATTACTAATTTAAACTGATTGCTAATATAGTTGAATTATAATCCCCCTTATTACAGTTTTGTTAGTTTCCTTTATTCTTTATTTGTATTTTTGTTTTTCCACACTTTTTAGGCATTTTGTGGTTTTATTTTCATTTTATTTTTATGCATTATGATTAAAAATTCATTTGAGTATAATTAACATACAGTATTATATTAGTTTAAGGTGTATGATATAATTGAACAATTCTATATGTTTCTAAATGTTCACTGAGATGTACTATTTATCCTCTTAATCTATTTAAAAATTTTTTTTAATGTTTATTTTTGAGAGAGAGCCAGAATGTGAGTGAGTTAGGGGCAGAGAGAGACATTCGTTTATCAGTTCTAGTAGATTTTTTGTGGCGTCTTTAGGGCTTTGTATATGGTATGTATGTGGTATCCTGTCATCCGCAAATAATGTAAGTTTTACTTCTCCTTCCCAGTTTGGATGATTTTATTCCTTTTTCTTGGTTGATTGCTATGGCTAGGACTTGCAGTCCTATACTGAATAAAAATGATGAAAGCAGACATCCTTGTCTTATTTCTGATCTTAGGGGGGAAAGCTTGCAGTTTTTCACAATTGAGTACAAAGTTAGCTGTGGGTTTTTTGTAGATGGCCTTTATTATGTTGAGGAATGTTCCCTCTAAACCTACTTTGTTGAGGTTTTTTCGGTTGTTGTTGTTGTTGTTATCATGAATGGATATTGTACTTTGTCAAATGCTTTTTCTGCATCTATTGAAATGATTGTATGATTTTTATCCTTTCTGTCCTTGATGTATTGTATCATGTTGATTGATTAGCAAATAATGAACCACCCTTGAGTCCTAGGAATAAATCCCTCTTCATGAGGTGAATTTTAAAAAATGTATTGTTGGATTGGGTTTGCAAATACTTTGTTGAAGATTTTTGCATCTTTTTTCATCCGAAATACTGGCCTCTAGTTCTCTTTTATATCTTGTTTTGGTATCAGAGTATTGCTGGCCTCAGACCACGATTTGGAAGTTTTCCTTCCTCTACTATTTTTTTTTTTTGGATAGTTTGAGAAGAATAGGTATATTAACTCTTTAAATATTGAATAGAATACATTTGTGAAGCTATCTAATCCTAGACTTTGGTTTGTTGAAAATTTTTTGATTACTAGCAATGAAGTTGAATCAATAATTGATCTATTCAAATGTTCTATTTTTTCCTGATTCACTTTGGGTAGGTTATAAGTCTCTATGAATTTATCAGTTTCTTTTAGGTTGTCCAACTTGTTGGTATATAGTTTTTCATGATACTCTATTATAATACTTAGCATTTCTGTAATATTGGTTTCTGTTTCTCTCCATTTGTGATTTTCTTTGGGTTTGTTTTCTCTGTTTTTTGGATTTGGCTAAACGTTTATTAATTTTTTTCTTTTTATCTGGATGTCTTCTTTGGAAAAGGGTTTATTCATGTTTCCTTACCATTTCTTCACTGGATTGTTTTTGGGTGTTGAGTTTGGTAAGTTCTTCATAGATTTTGGATACTAACCCTTTATCTGATACGTCATTTGCAAATATCTTTTCCCATTCCATTGGTTGCCTTTTAGTTTTGTTGATTGTTTCCTTGGCAGTGCAGAAGCTTTTTATCTTCATGAGGTCCCAATAGTTCATTTTTGCTTTTAATTCCCTTGACTTTGGAGATGTGTTGAGTAAGAAATTGCTGCAGCTGCGGTCAAAGAGGTTGTTGCTTGCTTTCTCTTCTAGGGTTTTTTGATCATTTCCTGTCTCACATTCAGGTCCTTGATCCTTTTTGAGTTTATTTTTTTGTGTATGGTGTAAGGAAGTGGTCTACTTTCATTCTTTTGCATGTTGCTGTCCAGTTCTCCCAGCACAATTTGCTAAAGAGACTGTCTTCTTTCCATTGGATACTCTTTCCTGCTTTGTCAAAGATTAGTTCGCCATACATTTATGAGTCCAGTTCTGGGTTCTCCATTCTATTGCATTGGTTTACTGTTTGTAACTAACAAACAGGGAGGGAGGCAAACTTTAAGAGACTCTTAAATGCAGAGAATAAGCTGAGGGTGCATAGGGGGGTGGGGAGAAGGGGAAAAAAGGATGATGGACATTGAGGAGGTCACTTGTTAGGATGCGCTGGGTGTCGCATGTAAGCAATAAACCATGGGAATCCACCCTAAAAACCAAGAGCACACTTTACACACTGTATGTTAGTCAATTTGACAATAAATTATATTTAAAAAATTTTGTTCTTTTCAAGGAACAAGTTCTTGGTTTCACCTATCTATTCTCATTTGTTTTAGTGTTTGATTTATTTCTTCTCTAATCTCTAATATTTCCCCCCTTCTACTGGACTTGGGCTTTGTTTGATCATTTTCTAACACCTTCAGGTGTAAATTTAGTTGTTTGAACTTTTTCTTGTTTATTGAGGTGTATCTGTATTGCTATAATCTTTCCTCTTAAGACAGTTTGTGTTGCATCCTCAAGATTTTGGTATCATTGTGTTTTCATTTTCATTTGTCTCCATGTAGGTTTTCATTTCCTCTTCAGTGTTTTGGTTGACCCATTCATTGTTTAGTCACATGTGATTTAGACTCCATGTATTTGTTCTTGCCATGTTTTTCTTGGGATTTCTAGTTTCGTACCTTTATGGATCAGAAGATGCATGATATGATTTTAATCTTTTTGAATTTAGATGTTTTGTGGCCTACAGTGTGATCTATTCTAGAGAATGTTCCATGTGTACTTGAAAAGAATGTGAATTCTGCTGGGTTTGGATGGAATGTTGTATATATATCTGTGTGGTCCATCTGGCTCAATATATCATTCAAAGCTATGGTTTTCTTGTTGATTTTCTCTGTGGATGTTCTATCTATTGATGTAAATGGTACGTTAAAGTTCCTACTGTTACTGAGTTACCATCATTTTCTTCCTTTATGTGTATTAATAGTTGATTTATGTGTGTGCTTTTATGTTGGGTGTGAAATATTTACAATTATATCTTGTTTTATATCGTTTATATATTAGGTAGTGTCCTCCTTTGTGTAGTATTATAGTCTTTGTTTTATAAAGTCTATTTTTTTCTGATAAAAATATTGCTACTCCAGCTTTCTTTCCCTTCCATTTGCATAAGTGTATTTCCTTCCCTTCACTTTGAAATGCATGTGTATTTAGGTTTGAAGTGAGGCTCTTGTAGGTAACATATAGATAGGTCTTGATTTTTTTATCCATTTTCCAACTTTATATTTGAATCCATATTCCAACTATATATTTTGAGCATTTAGTCCATTCACATTAAAAGTAATTATTTATAAGTCTGTACTGATAGCCATTTTGTTAATTGTATGGCAGGTTTTTTCATAGTTCTGTTCCTTTAACTTGTTCTCTTCCCATGTGGTTTGATGCTTTTTTAAAAAATTTTATTACAAATATTTTTTTAATTTATTGTTTTATTTTGAGAGAGAGCAGGAGCCAGAGAGGGGCATAAAAAGAGAGAATTCCAAGCAGACTGTGTGCTGGCAACAAACAATCTCATGTGGGGCTTGAACCCATGAACAGTGAGAACATGACCTGAGACGAAACCAGGAGTCAGATACTGAACTGACTGAGCCACGCAGGCACCCCAGTTTGATGACATTCTTTAGTGATAGACTTGGATTCCTTTCTCTTTATTCTTAGTGTATTTATTACAGATTTTTGATGTGTGGTTTAGACCTAGAGGTTCACATATAACACCTTATGCATATGTAGTCTATATTAAGTTGATGGTCACTTGAGTTTGAATCCATGCTAAAAGCACAACAGTCCCCCTACCACATTTTATGTACATGATTTTCTATTTTATTTTGTGAATCCCATGACTGATTTTTATAGATAAAATTTATTTCACAGCTTTTATGATTTAATTTCTGTTACAGTTTTATAAGTGATTAATCTACTACTATTTTTGCATGTACCTTTGAAATGTTTTTCTTTGCTAATTTTCTTACTCCTGATTATAGCCTTTTCTTTACATTCAGGAACTTCTTTTAACTTGTTTGTTTGTTTGTTTTGTTTTGTTTTTGATGAGGCTGGTTTAATGGTGATGAACTCGTTTAACTTTGATCTGTCTGACAAAATCTTGAACTTCTGAATTAGGACCTTGCTGGGTAGAATATTCTTGGTTGGAGGTTTTATCCTTTCAGCACTTTGAATACATCCTGCCACTTGTGGTCTGAAAAATATCTACTGAAAAATCGGTTGATGAGGTGTTTGCCTTGTTTGTAACTGCTTTCTTTTCCTGCTTTTTAAAATTCTCTAGCGCTACTTTTTGCCGCTTGAATTATTTTGTGTCTTGGTGGGCATCCTTGGGTTTATTTCGTTGGTGGTTTTCTGTGATTTCTAAATGTAGATACCTCTTTCCTTCCCCAGATTAGGGCAGTTTGCAGTGATTGTTTCTTCAAATGTGTTTTCTTCTCCTTCTTGTTCTTCTAGGATTCCTATAATGAAAGTGTTACTATGCTTGATGATACAGCTGAGTTCTCTTACCCTGTTCTCATTTATTATTAATTAACTAACTCATTTATTTATTTTGCTTCTCAATTTGCTTTCTATTACTGTCTTTCAGCTTGATAATTCATTCTTCTGTCTCCACTTATCTGCTATTGATTCTCTCTAGTGTGTTTTTAATTTCAGTTATTGAGTTTGTTTTTCATCTGAATGTTTTTTTTAAATGTTTATCTTTGTTAAAGGTCAGTGAGATCTTGCATTCTTTTCTCAAGTCCTGTGAGTTTGTTACTTTGAGTTTATCAGACATATTGCTTATAATCATTTCATTCAGCTCTTCTCCTTTGATTTTTGTCCTTTTATTTGGAACATATTTCTCTGTGTCTTCATTTTTGTATAACTCTGTGTCTCTCTATATTAGCAAAGTCAGCTAGGTCTCCTTACCTTAAAAGTAGTAATGATATAAAGAGGGGGTCCTGTGGTGGCCTGTAGCACAATATTCCCGTTTCACTAGCACTAGGTGCTTCAGGGGTTTCCTATGTAATTTATGTGTGTCCTGCTGTGGTGGCTGAGGTATGTTTGCCTTTAGTTCAGTCATGGCCCACTTTGTGAGCTCACTGAGCAGGGCCGGATCTCTGTGCTCTTAAGGAGTCAGTCTGGAGCCCAGTGGGCTTTTAACTGTGTGGTGTAAGTCAGACCAGATGCCTCCCTTCAGCCTGTTGGCTGCAGCTGTAGTTAGACCCATCTGCAGGGCACTCTCCCTGGGTTATCCCTTGAAAGGTTTTCATTGATAGGCAGGTCCTGTGGTCAAACTAGACGATGCCTGCCCCAGTCCATCTTCTGGGGTTGCCATTGAATTGGTGTATGTGTTTATCTTTCCCTTTCCCTAGGGCAGGAGTTATTTTGGAGTGCCACTGTTGCCTGTCAGGTCCACTTGCAAGGTGTGTCTCAGCCTGAGCTGCTTTGGAGTGATACCTGCCCAAGTGATAATTGCCATTGTGCAGATGTCACACCTTTTATAGTTGCTCCATAGTTGTGGAAATTCTGTACTTGTAAAATTTCTAGATGTTTTGCTCTTGGCTTTTCTAGTTTTGGAAGTTTCTATTAAATTTTCAAGCTCAATGATTTTTGTCTCAGCCATGTTAAGTCTACTAATGAATCCATCAAAGGGATTCTTCATTTCTGTTTTAGTGTTTTTTATTGTTATCCTTTCTTTTCGATTATTTCTTAGAATATCCATCTCTGCTATGTTGTTCATCTGTTCTTACATGTTGTATACTTGCTCCACTGAAATACTTAGCATATTAATCATTAAAAAAATCCTGATTTTGTAATTCTAACATTCTTCCTGTTAGAAGGTAGAGGGACAGTAAAGTATCCCCAAAACTGAGAAGGCACTTTGATACCAGAAAAGGAAGCAGGCAACTCCATAGCATTAAGACAGAGGTTTATACAGGATAACACATTGATGGGGGTGGGAATTGGGCTGCTGCTGATCTGGGTGCTACATAGTTGCAAACTTCTCCACCAAGTTGAGTAGTTGCTGCATAGTGAGGGGGATGGTCATAGCGGTGGGGTCAAAGGGTTTAACATTTAACAGACCTTTTGGTGCCATCATGCACCACAGTGCGGGAGAAGGAGAAACTGTGTTATCTCTACTATTATCTAAACACCTTTAGGAAAGATCAAAAGAAGGCTTTCTGCATTCTGGTCAGAGTGTGTGTTAATATCCAAGGGACCTGGAACACATAGCCTAGAGACTTGTCCATAGTAAGCTTGTAGAAATTCCTTAATTACAGTTTAGATTTCCCTACCCCAGTACTGGTTCCCAAAGGTATCTGTTCCTTGGTTTCTTCCCCAGTAAATGGTAATTCTCCGTAGCTACCAGTCTGTACCTTCTGTTTTTGTGTTGGTAGTTTGCTCTGTGACCTCACTTCTCTGATAGACCTATGAAGAAGGGTTAATTTTTAAGTTTTCCTAGCTTTTTATTTGTTATTAGGCTGGAAGGGCAACTTCTAAGCAATGAACATGCTGGACTGGAAACCATAGACTATACTTGCATTGAAAAGTGTCTTAAATAATTTCAGGTAATACTTAACTAAAGGAAATACATTTCTGGGACCTCTTGTAGCACTAGAGTTCAGTCCTCTCAGGTTAGAATGTTCTAAGAATGTTAAAAAACTTTTGAAAGGCTAGTCACATTGCCTTACTCATATTAGGCCTTGAGCCTAGGCAGTTTGGGGAATTTCCTAGTATTATTTCACCATAGTAGTCTTTTTGATTGTGAATATCCTGCTTTGGACCAATGAAGGAAAGCATATTCTAGAGCAAAATTTGGAGAAAAAGAAATGTAGCAAGATTGTCAAATTCCAGCTAATGGTGCCATTCATTTCTTATCAGGATCCTGATAAATTTTATAATATTCCATTATTAAATATCACTCAAAAAACACAGATTGTAAATAAGGAAGCAAATCTTCACTATAGGACAACTCTGGACTACAGATGAAAGGCACTGTAGCATACTGGTGATTCTGAGTTCAGTTTTATAGCCCAGTTTATCTTAGGCTCAGAGCTCATGATAGTATTCATGATTTCACTAGCAAATTATTGGATCCCCAAATCTCATCTTTAATATCATATTGAACAATCTAACAATTATTCATGAGGTGACCTTGGGAGGCAGACAGTTGATTTCTTTAGGCAGCACTGCCTCAAGTACATGCTGCATTTGGATTGCATGGGGGTTAGGTTACTTAAGATGCCTCATTTAATGTGCGTTTTTTCTCTCCACGTTTTTCCATCTTTCAGGGCCCAGTTCTACTACTAAGTTTTCCCTGAAGATTTCCCAAACAACTTTTGTGCATATTGATTTCTCTCTTTTCTGAGCTGTTACTGAATAATTTACTACATTGTTGATATACTCTCATAGTCTATTTTTTTCAAATAAAAATGTGTTTACTGAATAAAATTCCACATTTATAGGAATAAAATTAAGACAGAATACAGATAATAGTAACTTGTACATATAATCAGAAATTAGTTCTGATTTTAAAGGGCTGATGGTCTCCCTGGAAAAGGAGGGACAGAATCAAAATAAGAAATTTAGATTTAAAGACTTAAAACATTTTCAAGAAAAGTAACATCACAATATAGGGATATGTTTAACTGCCAAATGAATGGTCTAAACAAATAGCATCCATCCAGATGGGGGAATGGAGGGCAGAGAGCAGGTAAGACTTAGTAATAAGGGGTATCTTTACAAAGGTGGTAAAACCTGAGCTTGAAAGAGGGGTAAGATAGAGAGAATGTAGGGAAGCTGTGCTAGTTAGGAAGTGTATGTTCCATATGTTCAAACTTGTTTTGGTTATGTCTGCTGAGGCTTAACCAAGACTGTAGGTGCTTGGTTTCTCTTCTAAAGACAATAGCAAAGTGTTCAATAATTCAGCTTTTGACATCTTAGGTGTGAACATTTATTTGTGTGTCCTCTTCTCCTCCAGTTCTTTCTTAGATCTGGCACTCTGTTAGGCACACAGTGTTCAAAGCAATAGTTCCTCTAAAAATTACGATATGAATCATGATTGCATTTCTAAATCCTTTTGTTGTTAAACTTTTAAAAGTTAATCTTAAAATGTGATATAAATGATTTCACTGGTTCCCAGGAAACTTGTTCTCTAAATAGCATTTTCAGTTAATGACCAGGAGAGAGGTTTTTTAATTTTCTAATTTTATGTATGTATGTATGTATGTATGTATGTATGTATGTATGTGTGTATGTATGTTTTCTATTGAATATAAAGAATGTACCTATATCGAATAAATCATCATGGCTCCATATGTGTTTGAAAGTTAAAAGATACATTTTTTCTTAACCACCTTCTCACTTCCCTGTCACAGTTCTTGAGTTAACACAATTATTTTTCCTTTGCGTCCTGAAATAATGCACCCTAGAACCTTTAGTTTCTTTTTCTGTCCTATTCAGTTATCTTGTCTACTAAAGTACAGAAAATTACTTAAAGGCACAATAATTGTTTTTTTTCTGAATTAGTAGTTGATCCATTACTCTTTCTCTTGCCCTCTCCTATCCTACCAGTAAATGGCAAAGGCAAGGTGATTTTTCTCTAAAAGTATCTTGTTTCAGATACATGAACCATTAATATACTTTATTCTCTCATCACTTTCTTTAGGCCAAGTCAAAAATCTCTAATCTGTGAAGGGCATCTGGGTGGCTCAGTTGGTTGAGTGACCGACTTCAGCTCAGGTCATGATCTCACATCTCATGAGTTTGAGCCCTGCATCAGGCTCCGTGCTAGAGCCTGGAGCCCTCTTTGGATTCTGTGTCTCCTTCTCTATATGCCTCTCTCTCTCTCTGTCTCTCTCTCTCTCTCTCTCAAAAATAGAGATTTTTATTATGTTTATTTAATCTCTGATAATTAGAAAACAAACTCAGGGACAGTTACATTATGATTGTCCATCCTGACCGGTGCTTACATGATATCCCTGTATGATTTCCCCCTGAAGAGGACATCTAGAGGTTTTTGTTACTGTTAATTTATCCTAGAAAGGTGGGGCAGGCAGAAGAAAAGAAGTAGGCCTTCACCATGTGGTTGATGTGCTAGCTTTTCCTAATGTTCCCATGGTAAGAAAACAAAGGAGGGTGAAATGCAGGTTGGGCGGAGAAGCTAGCTTACGCTATGTGCTGAGTTTAGGTAGAAGAAAGAAATCTTTTTCTTTACATGCACCCTTGAAACTGGGCAGTGGTATCTCCTGTAGTTCTTATGACTTCCTTTTCATGGCTTTGAAGGGACCCACTGAGCCTGGAATTTCTCCTCTAACCTTCTGCTTTATCAGTGACTCTCTTGCCATTTTATGAATGTGTGTATAGACACACACACACACACACACACACACACACACACACACTGTCCAAAGCCATCTTCCATTCAAGCTAAAGACTATACAAAAGTATAGATTAGTGTAAAAACCTACATCACAGGAGTCAGAAGACTTTATTTTAATTTCAGATTTACCACTAACTTTAAATCTTGGCAGAGGCACCAGCCTTTTCATTTATGAGTTGGAGTTAAAAAAATACTTGCCCTACTTTCTGGGAGTATTTTGAGGGTAAATTCAAGAATATGTATATTTGAGTATTTAGAAATCTAAAAACCACATAATCAAGATGTTAATTATTACAGACACACAAATTAAAAGTAACTAGTTACATACTATCTTAAAGTCTGTAATCTTCCTGTTTGTCATCATGGAAAAGGTCACTGCCTCAAGTACTGAGTGGAGGAAATAAATGATGGCTATTTGCAGAACTATAATAGGGAAATGTGAAGTTTCTCTACAGTTTACCAAACCTGTTTTTGTTACTCTACCTGTGAGTTCATCCATTTAACCAAAACCCTTAAACTTTTCAAGGTGTACATTTTTGAAGGCCAAATGGTACAGAGTAAAGTAACATCTCTTACCTGCCATTGAAAGGTTCACATGGTGACAAGGTGACATCTGTACAGAAAACCACAGCTCTGGGCAGGCATGCAGTGTTTCCCAAACCACATGCTATGTAGTACTGATAAGCTACAAAACAGATGTATGCTGCAGAGGAGGAAAAATTTTACCTCTACTTGTTTAGAGTTTTTGGCTCGGCTGAGAAATTGACAAAAAAGACAAATTAACAGGAGTTAATAGGAGAAATAAGTATTTATTTACTGTGAGTTTTATATGCATGGGAGACCTTATAAGAAATGAAGACACAAAGAAATGGCAGAACCTAAATACTTCTATAGTTGAACAGAGAGGCATTTGTGGAAAAGTAACTAAAATATATGGGAAGGCTAAAGAAAGATAAGACTGACTTGAACAAGGTCTATTTGTACATAGTTTTCTCAATTTCAACTTCATGTCATTGATTATAAGAGTGTTGGTTCCTCTCTTCATCATTTAAAAAGGACATTTATATGAAGGTTTTATCTCTTGTTTTCAGGAACAAGAAGGGGATGATCAGAGAGCCCTTCTTGTACCTGTGTTGTTAATTTCCTTTAGTACATAATAATCCCTGTGCCAAAGGGGTATATTTGGGGTTAGCGTGTTCTGCCACTCTTCATTGCTGTCATATTGTCTCTTAAAATCAATATTTCGTTACCTGCTTTAAAAAATGAATATGGGAAAAAAGCTTCTCTTCCAAATTTGTGGCTGGAGCCCAAGTGTTTATCTCCCCTCTCTCATGAGACCCTGATAAAAAATGAGATTATATGAATAATTACATGAGAATAGGCCTAATAGGGACATTATCGTAAAGGGAAAAGAGACTTTAATATATCTTTGGAAGATAAATAAAAAATACTGAGTCTGTTACCAGAAAATGCTTTAAAGTCATAGTCCAGAATAGGTGAATATACCTACCTTGCAGAATCCTCAAGTATTTTAAAATTCAGGGTGAATAGGTATCATTGAAAGTGGAAGGAAATGTATTAAAACCTAGTGTGAAGTTAGTAATTCAATATCTGTCTACAGAATAGCCACCTCTTGTCCTCCATTCTCATATTTTGCTCCCCTGCCCTTCCCATCATTGCAATTGGAAAACAAATAGCCTAACCTTGTACACAAGTCAAAAACCTGTTAACCTATTACTCCCTGCACTTTGCCTATCTGAAATGGCACAAGTCATAGGCTTGCATTGCATTTGAAACTCTTGGGAGAAATGGCCATGAAGAACTCCAAGAGGATTCAGAAAAATTCCATGGTACTATACTGTGGAAATAGAAACATTTCCAATATATTAGCTCTTCACAGTGTGGACCCACCCACCTTCAGCTCTGTCATTCACTACCTATGTGCCTGTGTGTCATTAAGTAAGTTGCCTCTGTCATCTGATTCTAAATCCCTAAACCATAAAAGGGGAGTAATTATGTCATCTCACAAACTATTTAATATACTCTCCATGGCTCTTCTCATTCATGGAGGCTGTAGGTTCGTGCAAAGTTCACAAAGACTATGTACAAACATTAAAATAACAATGAAACTATTTGGAGCAAAGTTTTAGAATAATCTATTCCCCAAATGTACTTCTGTCCTTGGGTCTTTACTATGGAATTTAAAAATAACAAAAGAACGTTGATTTCAGAATAACTGACTTCATTTACAGACCAGCATTTTAAAGAATATAGGCTATTCTTCTAGGCAGTTTACATGTAATTGCTAGTACTCACATGATAATATTGTACCAGTAATTATTTTCCTCTTGGGCATAAAGTTTAGTCTCAAGTAAAAAGAGATTATTAAAGCTGCTAGAATTATTTCAAGAAGGATACAGAGAGAATGGCAACATCTCTGCTGGAATGGAGATGATAACTGGCCATGAACCCATATTCTGAGTGAGCACGTTCTGTGTGCCGACAGTTTCCTATGTATGCCCCTGAACCCATTGCACCCAGCCAGGGCAAGACCAGTGAAAGCCTTTGTTCTTTCTTACCATTATGTTTATATCCCAAACTCTGCTTTTCTTGGGTTAAGGATGCTGGACTTCATTTCATTCCCTAGAGGCAGGTGTAAGAAAATCATGCCAAAGAAACTTGTTACTCCTTAAAATGTATAAAGGAGGTCATTTAAGGCATACAACCCTAGATACTTACATGGCCAAAGTAGCTTGTAGGTCCTTCCTTCTTAACCACAAGAGTAAGCCAGAAAACTCCCCTAAGTAAGACAGAGACCCTCACTTCAAATGTAGATGGCGATGTTTTGTCTAACATTCTTTGTCTTTTTGTTTATTTGTTGTGAGAGAGTGTGCACATGTGTGAGCAGGGGAGGCGCAGAGAGAGAGGGGGATACAGAGAATCCCAAGCAGGCTCTGTGCTGTCAGTGCATAGCCCCGTGTGGGGCTCAATCTCATGAGCTATGATGACCTGAGCTGAAACTAAGACACTTAATTGACTGAGCCACCCAGGTGCCCCTCAAATGGTGTTCTTGAACCTGGCCTTTACTACTCTTAATTTTCAGTACCTACCCCCCCCCCCACTTTTTATTTTGGATTTTAGAGGATAGAATAGGAAGCAGAGACCAACATGAACATGTTTACTCTGAATAAGACAATATTTGGAACCAGGTACTTTCATTGTGAAACTTCTCCATTCATTATTGGCATCATCTACTTTACAATGGACCCAGTACAGAAGTTTAGGTTAGTGAGATGTAGTTGTATGAGGAAACTGTGGTCTTACCACTCATCCCTTCCATCTCTCAAGACTTTAATGTTCTTAATCCTTTGAATAGCCCTTTGTCAAACTCTTATCACTTTAAGGCTACTTTGAAAAATCAGAATTTTTAAAGAAATTTAATTATTAAGGTATAATAGACCTAACACCATGTTAATTTCAGGTGTACAATTTAGTGATTAGGTATTTTTATATATTGGAAAATTATCACTAAGTCCAATTAACATCTGCTAAATTGCACTATTAAAAATTACTTCTTTCTTAATAGTCCATAAAATAAAAAGGATTACTCTGTGACAAATTTTTGCCTAAATGAAATATTCTAAGTCAGAAAATGGTCATTTTTGCATGTTTTTCCCCCCAAGGGAAAAAAAGCTCTGCCTTTATCCTTAACATCAAATATTCCTCATGATTAACTATTCAGTATTGTGTCTACTTCAGTCTGTTCTAAACCTGCATGGTCAGCAGCTTCTACATAAACTGGGTCAGTCATACTCATCTCCAATTAGGGTTTTTATATCCATTTCTTTTAATTTCAGATAATAATTTCAGATAGCAGAGGAGATGGTTTCTTGACCACTGGAAAGCATAGAAGACCTTTTGCTGCTCAAACTTAACATTTTCTGGTGTTAGAGAAAGGTGATCATCTGGCTTAAAAGGATCATGGTCAGGGAGCTTATTTGTAAACGTTGTTGAGCATCTTGATGATACATTGGGTTTGTTTTTAATTTTAGAGCAATGTTTTGTCAGATTAATTAGGTACAGTTGTATATAACTTTGATTATTAAGCCAGTTAAAAATTTCAAGCCAATTGCCTTTGTTTTTTTGGATGCATAGTGATAGTAAAGACATCTCCCTGGTGGGAATGATGTAAATATAAAATTAGAATGGAATGCATAGGTGTTCTTGATGTTTAACTTACCTGTAAAATCAAAAATCAGGAAACATTAGTTATCTATTGTATCTTTTATGTTATCTAGAAATTCTGTATTCAGCCACATTGCACCTTGTCTCTGCAAAGGTGTTCAGGATGTCCATTGAAACCTCACTAGTTTAGATTCTCTCACATTAATTTTGAAGTGAAATCTAAGCTAATGACATAATAGAGATTATAAAGAAAATATTTCAGTTAGAATATTTATAGTACTGTAAAAAAACTGTATAATCAAGAAGGGCTGGTAGAATGAGTCTTTTATTTAACAACCATGTGTTTATTAAAAATCAAGCACTGGGGTTGGCACTATGAATATAGCAGAAAGAAGACATTCTGCCCTTAGGAAAAAACTAAAATTTACTTACAGCTAATTAATACGACTGGTGAACACAAAGTTTTTAGTTGATGACAGTCATTTTGTACAATGTTCCTTTTTAACACACTAGCAATAACAAACCATTTCTAGAGTGAAACTGTGAGTGAACCGACACTCATCTTTTAATCTGAGTGGAGGAATTTTGTATTCATAGGAGCTCCCAAATGTGGCATAGAATAGGGTCTGTAATAGCTTGTATAGATTGAGAAGCTAATATGCAAAAGGGTTCAAGGACTGACTCATGAGTTACTGCGGTGTAAATAAAATTGATTTGACCTCAATTAGAATGACTTCATAAGTAGCCATTAATATGGTGGCTTTAAACTTTATGGACAGTGACCCACACACAAAAAAATAATTTTACATTGCAACCAGCTACACACATGTGCACTTTATTGAAGGAAAATATTCATAAATAAAACATGTAGCATGTATATGTGATCTAATATTTTCTATACCATTCTTTTTTTTTAATTTTTTTAATTTTTTAATATATGAAATTTACTGTCAAATTGGTTTCCATACAACACCCAGTGCTCATCCCAAAAGGTGCCCTCCTCAATACCCATCACCCACCCTGCCCTCCCTCCCACCCCCCATCAGCCCTCAGTTTGTTCTCAGTTTTTAACAGTCTCTTATGCTTTGGCTCTCTCCCACTCTAACCTCTTTTTTTTTTTTTTTTTCCTTCCCCTCCCCCATGGGTTTCTGTTAAGTTTCTCAGGATCCACATAAGAGTGAAACCATATGGTATCTGTCTTTCTCTGTATGGCTTATTTCACTTAGCATCACACTCTCCAGTTCCATCCACGTTGCTATAAAAGGCCATATTTCATTTTTTCTCATTGCCACGTAGTATTCCATTGTGTATATAAACCACAATTTCTTTATCCATTCATCAGTTGATGGACATTTAGGCTCTTTCCATAATTTGGCTATTGTTGACAGTGCTGCTATAAACATTGGGGTACAAGTGCCCCTAGGCATCAGTACTCCTGTATCCCTTGGATAAATTCCTAGCAGTGCTATTGCTGGGTCATAGGGTAGGTCTATTTTTAATTTTCTGAGGAACCTCCACACTGCTTTGCAGAGCGGCTGCACCAATTTGCATTCCCACCAACAGTGCAAGAGGGTTCCCGTTTCTCCACATCCTCTCCAGCATCTATAGTCTCCTGATTTCTTCATTTTGGCCACTCTGACTGGCGTGAGGTGGTATCTGAGTGTGGTTTTGATTTGTATTTCCCTGATAAGGAGCAACGTTGAACATCTTTTCATGTGCCTGTTGGCCATCCGGATGTCTTCTTTAGAGAAGTGTCTATTCATGTTTTCTGCCCAGTTCTTCACTGGGTTATTTGTTTTTCGGGTGTGGAGTTTGATGAGCTCTTTATAAATTTTGGATACTAGCCCTTTGTCCGATGTGTCATTTGCAAATATCTTTTCCCATTCCGTTGGTTGCCTTTTAGTTTTGTTGGTTGTTTCCTTTGCTGTGCAGAAGCTTTTTATCTTCATAAGGCCCCAGTAATTCACTTTTGCTTTTAATTCCCTTGCCTTTGGGGATGTGCCGAGTAAGAGATTGCTACGGCTGAGGTCAGAGAGGTCTTTTCCTGCTTTCTCCTCTAAGGTTTTGATGGTTTCCTGTCTCACATTCAGGTCCTTGATCCATTTTGAGTTTATTTTTGTGAATGGTGTGAGAAAGTGGTCTAGTTTCAACCTTGTGCATGTTGCTGTCCCGTTCTCCCAGCACCATTTGTTAAAGAGACTGTCTTTTTTCCATTGGATGTTCTTTCCTGCTTTGTCAAAGATGAGTTGGCCATACTTTTGTGGGTCTAGTTCTGGGGTTTCTATTCTATTCCATTGGTCTATGTGTCTGTTTTTATGCCAATACCATGCTGTCTTGATGATGACAGCTTTGTAGTAGAGGCTAAAGTCTGGGATTGTGATGCCTCCTGCTTTGGTCTTCTTCTGCAAAATTACTTTGGCTATTCGGGGCCTTTTGTGGTTCCATATGAGTTTTAGGATTGCTTATTCTAGTTTTGAGAAGAATGCTGGTGCAATTTTGATTGGGATTGCATTGAATGTGTAGATAGCTTTGGGTAGTATTGACATTTTGCCAATATTTATTCTTCCAATCCATGAGCAGGGAATGTCTTTCCATTTCTTTATATCTTCTTCAATTACCTGCATAAGCTTTCTATAGTTTTCAGCATACAGATCTTTTACATCTTTGGTTAGATTTATTCCTAGGTATTTTATGCTTCTTGGTGCAATTGTGAATGGGATCAGTTTCTTTATTTGTCTTTCTGTTGCTTCATTGTTAGTGTATAAGAATGCAACTGATTTCTGTACATTGATTTTGTATCCTGCAACTTTGCTGAATTCATGTATCAGTTCTAGCAGACTTTTGGTGGAGTCTATCGGATTTTCCATGTATAATATCATGTCATCTGCAAAAAGCGAAAGCTTGACTTCATCTTTCCCAATTTTGATGCCTTTGATTTCCTTTTGTTTTCTGATTGCTGATGCTAGAACTTCCAGCATTATATTAAACAACAGCGGTGAGAGTGGGCATCCCTGTCGTGTTCCTGATCTCAGGGAAAAAGCTCTCAGTTTTTCCCCGTTGAGGATGATGTTAGCTGTGGGCTTTTCATTAATGGCTTTTATGATCTTTAAGTATGTTCCTCCTATCCCGACTTTCTCCAGGGTTTTTATTAAGAAACGGTGCTGGATTTTGTCAAAGGCCTTTTCTGCATCGATTGACAGGATCATATGGTTCTTCTCTCTTTTTTTGTTAATGTGATGTATCGTGTTGATCGATTTGCGAATGTTGAACCAGCCCTGCATCCCAGGAATGAATCCCACTTGATCATGGTGAATAATTCTTTTTATATGCTGTTGAATTCGATTTGCTAGTATCTTATTGACAATTTTTGCATCCATATTCATCAGAGATATTGGCCTGTAGTTCTCTTTTTTTACTGGGTCTCTGTCTGGTTTAGGAATCAAAGTAATACTGGCTTCATGGAATGAGTCTGGAAGTTTTCCTTCCCTTTCTATTTCTTGGAATAGCTTGAGAAGGATAGGTATTATCTCTGCTTTAAACGTCTGGTAGAACTCCCCTGGGAAGCCATCTGGTCCTGGACTCTTATTTGTTGGCAGATTTTTGATAACCGATTCAATTTCTTCGCTGGTTATGGGTCTGTTCAAGCTTTCTATTTCCTCCTGATTGAGTTTTGGAAGAGTGTGGGTGTTTAGGAATTTGTCCATTTCTTCCAGGTTGTCCAATTTGTTGGCATATAATTTTTCATAGTATTCCCTGATAATTGTTTGTATCTCTGAGGGATTGGTTGTAATAATTCCATTTTCATTCATGATTTTATCTATTTGGGTCATCTCCCTTTTCTTTTTGAGAAGCCTGGCTAGAGGTTTGTCAATTTTGTTTATTTTTTCAAAATACCAACTCTTGGTTTCGTTGATCTGCTCTACAGTTTTTTTTAGATTCTATATTGTTTATTTCTGCTCTGATCTTTATGATTTCTCTTCTTCTGCTGGGTTTAGGCTGCCTTTGCTGTTCTGCTTCTATTTCCTTTAGGTGTGCTGTTAGATTTTGTATCTCGGATTTTTCTTGTTTCTTGAGATAGGCCTGGATTGCAATGTATTTTCCTCTCAGGACTGCCTTCGCTGCGTCCCAAAGCCTTTGGATTGTTGTATTTTCATTTTCGTTTGTTTCCATATATTTTTTAATTTCTTCTCTAATTGCCTGGTTGACCCACTCATTCGTTAGTAGGGTGTTCTTTAACCTCCACGCTTTTGGAGGTTTTCCATACTTTTTCCTGTGGTTGATTTCAAGCTTCATAGCATTGTGGTCTGAAAGTATGCATGGTATAATTTCAATTCTTGTGTACTTATGAAGGGCTGTTTTGTGACCCAGTATATGATCTATCTTGGAGAATGTTCCATGTGCACTCGAGAAGAAAGTATATTCTGTTGCTTTGGGATGCAGAGTTCTAAATATATCTGTCAAGTCCATCTGATCCAATGTATCATTCAGGGCCCTTGTTTCTTTATTGACTGTGTGTCTAGATGATCTATCCATTTCTGTAAGTGGGGTGTTAAAGTCCCCCGCAATGACCAAATTCTTATCAATAAGGTTGCTTATGTTTATGAGTAATTGTTTTATATATCTGGGGGCTCCGGTATTTGGCGCATAGACATTTATAATTGTTAGCTCTTCCTGATGGATAGACCCTGTAATTATTATATAATGCCCTTCTTCATCTCTTGTTACAGCCTTTAATTTAAAGTCTAGTTTGTCTGATATAAGTATGGCTACTCCAGCTTTCTTTTGGCTTCCAGTAGCATGATAAATAGTTCTCCATCCCCTCACTCTCAATCTAAAGGTGTCCTCAGATCTAAAATGAGTCTCTTGTAGACAGCAAATAGATGGGTCTTGTTTTTTTATCCATTCTGATACCCTATGTCTTTTGGTTGGCGCATTTAATCCATTTACATTCAGTGTTATTATAGAAAGATACGGGTTTAGAGTCATTGTGACGTCTGTAGGTTTTATGCTTGTAGTGATGTCTCTGGTACTTTGTCTCACAGGATCCCCCTTAGGATCTCTTGTAGGGCTGGTTTCGTGGTGACAAATTCCTTCAGTTTTTGTTTGTTTGGGAAGACCTTTATCTCTCCTTCTATTCTAACTGACAGACTTGCTGGATAAAGGATTCTTGGCTGCATATTTTTCCTGTTTAGCGAACTGAAGATATCGTGCCAAGCCTTTCTGGCCTGCCAAGTTTCAAAGGAGAGATCAGTCACGAGTCTTATAGGTCTCCCTTTATATGTGAGGGCACGTGTATCCCTTGCTGCTTTCAGAATTTTCTCTTTATCTTTTTATTTTGCCAGTTTCACTATGATATGTCGTGCAGAAGATCGATTCAAGTTACGTCTGAAGGGAGTTCTCTGTGCCTCTTGGATTTCAATGCCTTTTTCCTTCGCCAGTTCAGGGAAGTTCTCAGCTATAATTTCTTCAAGTACCCCTTCAGCACCTTTCCCTCTCTCTTCCTCCTCTGGGATACCAATTATGCGTATATTATTTCTTTTTAGTGTATCACTTAGTTCTCTAATTTTCCCCTCATACTCCTGGATTTTTTTATCTCTTTCTTTCAGCTTCCTCTTTCTCCATAACTTTATCTTCTAGTTCACCTATTCTCTCCTCTGCCTCTTCAATCCGAGCCGTCGTGGTTTCCATTTTGTTTTGCATTTCGTTTAAAGCGCTTTTTAGCTCCTCGTGACTGTTCCTTAGTCCCTTGATCTCTGTGGCAAGAGATTCTCTGCTGTCCTGCATACTGTTTTCAAGCCCAGCGATTAATTTTATGACTATTATTCTAAATTGACTTTCTGTTATATTATTTAAATCCTTTTTGATCAGTTCATTAGCTGTTGTTATTTCCTGGAGATTCTTCTGAGGGGAATTCTTCCGTTTGGTCATTTTGGAGAGTCCCTGGAGTGGTGAGGACCCGCAGGGAACTTCCCCCGTGCTGTGGTGTGTAACTGGAGTTGGTGGGCGGGGCCGCAGTCCGACCTGATGTCTGCCCCCAGCCCACCGCTGGAACCACAGTCAGACTGGTGTGTGCCTTCTCTTCCCCTCTCCTAGGGGCGGGATTCACTGTGGGGTGGCGTGGCCTGTCTGGGCTACTTGCACACTGCCAGGCTTGTGGTGCTGGGGATCTGGCTTATTAGCTGGGGTGGGTAGGCAAGGTGCACGGGGGCAGGAGGGGCAGGCTTAGCTCGCTTCTCCTTAGGTGATCCACTTCAGGAGGGGCCCTGTGGCAGCAGGAGGGAGTCAGATCCGCTGCGGGAGGTTTGGCTCCACAGAAGCACAGAGTTGGGTGTTTGCACGGAGTGAGCAAGTTCCCTGGCAGGAACTGGTTCCCTTTGGGATTTTGGCTGGGGGATGGGCCGGGGAGATGGCGCTGGCGAGCGCCTTTGTTCCCTGCCAAGCTGAGCTCTGCCGTCCGGGGGGCTCAGCAGCTCTCCCTCCCTTTGTCCTCCAGCCTTCCTGCTTTCTGAGCAGAGCTGTTAACTTATGACCTCCCAGACGCTAAGTCGCGCTTGCTGGGGGAACCCAGTCCGTCCGGCCCTTCCGCTTTTGCCAGCCAGACTCAGGGGCTCTGCTTGGCCGGCGAGCCGCCCCTCTGCCCCGGCTCCCTCCCGCCAGTCCGTGGAGCGTGCACCGCCTCGCCACCCTTCCTACCCTCTTCCATGGGCCTCTCGTCTGCGCTTGGCTCCGGAGACTCCGTTCTGCTAATCCTCTGGCGGTTTTCTGGGTTCTTTAGGCAGGTGTAGGTGGAATCTAAGTGATCATCGGGACGCGCGGTGAGCCCAGCGTCCTCCTACGCTGCCATCTTCCGGAACTCTCCTATACCATTCTTATGTAACATATTTCATTTTTTAAAGCAAGGCTGTTTGTAATACTGAGAATATTTTATAAACCATGAATGGGCATTACCTTGATAAAATTAATCTGATTTAATTTTAGGTAAAACCTAAATGTTGGAGTACATAGAAATGTACTCATTACGGCATTTTATCTTTGTATATATTTTACTACAATTTTATTAAACAAATTACCACTTCTTAGGAATATGTGTAATGTTTTTACAAGTGATGGTAAATAATTCTAACTTTTTCCTCTAAGTTTCTTGAGACCTAAAAAAAAATTGTTCTTATTTTGAGTTCACTGAGCACATATTTGAGTGTTTTTTATTAACTAGTACAAATTATTTTCATGGTACATTCTTCTCACTTGATTCAGTTACTTTCTTAGAATCAAGCACATTGCTTGATCTTAACAGGAATGGTGAATACAGAAATGCATGGATGGATGAATGAATGAATTCTGAGTTCTGTTTTGCCATATTTTTTTGTTGGGTAAATTTGCCTTTGAAGGAAATAGGACTGGGTGAAATGGAGATGAGCCTTGGAGGTAGGAAGGAAATCTTGAGCAAGATCTAGAGACCAGAAGGAGCATTTACCATATATACACATAGCAATGAGGTGGGTCCCAAGACTGAAATCAGAGTAAAAGTGAGTGAAGGAGTAGAACAAAATGAGGGAGAACAATAAGGTAATGTTGAGGACAATAAACAGCACAAGGGAAAAGAGAGAAAATTAAACCTATTTGTGCTGCCTACTCCTGAAATCCTTGATTCTGAGCTAGCCATACTTAATGCTGCCTAGAGGCATTTTGTGGCTATGGGATGAAGTGTTTCCATCTTTACAATGGGTTATTAAGACATCATCAGGGCTCCCACAGTAAGGTCTGCTGATATGGAAAGGATTAGAAGAAAATGGGTTTTGTGGCTTTAGGATCAGTACTTAGAAAGGCATCCTTTAATGATCTTAACAAAAAATAGGTCAACCCTAAATAAAGTTGGCATTTTATTTTTTTATAGCTCTTTATCAAAACTTCTAATTACTTTGTTTCATTTGTTTTTCCTATCATTTCATTCATTAGTAAGCTCCATTAGGTCAAAACTGTTTTTTTATATTCACTGTAATATCTTCAGGAATAAATACAATGTTTTACACATGGTCATTGTGCAAATGTGAAGAAATAGATGAATGGAAAGGAGACACTGCAGAGCTAGAAAGCTAAGCGTATATAATATTGACTGAAAGCCTTTTCTTTTGAGTTGAGTTGGAAAGCAGATATTGCCATACTGAGCAAACACAACAGAAATATTCATAAGTGAGTAAAGCAAACCAAAACACAAATAGTCTATTGTAGCATTCGTTGAATGGCTTTAAGGGGCTGCCAGCAAATCCATTAGGAACTCTGTTTATTGAGCATTAGAACTCAGACATAAAGAAAAGGGAAAATTGCTTCAGGATGAGTTGCTTCTTATTATACCTGGAAAATTAATTTTTCCAATTAATAATTGTACAATAACTTTAAAATATTTTATAAACTCAGGGTGCCTGGGTGGTTCAATAGGTTAAGCGTCTGACTTTGGCTCAGATCATGATCTCAGGGTTCGTAGGTTCCAGCCCCACCTGGGGTTCTGTGCTGGCAGCTCAGAGCCTGGAGCCTGCTTCGGGTTCTGTCTGCCTCTCTCTCTGCCCCTCCCCCACTTGCACTCTGTCTCTCTCAAAAATAAATAAACATAAAAGAATTTTAAATATTTTATAAAATCAACATGTGCTCTACATGTGTATGGTTTATATCCCAATTTTCTACTTCCATTAAGAGCTTTCCATTAATGTATATAAGTCTCTATTCAATGAGCATTACTTTATGAGGTGATCTTCTTGTCATTTAATAAGGTAATGTTAGAAAATTGCAGAAAAGAGGTTAAAAAAATTCTTTACGGTTAAATATATTGGATTTGAATCCCAGCTGTGTGATTTCACAGAAGTTTTAACCTCTCTGAATTTTTGTCTCCTCTTCAGATAAATGGAAGTAATGAAGCAATTGGGTAGCATTCTTATGAAAAAGAACAAATAACCTATATAAAATTCTGGGCATGAACTATAAAACCAGTCTGGGGGAACAGGCATAAAGATCTTTAATTTTAATTCAGTTGGTTTTCAATTAGTAAAGGTGGGGAAGGGAGACAGGGAATTAGGTGTTTTTAAGGACTTGTAATTATAGGCATGTTGTTGGGGTTATTTCATTTAATTCTTAATGTATTGTCTTTGCCTCATTCTCTGTTATCATTTCTGGAAAATCTCTCAGACTTGGTTTTCTTATTCTGTCTCTTCTACCTCAACATCCATTATTTAACCTTTCTTTTAAATATTCTAAAATTTCTTCATCTTCTGTGCTTTATTCTGCTTGTTTGTCTTTGTTATTATTATTTTTTTTAATCTAGCTCTGGTTCACAAACTCGCTCTTCATCTGTTATTAATCTACTAATTTCCTCCAATTAGTTTTAAACTTCAATCACTCTTTTATATATTTCTATAGACTACCTTTAATTTTCAGATTTGCCTCCTTTAGACCCGCCTTTTAGGAAAATCATTTAAATTACACTTACTGTATAACTTTTTAGAAGCAGTCAGCTGCTTCTGTTTATTCTTTGTAATTCTCAGTTCCAAGCTGTTTTCATCCAGGCTCTTTCTTGAACAAATCTCAGTTGGCTTGGAGCTTGAGAATGGCCCCCCATGCACATTTCTGTTAATTTTTGCCATGTGTTTGAGGGATATTATTACATTAATTTCTTGCCTTTGCATCTCTGACACCAAGAGGTGGGTATAATGGGAAGTTTTACATTTTCTCAAGGTATTAACCTTTTTTTTTTTCTTTTGGAAAGTTCTGTTTTATTGTTGTCTAGATTCCAGGAAACCACAAATACCTTTGATCCTTCTCATGATAGGTGGAACTTTGTACCATGAAAGTGCTGCCTTAAAAGAATTAACAAGCCCCCAAACTCATCTCTTGTCCTTACATTAACACTCAAATGCTGGCCCTAACCATGTCCCATTATAACAAACAGGCCCTCCCCTGTCCTCCAAATACTTAAATGAGATGTGGAGGCCTTCTAATGATTGAACCAATATTTTTGGATTACCTATTCCCTGAAGACACTGTGAATTCTCCTGTTATTTTCTTCTATACTAAAACATGCCCACCCCTCACCTCCAGTCCAGGGAAAATGATAGCATGAAGGTTTTTAGATGCCTAAAATTTCTAATAATTTTGATATTAACTCAATTTTAGTAATCATTTTATCTCCATTCTTAAATTGTGCTAATGTCAAGAGCCATATCATGAATGAATTGAAACGACTCAATTTGTAATCATTCTTAACGACTTTTATTACTTAGGAAGTGGTGATAATTTTGGAGTAAAAAGTGAGCCCCAAAAAGAAGAGTTGAGCAGTATTTAAGTCTCCAAATTGTCTTTTTTATTCTTTTTTTTGGTTTGGCTCATTTTCTCCAACTCTCACTTCAGTACTTGAAATAGGGATTATAAAATCTTAACCCCCAAATGATTACTTAAAATTAAAGGGACAGTTTTTGATATTGTCATGTACCTATATTTCAACCGAACTTTAAATATAAGTACACTTACCAGATATTAGGGCAATTTTGATACAGATAGTCTTAAAAGACTAAAAGCCATTTTCCAGAAAATAAAAGCATTTGGAGATAAATGATACCTTAACAAACTAGAAATCTCAGATTTTTAGCTATGATACTATTAATTTCTGAAAAAGAAAAAATTGGGATCCTTTGTATGATTTGCATATATTTATTTATAAGTTGCAAAGATGGATTCTTAATTCCTTTAAAGCAAAGTCTTTTACCATGATTCAAGTCATCAAGCAATTTAGACACATGGCTGTATTTCCCTAAATCTTACCCAATGCTGAGGAATTCAGTACAGTATATACGGTTTTTTTTTTTTTTGCATGCTGATAACCATAATCAAAATAGTAACTCTACCTTAAAAGAACATTTAACTAAAAGGAAAGTGCAATTTATAAACTTAAGCAGAAATTAACAGGAGTTTGAACGTAACTATTACAGATTGAGTCTACCAAAAAAGAGAAGTCTGGTCTACAGATGGTGAATGAGGAAAATAAAAACCAAGAATTCTTTTTATTCAGGCCAAAATTCATACAAAAAAAAATTTCCAAAGCTTTGATATCAAAATTAATGTCTTTCCATTGAAATAATGAAAGTAATGCACAATAGGAATGCTGTTACAAATAGATCTAATATTAAGATGCTGTCAGAGCTGATGTGAATATAATTGGTATAGTCATTTGGGAGAACTCTTGGCAATACTCAGTGAAACTAAGTATGTATATTCCCTAGAACCCTGCAATTCTACTCCCGGGTATTGGTGTTTCAGAGAAACTCTCACATAGGTGCATGGGAAACATACAACATTTATCACCAAGGTTGAAGCCCACCTAGAACTTATTCCAGGGAAAAGGATAAGTAAAATGGTGGGTACCTAAGATGGAGTACTGTATACAAATAAGAAAAAAATTAACTGGATCTACTTATAGCAACATGGATAGGTCCACAAAAGATAATGTTGCATGCAAGAAAGAAAGAAACAGGATGAGGTACATTGTAAATAAGTATAAAATGTAAACCAAACATGAATCAATGCCCTATCTTATTTATACACATGTGTGCAAATGAGCATATTGAATTTACAGAAAAACTGAAGGGTAAAAAGCTCATGTTGAGATAGAAACAGAATTGGGAATTGGAGAAGAGAAAATAATGGAAAGAAATACAAAGGCTAATAAGCTAACCAGACTGAAAGACTGAAAGTAGACTGAAAGTAATAGCCTGTAATGAATTGAGACAAATAAGATGATGCTATGCAATAAATAGTAGGTTAAGGTATAGAGAAGAGTGGGAGACATTTCATATATGCAATTCATCAAAAATAAAGGGTTCTGTTTTCATTCCTAGGATAATCCAGTAAATGTGAAATAAATTTTAAAAATAATGTATGTACTTAAAAACATATGTAATACCTTTTTCTATGTTGTAAATTTTATGCTAAGCACTTTACTTCTATAATCACAGAAGTGGTGAGGAGGGAAACCTATCTGCACCACTCTTTTTAAGGGACAGCAAGAGACCAAAACCATTAAAAAGACAAATATATTTTACTTCCCAAACAAAAGGAATAACAAAATTTCCTGAACTTTGAGAAGGATTATTTTTTTACTATAAAAATAACTAATAAAAATCTATGTACTTAATGGTATATCCTCAGTGAAAGCTTGTAGTTACACTGCTCCATGGTAAGCATCCTGTCTCTGGAGAACATCAGGATAAAAATGATTGGAGGTGCTTTAAGCACATGAGTGGTTCTCCAGAATGAACTGAAAGTCAGTTCAGAATCTTTAATTCATTTCCTGGTTCTGAGTTCTTTAGCTCATGATTTTTGGTTAAAAAAAAAAAAATATGTATATATATATATATATACATATATGTGTATATATGTGTATATATATATACACATATATATGTGTATATATGTGTATATATATATACACATATATATGTGTATATATATATATACACATATATATGTGTATATATATACATATATATGTGTATATATATATACATATGTATATATATACACATATATATATATATGTATATATATACATATGTATATATATATTTTTTTTTTCATCCCCTTCCCACCTGGTATCAGGAACTTTTAATTGATGAGAATGCTTAATTTAAATATCTAGCCTTTGAAACAAAAGCCAGAAAAATGCTAGAGTAAGGCTTTAATATAAAGTTTCAAAGTCAGAAAATATCAATCATTGCCCTCATCAAAAAGGAAAAAGTAAGTTAAGAAAAAAGGCAAAGGTAGAGAGAATGTGAATTAAAAATTTGTCACATGCTTCAGAAATGTCAAGTGATTTTCAGTTTAATTTTGAGGCCAAATTACTTGAGGGAGTGTCCTTAGAAATCGTCACCATCTTAGAGACTTCTGGTGAATGAATCTATTTTCCCTTGTTTTCTCTATTACTTCTTTGGTCAAACTGGAACTAAAAACTGTGTACTGTTTTTTTTTTCTTAAGTTGGGAATTTGGAAAGCATACAATGTCCTCTATGGTCATTTCATTTAGAACCCTTATATTTAGGATGTATATTAATTTTAAAATTTAATGAGCTGAGATCATATTGGTCACAGGAAAATAGTTCTATCAAACGTGCATTAAAGGAGAGAACTCTTTGAAACCATCCCTCCCTATGCTGCTTCATTCCTGGCAAGACCACTACTCTGTCCTGGGCAACTCTATCTAGTCCTGGTCTTAACACATCAAAGTGCCTAAAATCTACCCATTAAATAGTATATAATTAAATCGATTATCCTCCTCCCTCCAAGAGAAAATCCAGACTAAGGCCATCATGCCCTTCAGTCCTTTTTAACATCCTGGAACTTCAAAAACATAAGATTCAAGATCCATCCTCATTATCTGGATTTAGAACTTGATATAGCTTTGTATAGCCCTGGCTCTGACATGACCACACATCCAAGTTTGACAGTAAAAATTATTCACAATTCAGGATCTATTGTGAATAAAAACCCTTGATATCCTCAATTTTTTGTGTGGAGCTTCAATTCACCTTCTTAAAATTGGGCTCTTCTTTGAAGACCTTGCTTGCCCTTGTCATGTTCTGAAAGGGTGGTGACATTTTCTCTCTTATGCCATGTGCCAGTGGTCACAGAGGCTGAGTAGATACTCTCTTTGCACTTCACTGCTCCTTTCAGATCTTTTTCCTTCTTACTTTTCTTATATGCCAGCTCCACTGGGGTGCATACCATCAGATAATACTTAAACTAGCCTTCCTTGCTGTAGTCACCTGTCCTTTTGGGAACTGTTTCTACTCCCTCAAGATTTTAGTACCTCTTAAACCTCCTCCTCCATCCCACCTCTTTTAATAACTCATTCAAGTATCCACACAATGATCCTTCCCCTCTCCTGGGTCTTCTCACCTCCAATTATTTTGTCTTCTATCCCATGTTAGCTGCCAATTTCTATGATCAGACCAAAGATATCATCACTAACAAGAACTATGTTCTTTTTACAATCTCAGTTTCAAGCATTACATGGTCAGGACACCTCTTTTACATCTCTTCTCTTCATTTTGCTGTTCCACTGGAACCACCAATCCATTGACACTAACACATTAGCTCTTTGGCTGGCTGATGTCCTCACATTTTTTCTTGCCTGTCTTGTTTCAATAGACTTCTCAGTCATCACTCTCAGCTTGTCTTCTGCTCTCTGTCTTCAGTCCTACCAACTTGACAAGATCTCAGCCTGATGATTAAACTTCCCACCTACTTAGTACTGGTAATATGGCTGGAGAAAAACCAATAAGCAGTTTGAACTCACTTTGAATTCATGACTACAATCTTAAGTGGATTATCAGGGTTATTGGGAAATCTATTTCCCAAATTAATTGGTCCTCTTTCTAAGACAACTGTTTATGTTCTTGCTCATCAAATTCTTAACATCCCCCTCTCCATTTTGAGCTGATTTCCTTGCTTCATACTTAACTAGTGAAAGACACACAGTAAGAAGGGTATGCTTACATGGGTCTAGCATTAAAACTATCCACTTCCATCTGCACCTGTAAAACTTGACTTATTCCAATTAGAATGGCTGACTCTCCTTGTTCATATTTAAGGTCCATCTCTCCATTTCTAAAGTGAATGTCACTTTCTCTGACACACTAAAGAACATTCCTTCTGTAATGTTCCTTTTCCCCCCTGAGGAATTGATCTTTCCCATCATATTTGATCATTCTCATCAGTATATAAACATGTTTCATTGTCTCTCATTAAAAAAAATTATTTTGGCCCAATGTCTTTATGCAGATACTATTCCATTTTTCTGTTGCACTTCAGAGAAAATGTCCTCGACTTTACTCATCTCTATTTTATTTCTCTTAAACCTACTCTAATCAGGATGTGTTTCAAAGAATTTACTAAATTGTTTCCTGATATTATGACCAATAAACTTCATATTGCCAATTCTATTGACTTATTTTTTTCATTTTTTTTAATTCCAGTGTAGATAAGATACAGTGTTAATTATTTCATGTGTACATTGCAGTGATTCAACAACTCTGTAGATTCTTCAGTGCTCATCATAAGTGCACTTTTGGGGTTTTTTATATATAGTGTCATGTCATCTGAAAATGGTTCAAGTTTTATTTCTTCCTTACTGATTTGGATTCCTTTCACTTTATTTTACTTTTGTTGTTGTTGGTGGTGGTGGTATCTGATTGCTATGGCTAGGATGTCCAGTACTATGTTGAATAAAAGTAGTGAGAGCCAGGGCACCTGGGTGGCTCAGTCGGTTGAGCATCCGACTTCAGCTCAGGTCATGATCTCATGGTTCGTGAATTCCAGCCCTGCATCACGTTCTGTGCTGACAGCTTGGGGCCTGAAGCCTGCTTCAGGTTCTGTGTCTCCCTCTCTCCCTCTGCCCTGCCCCTGCATATACTCTGTCTCTCTCTGTCTCACAGAAATGAATAAACATTAAAAAATTTTTAAAAATGTAGTGAGAGTGGACATCCTTGTCTTACTCCTGACATTAGAGGAAAAACTCTGTTTTTCCCCATTAAGGATAACGTTAGGTGTGTGTTTTTCATATATGGCATTTATTATGTAATTATGTTGAGGTCTGTTCCCTCTAAACCTACTTCATTGAGGGTTTTTTAAATCATGAATGAATGTTGTACTTTGTCAGATGATTGTTGTGCACCTATTGAAGTAATCATATTTTTCTTATCCTTTCTCTTATTGTTGTGATGTATAATCTTGTTTGATTTGTGAATATTGAGCCACCCTTGTATCCCACTTGACTGTGGTGAGTGATGATTTTTCATGTCTTGTTAGATTGTTTGCTGATATTTTGTGAAGGATTTTTTGCATCTGTGTTCTTCAGAGATGTTGACTTGTGGTTCACTTTTTTTGTAGTGTTATCTGGTTTTGGTGTCATTGTAAATCTGACCTTATGGAATGAATTTGGAAGATGTCCTTTTATTTTTTGGACTAGTTTGAGAAGAATAAGTATTAACTCTTACTTAAAGGTTTGTAGAATTTGCCTATGAACCTGCCTAGTCCTGGATTTTTGTTTGTTGGCAGTTTTTTAATTACTGATTCAATTTCATTGCTGGTGGTTGATGTGTTCAAATTTTCTATTTCTGCCTGATTCAGTTTTGGTATTTGTTTGGTGTATATTTCTAGGAATGCAATTGCAGGTTATCCAATTTGTTGGCATCAAATTTTTCATAATATTCTCTTAGAATCCTTTGTATTTCTGTGTTGTCAGTTATTTTTCTTTCATTTCTGATTTTGTTTAAGTCCCACCCCCACCTTTTTGGATATGTCTGGCCAAAGGTTTATCAATTCTGATCTATTCAAAGAATCAGCTCTTGGTTTCATTGATCTATTTTATTTTTATTTTAGTTGCTATTTCATTTATTTCTGCTCTAATCTTCATTATTTCCTTCCTTTTGGTGGTATTGGGTTTTGTTTGTTCTTTTTCTACCTTGTTTAGGTATAAGGTTCGGTTGTTTATTTGAGATTTTTCTTGAAATAGGCCTGTACTGCTATGAACTTCGATGCATTTGCTGCATCCCAAAGATCTTGGACCATTGTGTTTTCACTTTCATTTGTCTTTGTGTTTTTCAACTTCTTCTTTGATTTCTTGATTGACCCATTCATTGTTGAGTAGCATGTCATTTAACCTGTTCATGCTTTTTCCAGGTTTTTCTCCTGCGGTAGATTTCTACTTTCACAGCATTGTGTTTAGAAAAGACGTATGGTATGACTTTGATCTTTTTGAATTTGTTGAGAATTGTTTTGTGGTCTAATATGTGATCGATTCTGGAAAATATTCCATGTGAACTTGAACAAAAAGTATATTCTGTTTTAGGATGGAATGTTCTGAGTATAGCTGTTAGATCCATCTAGTCCAATGTGTCCTTCAAAGCCACGGTTGACTTGATTTTCTGTTTGAGTGCTCTATCCATCAATATAAGTGGGGTGTTAAAGTCCTCTACTATTATTGTATTACTATCAATTACTTTAAAGTTTATTTATTCCATAAGAGTAGTACTATTCTTTTCATATACATTCGCATGATAAATGTTTCTTCATCTCCTCACTTTTAATCTGCACATATCTTTATGTCTGAAATGAGTCTCTTAAAGGCAAAATATAGATAAGTATGGGTTTTTATCCATTCTGGCACCTTAGGTCTTCTGGAGCATTTAGTCCATTTACTTTCAAAGTAATTATTGATAGGTACGTACTTATTGCCATTTTGTTTAATGGTTGTTTTTGTAGTTCTCCTCTGTTCCTTTTTTGCTCTCTTCTCTGAGTTTAGTGGCTTTCTTTAGTGATGCGTTTGGATTCCTTTCACATAACTTTTTGTTTGTCTATTACTGGTTTCTGATTTGTGTTAACCGTTAGGTTTATATATAGCATCTTATGCATGGAGCAGTCTATATTAAGTTGATGGTCAATTAAGTTTGAACCCATCTTTACTCCTCTCCCTCTGCCCCCCATGTTTTAGGTATATGGTGTCATAATTTACATACTTTTATTTTGTGAGTCCCTGGGCTGATTTTTATAGATACTTAATTTATTGCTTTTGGCTTCCTACTTGTCTTACTCCATCCTCGGGTATTTCCTTTCCACTCAAAGCATCCTCTCTAATCTTTCCTGTAGGGCTGGTTTAACTTTAACTTTCTGTTCTGAATGATAGCCTTGCTGAATAGAATGTTCTTACCAGCAGGTTCTTCCTTTCAACACTTTGAATACTGTGCAACTCCCTGAGTTTCCCTTGTATGTAACTGTTTTGTTTTCTCTTGCTCCTTAAAGTTTTTTTTTTTCTTTATCATCACTTTTTGTTATTTAATTACTATGTGCCTTGGTGTGGACCTCCTTTGGTTGATTTTGTTGGGGGCTCTCCAGGCCTCCTGGATTGATTTCTGTTTCCTTCCCTAGATTTGGGATGTTTTCAGCTATTAGTTTCTTCAAATAAATTTTCTGCCCCGTTTTCTCACTTTTCTCCTTCTGAGACCCCTATGATGTGAATGTTACTATGCTCGATGATGTTGCTGAATTTTTGACGTCTCTTCTCATCATGCAATATTTGTCTGTCACCTGTTCAGCTAGATTGCTTTGTATTTCTCTGTTGTCCAGCTTGTTGATCTGTTCTTCAGTTTCCTCTATTCGATTTATCCCATCCTAGTATATTTTTAATTTCATTCATGGAATTCTTCATCGCTGGTTCTTTTTTTTTTTTATGTGTTCTATCTTTTTGTTGAGGTTCTCACTGAGATATTCCATTCTTATCTCAAGTTCAGTGAGTGTCCTTATGACATTTCTTTAAAATATTTATCAGGCATATTACTTATCTCCATTTTGTTTAGCTCTCTTGCTGTGATTTTTGTCATGTTCTTTAATTTGGGACATATTCCTCTGTCTCACTTTTTTACTTTGTGTCTGCTTTTATGTGTTAGGAAAGTCACCCATGTCTCATGCTCTTCAAACTAATGGCCTTATGAAGAAAGGCCTGTATTTGCTTTTAGTCCAGTCATCTGTGATGTTTGTCTTTGCTTGCTGTGGGTATGGTTTGGTCCCAACGTTGTCAGTGGGCCAGTCTGGGACTCTCTTGGACTTGAGTTAGTCAGACCAGGCATTTACCAGAGATGTGGTAATACCAAATAGCAAGAAACTTGGTATTTTTTTGTCCCTCAAGGGGCTTAGTTGGTGGGTGAGGTTACAATCAGACATGATGCCTGCCTCCAGTCCACTGTTGGGTTACAGTGTGACTGCTGTATGTGTGGTTATCTTCACCGATTCCTGGGGCAGGAATCACTTGGGAGTGTGCTGGTCCCTGTAGGGGTTGCTTGTGGCACCATTTCAGATAGACTCTAGCCAAGGGCTAATTAGAGGGGGCAGTTCTGCAGGATAATGCTGGGGTGGGGTACATAGTCCCAGCAAGGTTCATGCTGATTGCTGAGACGGGACCTACAGCCATCCTGGAAAACTTCTGCAGAAGCAGGCTAGAGGGGGCAGGTCTGCAGAATTGTCTATGGGGATGGTGTGCTATTAGCAAGCTATGTGGAGAGTGTTGGCACTGCACTGGGTTCTGTAGATGTCTACATAAGTAGATTGGCAGGTTGGGGAGGGATATGGTGCCCACCAGCTCTTCTGTTCTTGGGACAAGTCTCCCAAAGATCTCTGTCCCTCCAGCACGTGCTGAGATTAGTAAATAAATCCCCTTACCATATGCCCCAGGTGTGCTGTTGAACTGCTGTTTCTATACTATATTTAGTGGAGCTGTTTTTTGTGCTCTCTCTTTAAGGGAAAGAACTCAGTTTCCTCTCCCTTCTGCCTCTCCCAGAGCTGAGGCCACTGATTTTTAAAGTTGCAGGTGTTAGGGCCTAGTGATTATAAGAACTCAAAAATTTAGGCACCTGTGGGTTTCAGTATCAAATGTTATGGAGATTTGTCTTCGCAGTGCAGGTCTCCCATGCTTGCAGTGTCTGGTTTGAAGTCTGCTCCTCTCCCCTCTCCATGCCTGTGGCATTCCTCCCCCCCACAGACAATATTGCAAGTCACTTTGGCTCCTGACTTTGTCTTCTCCCTTTCTACCCTCTTGATTTTGGCCTCTTCTCTACATTTATCTGTGGAGAGTCTGTTCTGTCACTCTACAGTTTCTTTTTTGCATTACGTACACTGATGTGGGTGTTAACTAGGTGTAATGGTAAGATGAGGTAAGCCTGGGATCCCCTCACTTGACCATATTCCCTGGAAGTCCATATTGACTTATTCTTAGTTTTCACTTTATTTGATCTCAAAATAGCAATAGGCATGCTTGATTACTTATTCCTGAATACTTCCTTCATTTAGCCTCCAGGACAATAATCTTTTCTTTTCCTCCTCCAGGAGTATCACTTATCCCCAAGGTTAAAATTTTTCTCTGATTTTCATTGTGTTAATCAAGTCCAATTTTAAATACTGTCTTCAGCCCTGATCTTGTCCACAAATCAGACTCCTTCAATCTCTATACTTGGATTTATAAGTGATGTTTCAAATTCATCCTACAAAAGATTGAAGTCTTGTCTTCTGCTTGATTTTTCTCCAGGTTGTCCCCATTTGAGTAAAAGGCAGTTCCATTCACTCAATAGCTCAAGATCAAAAAGTAAGAATCATCTGTAACTCTTTACCTTTTTCTTAAAATTTCTTTCCCCCTTTTTCAGTTTCAATCCAGTTTAGTGACAAAATGTGTCTGTTCCCTGTTTGAAATATAACTAGGATCTAATTATTCCTCATACCTCTCTTAATACTGAGATACTGTCTCAGTTGAACCTTTACAATAACTTTCTAGCTGGTCTCTCCTTGAACTTTTGTCCCCTAGAAACTAATCTCTCTGTAGAGGCCAGACCAGTTCCTGAGAAAGGCAATTCCAGTCAACTGACTGCTCAGTTCAAAATTCTCCAAAATCTTCCAAGGTCACTCAGAATACTCTGCAAATCCTGAACTTGGAGGCCATGTATGTTTCGTTTATCTAGACTCCAATTTCTTCTCTATTATTCCTAATACTTACCTCTGGGCTCATTGTACCAGCCATACTGCTTTCCTTTCTATGCCTCACACAATAAACCATGTTCCTGTCTCAGACCTTTGCATTTTCTGGGAATTTTCTGACCCTCTGAGCTCTCCCTCATCTACATGATTAGCTACCTCATTTTATTATGGTCTCTATTCTGAAGTTGACCCTTTATTTAGGCCATTTCTGACCAACTTAACTGAAAGAAGACCATGGACTCTTCCATCTGTGTTTATTCTGGGTTACTTAAAAAAATTTTGTTTAACCTTTATTCATTTTTGAGAGACAGAGTGCAAGCAAAGGTGGGGCAGACAGAGGGAGACACAGAATCTGAAGTAGGCTCCAGCTTCTGAGCTGTCAGCACAGAGGCTGATAAAGGGCTCAAAATCATGAACCGTAATATCAAGACCTGAATAAAAGGTGAACCCTTAACCAGGCACCCCGGGGTTACTTAAAAAAAAAAAAGTCAATTTATTTATTGTGAGAGAAAGAGTGTGCAAGCAGAGGAGGAGCAGAGAGAGAGTGTGAGAGAGAATCCCAAGCAGGCTCTTCACTGCCAGCACAGAATCCAATGTGGGGCTTGATCCCACAACCCTAGGATCCTGACCTGAGTCAAAATCAAGAGCCAGACGTTTAACCAACTGAGCCACCCATATGCTCTTGTTCTTTTTCATTTCTTTATAGCCTTCCACTCCAGGGACCACTAATATACATTTGAAAGTAGCCATAGATTTGTCCTATGAAATATTTAGGGCATCTAAAGAGTTCAAGTAATTTCTCAGGTGAGTAAATATAAAGGGTATCTTTTACTTGAGATCTTTAACTTGTACAATTCATGGCTGGAGTTACAGTGATTATGGAAGGGATGATTTCCTAATGAATTTTTATAACTATTCATAATTCTAAGCATGCTGTGCTTACAAACAAATCTTATACCTCCATTCTGACCCATCAACCCCTTTTGTTGTGACTGTTTTCTCAGAGTCTTGGCACAAAGAATGACATCAGTTCAAACAAACAAACAAAAAAACCTACTACTCCATCCCATTCATGGCTCAGTTTCAAGCCCCTCCACTTATATACTGTTGTCTCCAATTCATGGATATTACATCCTTCATTTATCACCTTCTCCCAATTTCTTTTGACTCTTTGTTAGTTTTATTACCTCTGTATTATAGCTCCTTTTCACACACCATCTCCCTTCTTGTCACTCTTGTCACTTCTTAGTTCGTTGTTTTGTTTTGTATTTTTCCAGAAAGGCAGCAATGCCAGGTAAAGGCAATTCTTTATTCACATATTGCCTACATTTGAGAACTTGAATTTTAATTTAATGAAAATAAACACCCACTGTGACTTACTTTATTTCATATTCATGATCACCAACTTCAAGTTAGCCTTTGGAAAGGCCTTTGCTGGTCATCTTGATTGCTTTTTTATTTCCCTTATTTTATTTGTAACCTTTATTTCCTTCTATTTCCTTTAGGTTTCACTAGCTATCCTTTTTCTATGTTCTTGTAATAACTTCTTTGATCATTGATTTTTAGCGCTTCTTCCTTTTTAATGTATGCTTTTAAAGCTATAACCTCCATCCATAAATTAGTTTACCTGTGTCTTACAGGTTTCCATGTGCCATATTTTTTTTACCATTTAGCCAAAATATGTTCTAATTTTCATTGTGATTTCTTTTTTGATCTAACAATTTTTACAAGTGTTTTGTATTTTAAATATTTAAGGTTGTGTTCTCACTATTTTTATTAGTTTCTACGTTAATTCTGCATTCAGGGAACATACTCTGAGATTTAAATCCTTTGAAATTTGCTGAAACTTCATTTAAGTCCAACCCTGTAAAAAAAATTTTTTTAACAACTATATTGGGTCTACTTGAAATGGTTGTGCACTGTATAATTATTTGGTGTCATGTTACATGGGTCGGTTACACTAAATTTATTAACTGGATTGTTCAAATATTCTGTATTCCACCAGTTACTAAAAGAGGTTTGTTAAAATCTATGGTTGGTATATGTTTTTCCATTCTGTCTAATTTACTTAATATATTGTGAAGCTACGTGACTGGAAGACTATAAATTTAGAATTGTTAATATCCTTCAGTAGACTGAAACTTGTATCATTAGGAAATAGTCTCTTTGCTTAAATTCTATTTACCTGATACTAATATGGCAATATAGCTACACCAGCTTCCTTTTTGCTACTGAGAAATGTTTCTTCCAATCTTGTGCTTTTAGCCATTTTGTATCCTAAGAGTTAAGATCAATCTCTTGTAGTTTGTATAGCAGATAGTATGCATGCTCCCTACATTTTCCTTTGGACCACTTTACCATTTCTGTGCATGCCACCGTATCTTCCAACATCCAACACTTAAGTCAATTCTGACGGCTGCCCTCAGGCTGTCACACCCACTTTGCCCATAGGCAAAAGTGTCTAGAAGTACCTCAGAATTACAAACCCCAAGTTGCCCAAAGGCACCCCTTAACTTGTGACAGACAAGTGTGGAAGGATGAGTACCTCACCTCACTTGAACTTTGGCAGGGATGTGCATTTTGCAATACTTTCTAGGCTTTCCTCACTGTTGTAAGCGCACCAATCATGCCCTCTGGCAGCTTGCTTAACAGGTTAGACTTTATATACTGCTTTCCCTTCCCTATATCACATCTTCCTCTCCTACCCATGCTCCAGTACCTTCTAATAAGCTACTTGCACTTGATTCCTTGGTACAGTGTCTATTGCTAGACTAATCCGAACTAAGAGGACTTAAAAAATTTTTTTTAATGTAGTCTCATCAATGTATATTGATTCAACTCTTAAATTATTTTTCATTTAATAAAATTACTGATTTAAGGATTTAAATCTATCAATGACTATTTGATTTGTATTTATGCCACCACTTCTGGGCACTTTATTTTTTAATTGCAGACTTTTAAAAGAGTTCTACCACTCATTGGCTCCTTAGCTATACATAGTTCTGCTAATTTTAGTCCTTCTTAGTTACTACAATATGCATTTTAACTTATTGTCTGATATAAATTAGTACTGCTACTATTTCCTTTAGCCAGTGTTTTATTAAGAACTTCAGGTGATTTGATGACCATAGGAGACCATTGAGATATATAAACATATATTATGTGGATGAGTCAACATTCTAAGCTGGATATCTTTAATCTAGAGACCATGTTTTTAAGGCTAACACAATGCTTGGCATAAAAGATGCTCAACAAATACTAAATTTCTTCTTACAAATAAAAATTGAAAATTGTAAATGAAATCTTAAACAATTATTCTTAGCCCAATGTTTGAAAGGAACAATTCCCAACATTCTATCCCGTCTAATTTTAAATAAAGAGTGAAAGGAAAAATATTTGTAGCACTTTGGAAAACCACAGCCTATTCTGTTAGTGTTAGAAGTAGGGCTTACTGAGTCTTGATTGATTAGGACACGACGCACTGAAAGGAGGATGTGTTTTCAGGTGTATGCTAAATGATACATTGTGAGATCATTCATCAGTGATTGTCTTTGTGGCATAACGTCAATATAAATAACAAAATTTTCACACTCCAAAGTCCAAAAATGGCACAGTTATATGGCCAATAGTGTCAGTACATGTGTGGGGGAGGGAGAAATGGTAATGAGGAGATAGTGTTTTAGTGTGAAGACTCTAATAAATCTTAAATTTCTGCTTTGCCTCTAATGCAAAGGGATTAGAGGAAATAAATGCACAGTTGCCTGTATCACTAGTTTCATTTTTAGTGGCAAGAATGGTAAAGAGGAGAAGATTAGCATTATATATGCATTTACATATATATGCACAAGTATGAAACTGAAGAATAAAGATGAGGTTGAAAATGAAATTAGCTACTCACTGACTGTACAGACATGAACAAATACTGAAATCCAATTTAGTAGAAACCTTTCTATACTGCTACCTCCTCTAGAAGAGTGTTCTGAATCAAACGGTTTTATTTTGAACCTTTCATACAAGATAACCCACTGCCCAAGTCCCTTTTTCTGCAGAGTTAAGCTCTGCCTTACATGTTCCATGGCCTTTACTTCTTTGATGCCAGCTATGAGTGAGGAAAGGTGGATATTAGCTCTCCTACCGTATATGACACTAAATGTGTAAGTGCTTTGTGAGAAAGCTTTGCCAGAACAACTGCATGTGTTTCAGTGTCTGAGGTTTTTTCTCCTTAAGCAACTTTGGACTAATGAGGTTAGTCAGAAAAAGCTAAATAGTTCTTGATATTGGGCTGGAACAGAGACAGGATGTAAACAGGACAATGGCTCATGATATTGTAGTAAACTGGAGTAACAGCAGCGTTGGTAACAGAGATAGAGAGGAAACAATCCCTGGCAAAAATGGGAGGTCAGCAGTATCTGTCCCCATCACCCTCGCATAGCTTCTCCTTTTGATTGCTCCAAAATGATCGATAATATTCAAACAGCTGTTCCTTAAAATTTTTCCATTTATAAGAGTAACTAATATACACAGTAGTTACTACCCTATTGTGGAGATAGGTACACGAGGCTTTCAGAAACTGACAAATTGTGCTATTAAAACATACAACTAACTCCCTTTTGCTCATTTTTCACACTTACCAGAATTATTTTTTATATATACTTAGATTTGCATATAACTTTTCTATGGAAGAAAATGCATTGATTAGGCTCATGCAAATTAGGCTCCCCTAGATAATAAATGATATATAAAAAACATTTTTCTCATTGGTACTGGTCTCAGAATTATTTGTCCCTAAGATACAACATAAAATGTTTTAACATAGCAGGTACTTACAGCAAATCCAGTCAAAGATTTACGTTAAAAGAAGAGAATTCTTGTCAATGATATTTCAGGCACCCAGCGAGAAGGGTTAATTTGCGCAATGGGAAGGACTTGAAGTCCTAACATCTACCAATAAGAATATGTAATATTATTTGGAGAAAAAACAATCAAATGTGTGGAGTGATCCAGGAGAACTGGAATCATTTTAGATCATAGGAGTTACTAAATTTTTATACTGGAGGTATTAAGAACAACTTTTATAATGTATCTGAAAGGGTTTCAAGAAATTGAGTCTTTAAAAGTATGCCATCTTGCTGTTCATTATTAAAATCATGAGGAAACAATGTATAATAAGTAATATCATTTGTGGAAACTATATAAAATTTCCAGTGTGCATATCCAATGTAAACTAGGAACAGTTTGTGTGACTTTTATGGTAAGTAATGTTTAACAAAGACTAAAGCAAAGATGTTATATCCTCTTTGCCATTTTTGTGTGTTTTAATCTGTTTTATTTGCATCATTATTGTAATAGGTGCACAAAAGTTCAAATTTTAAACAAAGGATTGTGTTCATGAGTCCTATAATTTAGTGTTGCATTTTGCTTTCAAAGCCTGAATGATAAAATTGCATGTGAATTTTCTGTGTAAAGTAGTTATACCATCTTCCAAATGCCAATTTATGGCCATAATTTTAGCAGCCAGTTTGGGAAAGTGGACTCTTAACCTGTCTTGAAATGAACCTATGCTAATTGTTTTTTGGAGTTAAAATGTACTGATTTGAGTTAGATTTGTAGCATAGTTTTTATTCTCAGCACCACATGATTGTTTATTTTCTTCCTTTCCCCTACTACTAGAATCACAAAATTTCCCACAGATAAATCATTTAAGAAAGAATCTGAAAACTAAAAAAATAGATCAATAGATTGATGGGTCAATAGACTTAGCTATGGGTAGATAATACATTTTTCCTTGATTTTCTTTTTTTTTTTTTTTTGGAAGTCAAGAACATTCCTTAGGGGTTAGGAGTACAATTTTAATGAAAAGTATATACTGTTAAATACTACTAACTTAGATTATGTATGTGAGGCTCTTGGGAAAAGCCCCTTTCACAACTAGCTGAAAGAAAATGACTACCCAGTAAGTGCACCCAACAACTTGTGCAGGATGAATACTTACCATGAAAATTATAAAATTGGATTAAAAAAAATAGAATACAGTTAAATTGGGTTTTGTTGGGATATAGTTCTATGAATTTTAATGTATGTATAGAATTGTGTAGTGACACCCCAGTCAAGAGATAAATCAGTTCAATTAGGGAAGAATCTCCCTGACCCTATCCATTTGTAGCCATATCCCTCCCTTATGTCTGACAAACCATATCACTATAGTATATTTTTGTCTTTTTAACTTTTTAATGTTTTTTAAAATTTATTTTTGAGAGAAAAAGAGACAGCATGAGCAGGGGAGGAGTAGAGAGAGAGAGACAGAGAGAGAGAGAGAGAGAGAGAGGGAATCTGAAGCCAACTTGAGGCTCCAAGCTGTCAGCACAGAGCCCAATGCCGGGCTTGAATCCATGAAATGCGAGATCATGACCTGAGCTGAAGTCAGATGCTAAACTGCCTGAACCACCCAGGCACCCCTGTATCACTATAGTTTTATCTTCTTGAGACCATCTTCTTTCACTCAGTGTAATGACTTTGAGATGCAGCCAAACCTTTATATATATCCATAGTCCATTCCTTTAAACCGTTGGCTAATATTATATGGTGTGGATGTACCGTGGCTTGTTTATTCATTGACCCATTGAAGGACATTTGGGTGGTTTCTAGCTTGGGGTGTTAAGATATAGAGCAGCTCACATGGCTGGTGGGAGGGAGCCAGGGCGGTGGAGGGGCAGCCTGCCCAGCAGGGTGGATTCCCCGAGTCTGACTTGAAAAAGCGGAGGGGCTGGACTGCATGAGTTCTGACAGCCAGCAGGACTTAACATATGGAATGATATAAGTCAACAGCTTTGCTCAGAGAGTGGGAGGGTGAGAGGTCACCAGGAGGAAGAGGTGTTGAGCCCTGGAAGACAGAGCTCAGCTCGGCGGGGAGCAAAGGCACTGGCCAGCACCATCTCCCTCTCCCATGCTCCAGGCAAAATCCCAAAGGGAACCAGTTCCCATTACCGAACTTGCTTGCACCGTGAAACACCCAATGCTGTGCTTCTGTGGATCCATCCTTCCAATGGGTCAGCCTGCCTCCCTCCCAGTGCTGCAAGGCCCCTCCCACAGGGGACCACTGAGGGCAAAGTGAGCTAAGCCTGCCCCTCCCACCCCTGTGCACCTTGCGAATCCACCCCAGCTAATATGCCAGTTCCCATCAAAGCACCTCAAGCCTGGCAGTGTGCAAGTAGCCCAGACAGGGGCCACACCACTCCACAGTGAGTCCTACCCCTGGGAAAAGGGAAGATAAGGTACACACCATTCTGACTGTGGCCCCAGCAGTGGGCTGGGGACAGACATTAGGTCTGACTGAGGACCCGCCCAGCAAAACAAGTTACTCCAGACAGCACAGGGGAAGTGACCTGCAGTTCCACTCCACCCCAGGGACTATCCAAAATGATGAAACGGAAGAATCCTCCTCAAAAGAAACTCCAGGAAGTAGCTACAGCTAACGAATTGATCAAAAACAATTTAAACAATATCATGGAAAAAGAATTTAGAATAATAGTCATAAAATTAATCGCTGGGCTTGAAAAAAGTATAGAGAACAGCAGAGAAACTATTGCTACAGAGATCAAGGGACTAAGAAATAGTCATGAGGAGCTAAAAAATGCTATAAATGAGGTGCAAAATAAAATGGAGGCGACTACAGCTTGGATTGAAAAGGCAGAGGAGAGAATAGGTGAATTAGAAGATAAAATTATGGGAAAAGAAGAAGCTGAGAAAAAGAGAGATAAAAAAATCCAGGAGTATGAGTGGAGAATTAGAGAACTAAGTGATGGAATCAAACGGAACAATATCCATATAATAGGAATTCCAGAAGAGGAAGAGAGAGAGAAAGGGGATGAAGGTGTACTTGAATAAATCATAGCTGAGAACTTCCCTGATCTGGGGAAGTAAAAAGGCATTGAAATCCAAGAGGCACAGAGAACACCCTTCAGATGTAGCTTGAATTGATCTTCTGCACGACATATCACAGTGAAACTGGCACAATACAAGGATAAAGAGAAAATTCTGAAAGTAGCTATGGATAAACACACTCTAACATATAAAGGGAGACCCATAAGACTAGTGGCAGACCTACCTACTGAAACTTGGCAGGCCAGAAAGGAATGGCAGGAAATCTTCAATGTGATGAACAGAAAAAAATATGCAGCTGAGAATTCTTTATCCAGCAAGTCTGTCATTCAGAATAGAAGGAGAGATAAAGGTCTTCCTAAACAAAAACTGAAGGAATTCATCACCACTAAACCAGACCTACAAGAGATCCTAAGGGGGACTCTGTGAGTGAACTGCTGCAGGTACCACAAAGTACCAGAGACATCACTACAAGCATGACACCTACAGACATCAAAATGACTCTAAACACATATCTTTCAATAATAATACTGAATGTCAATGGACTAAATGCTCCAACCAAAAACCACAGGGTATCAGAATGGGTGAAAAAACAAGACCCATCTATTTGCTCTCTACAAGAGACTCATTTTAGACGTGAGGACACCTTCAGATTGAAAGTGAGGGGATGGAGAACAATCTATCAGGCTACTGGAAGTCAAAGGAAAGTGGAGTAGCCATACTTATATCAGACAAACTAGACTTTAAATTAAAGGCTGTAACAAGAGGGGAAGAAGGGCATTATATAATAATTACAGGGTCTATCCATCAGGAAGAGCTAACAATTATAAAGGTCTATGCGCTGAATACGGGAGCCCCCAAATATATAAAACAATCACAAACATAAGCAACCTTATTGATTAGACTGTGGTAATTGCAGGGACTTTAATACTCCACTTACAACAATGGATAGATCATCTAGACACAGGATCAAAACAAAAACAAGGGCCTGAATGATACATTGGATTAGATGGACTTGACAGATTTAGAACTCTGCATCCCAAAACAATATACTTTCTTCTCGGGTGCACATGGAACATTCTCCAAGACATATCACATACTGGGTCACAAAACAGCCCTCCATAAGTATAAAAGAATTGAGATCATACCATGCATACTTTCAGACCACAATGCTATGAAGCTTGAAATCAACCAAGGAAAAAGTCTGGAAAACCTCCAAAAGCAGGGAGGTTAAAGAACACCCTACTAAAGAATGAATGGGTCAACCTGGCAATTAAAGAAGAAATTAAAAAATACATGGAAACATATGAAAATGAAAATACAACAATCCAAATTCTTTGGGAGGCAGCGAAGGCAGTGCTGAGAGGAAAATACATTGTAATCCAGGCCTATGTCCAGGAACAAGAAAAATCTCAGATACAAAATCTAACAGCATACCTAAAGGAAATAGAAGCAGAACAGCAAAGACATCCCAAACCCAGCAGAAAAAGAGAAATAATAAAGATCAGAGCAGAAATAAACAATATAGAATCTAAAAAAAAAACTGTAGAGCAGATCGATTAAAACAAGAGTTGTTTTTCTGAAAACATAAAATTGATAAACCTCTAGCCAGTCTTCTCAAAAAGAAAAGGGAGATGACCCAAATGGATAAAATCATGAATGAAAATGGAATTATTACAACCAATCCCTCAGAAATACAAGCAATTATCAGGGAATACTATGAAAAACTATATGCCAACAAGCTGGACAACCTGGAAGAAATGGACAAATTCCTAAACACCCACACACTTGCAAAACTCAATCAGGAGGAAATAGAAAGCTTGAACAGAACCATAACCAGTGAAGAAATTGAATCAGTTATCAAAAATCTGCCAACAAATAAGAGTCCAGGACCAGATGGCTTCCCAGGGGAATTCTACCAGACATTTAAAGCAGAGATAATACCTATCATTCTCAAGCTGTTCCAAAAAATAGAAAAGGAAGGAAAACTTCCAGACTCATCCTATGAAGCCAGTATTACTTTGATTCCTAAACGAGACAGAGACCCAGTAAAAAAAAGAGAACTACAGGCCCATATCCCTGATGAATATAGATGCAAAAATTCTCAATAAGATACTAGAAAATCGAATTCAACAGCATATAAAAAGAATTATTCACCATGATCAAGTGGGATTCATTCCTGGGCTGCAGGCCTGGTTCAACCTTCACAAATCAATTAATGTGATACATCACATTAATAAAAGAAAAGATAAGAACCATATGATCCTGTCAATCGATGCAGAAAAAGCATATGACAAAATTCAGCATCTTTCTTAATAAAAACCCTCAAGAAAGTTGGGATAGAAGGAACATACTTACACATCATAAAATCCATTTATGAAAGGCCCACAGCTAATATCAACCTCAATTCGGAAAAACTGACAGCTTTCCCCCTGAGATCAGGAACACGACAGGGATGTCCACTCTTATCGCTGTTGTTTAACATAGTGCTGGAAGTTCTAGCATCAGCAATCAGACAAAAGGAAATCAAAGGCATCAAAATTGGCAAAGATGAAGTCAAGCTTTCACTTTTTGCAGATGACAGAATATTATACATGCAAAACCCGATAGACTCCACCAAAAGTCTGCTAGAACTGATACACGAATTCAGCAAAGTCGCAGGATACAAAATCAATGTACAGAAATCAGTTGCATTCTTATACACTAATAATGAAGCAACAGAAAGACAAAGAAACTGATCCCATTCACAATTGTGCCAAGAAGCATAAAATACCTAGGAATAAACCTAACCAAAGATGTAAAAGATCTGTATGCTGAAAACTATAGAAAGCTTATGAAGGATATTGAAGAAGACATAAAGAAATGGAAAAACATCTCATGCTCATGGGTTGGAAGAATAAATACTGTTAAAATGTCAACACTACCCAAAGCTATCTACACCTTCAATGCAATCCCAATCAAAATTGCACCAGCATTCTTCTCGAAGCTAGAATAAGCAATCAAAAAATTTGTACGGAACCACAAAAGACCCCGAATAGCCAAAGTAATTTTGAAGAAGATGACCAAAGCAGGAGGCATCACAATCCCAGACTTTAGCCTCTACTACAAAGCTGTCATCATCAAGACAGCATGGTATTGGCACAAAAACAGACACATAGACCAATGGAATGAATAGAAACCCCAGAATTAGACCCACAGAAGTATGGCCAACTCATCTTTGACAAAGCAGGAAAGAATATCCAATAGAAAAAAGACAGTCTCTTTAACAAATGGTGCTGGGAGAACTGGACAGCAACATGCAGAAGGATGAAACTAGACCACTTTCTTACACCATTCACAAAAATAAGCTCAAAATGGATCAAGGACCTGAATGTGAGACAGGAAACTGTCAAAACCCTAGAGGAGAAAGCCGGAAAAAAAACTCTCGGACCTTAGCCGCAGCAATTTCTTACTTGACACATCCCCAAAGGCAAGGGAATTAAAAGCAAAAATGAACTACCGGGACCTCATCAAGATAAAAAGCTTCTGCATTGCATAGGAAACAATCAACAAAACGAACGTGACTCCTCATCAGGAAAATACAAATCAAAACCACACTGAAATACCACCTCATGCCGGTCAGAGTGGCTAAAATAAACAAATCAGGAGACTATAGATGCTAGGGAGGATGTGGAGAAATGGGAACCCTCTTGCACTGTTGGTGGGAATGCAAACTGGTGCAGCCACTCTGGAAAACAGTGTGGAGGTTCCCCCCCAAAATTATAAATAGATCTACCCTATGACCCAGCAGTAGCACTGCTAGGAATTCATCCAAGGGATACAGGAGTGCTGATTCATAGGGGCACTTGTACCCCAATCTTTATAGCAGCACTTTCAACAATAGCCAAATTATGGAAAAAGCCTAAATGTCCATCGACTGATGAATGGATAAAAAAAATTGTGGCTTATATACACAATGGACTACTACGTGGCAATGAGAAAGAATGAAATATGGCCTTTTGTAGCAACGTGGATGGAACTGGAGAGTGTTATGCTAAGTGAAGTAAGTCATACAGAGAAAGACAGATACCATATGTTTTCACCCTTATGTGGATCCTGAGAAACTTGACAGAAACCCATGGGGGAGGGGAAGGAAAAAAAAAAAAAGAGGTTAGAGTGGGAGAGAGCCAAAGCATAAGAGACTCTTAAAAACTGAGAACAAACTGAGGGTTGATGGGGGTGGGAGGGAGGGGAGGGTGGGTGATGGGTATTGAGGAGGTCACCTGTTGTGATGAGCTGAGCCCTGGGTGTTTTATGGAAACCAATTTGAGAATAAATTTCATATTAAAAAATAAAAAATAAAAAAAGATTTCCTCTTAAAAAAAGAAATAGAGCAGCTCATAAACATTTGTGCTAGTGTTGTGAACATATGCATTCATTATTCTAAGATACATATCTAGAATAGGGTTGATGCATCGTATGGTAAATGTACATTTAGCTTTATAAGAGACTGTCATACTGTTCTCCAGAGTGGATGTACCATTTTGCATTTGTACTAGCAATGCATGAGAGTTCCACATTTGCTCTGCATCCTTGCTAGCCCCTGGCATTGTCACTGTTTTTAATTGTAGATGTTCCATTAGGTGGGTAGTGGTCTCTTTTAGTTCTCTAATGACTAATTATGTTGAACATAGTTTTCTTTTCTGTAATAAGTATATCCTCATTGGTAATATATCTATTCACATATTTTTACTATTACTTAAATGAGTTATTTTTTTACTGTTGAGTTTTGAGAGTTATTTACATATAGGAATGAGTCCTTAGTCTGAAATGTGATATTTAAATATTACCTCTCAGTCTGTAGCTTGACTTTTATTCTCTTCTGAGAAATTGTTATAAAGGAAAAGATTTAAATTTTTTGAGGACTGATTTATTATCCCTCCATCTACCACTATGTATTGTGGGTTTTTTTTTGGTGTAATCTTCAAGAATTCCTTGACAAACTCAGGTCACAAAGATTTTTCTTCCTTTTTTCTGTAAGTTTAATAATTAAATGATTTACATGTAGATCTGACACATTCTGAGTTAATTTTTCCATAAAGTATGAAATTTAGGTCATGGTTCAATTTGTGTATGTGTGTATGTGTGTGTTTTTTGTTTTTTTGGGTTTTTTTTTTTTTGCATATGAATGTCCATTTTTCCAACACCATTTGTTAAAAGGTTTCTTCATTGAATTTCTTTTGCGCTTTTTGTAAAATCTGATTGACCATTAAAAAACACCTTTTTAAATATCATGTGGGACAAAGAAGGAATCTGAGAAATTTAAAAAAATTTTTAACTAAAGGAAAAGGAAAAATACAACATATCCAAATATATGGGATTCAGTGAAAGAAGTGCATAATGGGAAATGTATGGCATTGAATGCATATATTAAGAAAGAAAAACGATCTAAAAATCACTGATCAAAGTTTCCACTACAGAAAACTAGGAAAAGAAGAGCAAATAAACTCCAAGGAAGAACAAAATAAAAAATACAAATGAGAGTAGAAATTTATGAAATTGAAATCAGGAAATCAATGGAGGAAATGAACAAAACCAAAGCTGGTTCTTAGGAAAAATAGACAAAATTGATAAGCCTGTAGACACTGTTTTCTATGCTCTGTTTCTTAATTAGCCTAACATCAAAAATGAAAAAAATATAAGCATAGATTCAATGGACATTAGATAATAATGGAAAACTATAAAAACTGTATACTCATGAATATGATAATCTAGATAAAATAGATCATTTCTTCAAGGACACAATTTTCCAAAGCTCATACAAGAAGAAATAGATATCAGTGTAGGCCTATATCAATGAAAGAAGTTGAATATATATGCTTCCAAAACAAAAATTACCAGGCCCAGATGGCTTCATTGTTGAATTCTATCAAAAATGTGGAAGCAATTATTTCAGTCTGCTAAAATCTCTTTCAGAAGACAGAAACAGGAGGAATAATTCCTAACTCATTCCATGAAGCAAATACTACCCTAATTCCAAAACCAGACTCACATGTTACAATAATAATTCACATAGACTGTAAATTTATTAAAGTGGACATGAAACATAAGGGATAAGAAATTGAAGAAATAAATGAGAGCATTTTTGTTTCTTTACACGTTAAAATTTATTTTTGATGCACCGTGTAGGAGAATTGGCCATCAATAAAGTACTGATGAACAGTCCCATAGATACTTTCATTTCATGTTTCTTGTCAGCCTTCTGTGCCTTTAATCCTAGCAAGTAACTTAGACAGGTGTTGTAGATGTTGAAGGACAGTGATCTTTTAAAGGTGTTTTTAAAGATAAAATTTTAGGTAGAATTGTATAAATTATATTTATTGTGTAAGCTTGGGGGCCAAGATGACATTTTAACCTCCTTATGAGGAGACATTATGTAAAAGAAAATACTTTTCCCACAAGGTAGCCAAAATAGGTCAGTCAAAATGGTAATGCCATCCATTAAATATGTATGCATCATTAATAAAATTAGGAGCATAAAATCACTAAAAAGACATTTTAAGGAAAGAAAACTAGACAAAGAACTCTCATGAAGGTAGATCCAATTAGCAAATCAATTCAGTAACATATAAAATGAATTATACACCATGACCAAGTGAGATTTATCCCAGATAGACCAGACTGGTTCAACATTCAAAAATCAGCTGATGTAATCTCACACATCAACAAGCTGAAGAAAAACTCATGATCATATCTAATACACATATAAAAAATACTGAACAAAATCCAGCAATTCATGAGAAAAACTCCATAAACTAGGACTACAGAAGAACTTGCCCAACTTGACAAAGAATATATACCAAAAACTACAGATAAAATCATTCTTAAGAGTGAGAAACTGGGAGTGTTCTCACTGTCATCGGGAACAAAAGGCAAAAAAGTCTCCTTTCAGTACTTTAACATCATACAGGAAACCTTAGGTACGGCAATAAGACAAAAAAGGAAATCTAAGGTATTCATAAAGAGAAGGACAAATTAAACTATCCTTGTTCACAGGCTTACATAATCATCCCTGTAGAAAATCTGAAAGAATCAACAAAAATTTCCTGGAATTAATAGCCAGTTATAATAAGGTTGCAGGGTGCAGAGTTAATGCACAAAAATAAATTTCTTTCCTATATGCCAGCAATTAACAATTAGAATTTGAAATAAAAAAACACAATACAATTCATGTTATTGGTCCCAAAATGCAGTACTTAAGTAAGGCATAAAACTAATCAAATGTTAGAATATCTAAATGAGAAAAACTGCAATTTAAATTTTGGAGGTATTATAAATGATCTTGTTTTTGTAATTTTAGCTCACAAGTATTCATTGCTAGTATATACAATTTTTGCTTTTCTTGCACAGTGCAACTATACTAAACCTACCTATCCTGGAAATAATTTTGTAGATTATTGAGATTTGTGTTGAAAATCATGACATATGTAAATAGGGACGGCTTTATTTCTTCCTTTTCAATCTACATGTTTTTCATTTCCTTTTCTTAACTAATCACACTGCTGAGAACTTTTATACAATGTTGAATAAATTTGTATAAACATCTATGCTTTGATTTTGATATTAAGAGGAAAACATTTAGGGGCGGCTGGGTGGCTCAGTTGGTTAAGTGTTCAACTGCAGCTCAAGTCATGATCTCATGGTTCATGGGTTTGAGCCCCATGTCAGGCTCTGTGCTGACAGCTCAGAGCCTGGAGCCTGCTTCAGATTCTGTGTCTCCCTCTCTCTTTCTCTGCCCCTCCCCCTCTTGTGTGTGCTCGCACATGAATGGATATTTATGTTTCAAGTATAAATTGGACAGTTAATATGGTAGATAACATGGATTGATTTGTGAATATTGAACCAGCTTCATGTTTCTAGGAAAAACCCCAATTGGTCATGGTTACTTCTGGATACTATTTGTTGACATTTTTTGAAGAGTTTTGTTTGAAGAATTAGTTGAGCATTTTTATATTGTCAGATAATATGGGATTTTTTTGTACTGTTTTTGTCTAGTTGTAGAATCAGAGTAAGAAAGGTCTGTTAGGGTTTTCCTTTTTCTGTTTTATGACAAAGGTTGTGTAAGTTGGGTGCTAATTCTTCAAATGTTAAGCATTTGGATCTTAATATCCAGAGCCTGGATATTTGTTTTCCAGAAGATTTTTCACTACACATTAACCTCTTTAATAATTATAGGACTATTTATATTATCTATCTCATGTTGTGTGGGTTTTTTAATTTGTGACTATTGACTAATTGTTCTAACTTGTTAAATGGATGTGCATCGAGTTCTTGGTACTATTCCCCTATTAATCATATAATGTGAACAGGATTGGTAGTGATACCCTATCCTTCATTTTTGATGCTGGTAATTTGCGTTGTCTTTTTTCTCTGTGAATATTGCTATAGATTTATCAATTTTATTGATCTTTTCACATAACCAGTTTTTTTGGAGTTCATTGATTTTCTTCATTGATTTTTGCTTTCTATGTTCTTTTGCTTGTTTTATGTATATTTTGCTCTTTTTTAAACATGGAATCTTAGAGGCACCTGAGTGGCTCAGTCAGTTGAGCATTTGACTCTTGATTCTGACTCAAGTCATGATCCCAGGGTTGTGGGATCTAGTCCCACCTTGACGTCCATGCTGAACATGGAGTCTATTTAAGTTTCTCTCTGTCTCTTTCTCTCTCTCTTCCCCTCCCTCCCTCTCTCTCTCTCTCGTTTCCCTCTCTCTTCTCCGTCTCTTCTCCACTTGCACACTATTGTTCTCTTCTAAAAAGAAAAAAAAAAAGAAAACAAAGTTGCAAGATAAATAAAAATGACTTAAAACTATGGAATCTTAGATTATTGATTTGAGACTTTTAAAATATAAACATTTAATATATGTTCTTAGTATTGCTTTAGCTGAAGCCTACAAATTTGCTAAGTTGCATTTTCATTTTTTATTAAGTAAAAAATATGTTATCACTTAAGGTTTTTTCTTTGATCCATAGATTATTTAGACATGTTTTTAATTATCTTTTTTTGTGTGTATTTCCCTTCTGTCTTTGTGTTTTTATTATCAGTCTAATTCCATTATGGTCAGAGGAACTGTTTTGTAATGATTTAAATTACTACATATTTAGTAACATTTTTTGACCAAGATTATGATCTATCTTGTTGAATTTTCAATACTCACTTGATTGTGTATTTAGCCTTTATTTAGAATGTTCTATAAATATCAATTATATCCCATTTGTATAGTATTTTTTAGTTATTCTGTATTTTTACTATTTTTTTTATTTCTATTGATTACTGGGAGAGAAGTATTGAACTATTTAACAACAGTTGTTGAATTTTCACTGAATTACTATTTTAGAGGATTTATCATTCCTCTTCCTTGTTCTCTGTTTTTGTTGCATGAATTTTGCAGCTGTTACCTAATGTTCATTTAAAATAGTTTTGTCTCTTTGGGAATTGACTCTTAACCATTATATAATGTCCATTTTTATCCCTGGTAATTTTGCATGTTGGGAAACTTTCATATAGTTATTGCAGCTTTCTTTTGATTAGCTTTTTTTTTTTTTAACTTAGAACCTACCTATATCATTGTAGTAAAGTAAATTTCTTGCATGCAGTATATGTTGTGTTCATTTTAAAATCATTGCTCTATATGACAATCTCTATACTTAAATGATGTTTTAAAATTGTATGTAATATAGTGGGGTGGCAGGGTGGCTCAGTTGGTTAAGCCTCCGACTTCAGTTCAGGTCATGATCTCACGGTTCTTGAGTTCAGTCACCATGTTGGGCTCTGTGCTGACAGGAAGAGCCCGGAGCCTGCTTCGAGTTCTGTGTCTCCCTCTCCCTCTCTGCCTCTTCCTGACTCACACTTTCTCTTTCTTTTCTCTCTCTCAAAAAGAAACATTAAAAATTTTTTAAAATACTTTAAAATTGTATCTAATACAGTTATTAACAACATTTTTGGATTTGTCTTTTTAGATTTTGTGTTTGTTAATCTGTTTTCAATTCCTTGTTTCTCCTTTCTCTGCTTCCCTTTTAACTATTTGGATAGATTTCATACTTAATTTTAGTATATATGTTGTGTTTTTTTTTTTACTTGTATATTTTGGTGGTTTTTCTAGCAATTCAAGTTTACTTATTGAAATGTCATAGTCTATTCGTTCGATCAATATTTTGTCAATTCATGTGTAATATGAAAAAATAACATTGGGTAATTCTATCATTTTTCTCTTATAAGTATCATTTATATATTCTAAATTCCAGTAAAACAATTTTGTATTGGTTTCTTTTAACCATTAAACAAAACTTAAGAATAATATTATGTGACATTTACCAAATACTAATTGTTTCTGTGTTCCTCCTTCATTCCTGATTTTTGAAATTTCTTTATTTTACCTTTTTACTTGTGTTTGAACAATTACCTTAGCCATTCTTTTAGATTGAGTTTACTGAGTTTAGGTTTCTTTCCTCTCAGAATGTCTTTATTTCACTTTCCTCTTTAGAAATATTTTTGCTGAATATGCAATTCTTGGTTGATCTTGTCCTTCAACACTTCAAAAATATTCCATTTATTTTTGGCTCCATAGTTATTATAAGAAAATCAAAACCATTTTAATCCTTCCATCCAGGTAACATGGCATTTTTCTTTGATTTGTCCTCAAGATTTTTTTCTTTGTCTGTAATTATCAATAGTTTTTTGTGTTTGGGCATAGATTACTTTGAGTTGTTCCTGTCTGGAGCTCGCCCAACTTAAATTGATGAGTTTGTGCCTTTTACTAGATTTTGAAGTTTTCAGTTATTTCTTAAAAAAATTTTTTGCACTGCAATTTTTCCTTTCTTTTTTATACTGCAATGACCTGAATAGTAGGCTTTTTGTAAATGTCTCACAAGCTCATTCTTTTCAATCTTTGTTCTCTCATTCTGAATGAATAATTTGTATTGACCTATCTTCAAGTTCACTGATGCTTTCGTTTATCACTTATATTTTAATATTGAGTTTGGCCATGAAAAAAATAGTACTTTTTTCAGCTTTTAAATTTCTTTTGAGTTCTTCTTAATATCTCTTTTGATGATATTTTAGATTTCTATTTGTTTTGAGAGCATTCACTGTGAAATATTGGAGCATACTTACAATAGCTCCTTTAAAGTCTTTTTCAGATAATTCCAACATCTGTGTCTTCTTAGCATTATCCATTGTATCTTTGTTTGCCAAGTAATACTAGATTGTCTCTTGACTAATTTCAGTATTTGGTTATGAGACTCTAGGTCTTGTTTAAATGCTACAGGAGATGTTAAATTAATTTTGCATTTATTTGTATTCTTTAGTTGACACTTGACACGGTTAGGGTCAGGCCACAAGATTTGACTATTCTTCTGCGGGTTGCTTTTGAAGATTGGTTCCACTTGGTTTTTACCAAGTTGGGTATATCTGTTCCGTGGGTGGACTATTGATGGGCCAGTCTGTGACCTGGGTGGTAATCTATTCCATTGTCCAGTTTCAAAACAATAAAATACTTTCAAGATCAGATCCATGCATATAGAACTTAGAGGTAAGGCTTAAAGTTCACAAATGGCTATGGAGTCACTTTCATGACCTTTTATCTCCTCAGCACTTTTGGTTTTTTGAGCCTCTTCTTTTCTATGTTTTATCCAGAAAGCTGGAATTTTATTTCCCTGGTCTACCACACATTTACCATGGTTGTGACTGCATCTGGGACTATAAATTAGACAGATATATACAGGAGAAAAGTAATGAAGTTTTGTCTCATATTCTTGCAACCACAATGTTTCTAATTATAGAGGAAGGTGATGCTTATTAGAATTTTGGCAGCCTGTAGATTCCCGGTTCTAACACTTTTGGTGCCATCATTGCTAGGGGATTTATTTGCGGTTGGGGTGCAAGAGAAGGGAGGAAAAGAAAAGAAAAAAAATGGAGGTCTTTCATCTATGTTCTTTGACCATTAGGAGACCATTTTCCTCTTTGTTTTATTGTTTTTTTTTTTTCATTTGCCTCTTTTTGAGCCAGAACTAGAGACCTCCTGGAGTAGATATCATGGCTAGTAAAGGGTGGGAGGATATGTACCAATTATTTGATAAGGTACATCAAATTTTGGCCTTCTACCCAACTTACCAACTATTATTTACTTTCATATTCCTTAAATAGTTGCTGCATGCATTCTGTCTAGTTTTCATTATTGCATTTAGTAGGATGGGGAAAATAATATGTGCTTATTCCTTACTCAGAAACAAAATTCCCATGTGAAATATTTTTTAAAAATTAAGTGTTTCAGTGCTGTATCTTATTTTTATATACTTGATAATATTTGTTTAAAGTTTATTTATTTTGAGAGAGAGCAAGTGAGGAGGGGCACAGAGAGGGATACAGAGAGAGAATCCCAAGTAGACCCCACACTGTCAGTGCAGAGCCTGATGTGGAGCTCGAACCCACACACCATGAGATGATGACTTGAGCCAAAATCGGATGCTTAACTGACCAAGGCACCCGGGTGCCCCACTTTATAAATACCTTTAAAGGAGCTGATAGAAAAAAAGACATGAAGAATTTCATTTTCATATTGGTTAGTGTTTCTCTACTGCTTTCTGCTCTTTCATGCTGCAAAATAAGCAAAAACAAATTGATTATTTGAGGGGGGAGTCATGCCGATACTTAGCTTGTCTTTAGATTTTAGCCCATACTCTGACAAAAAAGCCCAGCACTATGTACTGTTCTTATATGTTTGAAATTATTCCTATAAAAAAGGGTTAGAAATGGTCACAGAAACTTTAAGATGAATGCCAGTGGAAAATCATCTAAACTCTTTAGAGCGCTTATGTTTTGTTACAACCTTCATCCATTTTTTGTATGACAGCCCTGTGCATCACACAGAATATGACCTATAACATACTTAAAACATTTCCTCAACTTGCTGAAAGAGTAAACCCAACACAATTCTTCAAGCACACCTGGAATGTCTTTTGTGCATAAGACACTATGATGAATGGAGATAAAAGATGACCAAGACACGGCTCTGACGTCCATAAATTTGACAGTTATGTTAAGACAGACCTGTTAAGTTAACTATAGGGCAGACTGAAATAAGAAAAAGATATACTGGGAAGTTAATCAGAAGGAAAAATCTGAGTAGAGGTAAAAATGTTGAATCAAAATAAAATGCCACATAAAATCTGTCTGATTAAAGTCCATGTAATTTTATGGAAAGAACACTAATTTGGAGTCTGCAAACCTGGGTTTCTTTTTCTAGCTATGCTATCCTTTGTCTCTCTGATCTTTGTATACTTTCTCAAGTTTTGTCACCATACCTGAAAAACAAGGGACTTAGCTGCTTCTTAGGATCACCTATCACATAGAGAATTTTTACATAAAATAAATCTATCAGGAATTAGCAAGTATTGATAATTTGTCATATTCACTGCAGATTTTTTTAGATGACATAAACATTAAGTATAAAGTTAGGTCCTATTTAACCTTCCTCTCCAGTAGTAGTTACTATTTTAAAGTTGGCTATATCTTTCTGGTCGAGGTTTATGTTTTGACTATGTTTTTGTGTCCACATTATTGTGTCAGATATTCTCTTTTACATAATAGTTTTCCCATTATAATGTGAATATTCAGTAGCTCATTTTTTTTTTCAACGTTTTTTATTTATTTTTGGGACAGAGAGAGACAGAGCATGAACGGGGGAGGGGCAGAGAGAGAGGGAGACACAGAATCGGAAGCAGGCTCCAGGCTCCGAGCCATCAGCCCAGAGCCTGACGCGGGGCTCGAACTCACGGATCGTGAGATCGTGACCTGGCTGAAGTCGGACGCTTAACCGACTGCGCCACCCAGGCGCCCCAGTAGCTCATTTTTTTTGAGGAATGGAACTTAATCTTTTCACTTAAAGTTTATTTTGAGAGAGAGTGAGCATGAGGTGGGGATGGACAAAGAGAGGGGAGAGAGTATCTTGAGCAGGCTACATGCTGAGCACGGAGCCTGATGCAGGGCTTGATCCCACAACCCTGGGATCATGACCTGAGTCAAAATCAAGAGTCAGATGCTTAACCAACTGAGCCATGCAGGAGGCACCCCTGGAGGTTTATTCTTGCTGATGAATATAACCAAATTCATTCAGTAAATACTACTACATTATGTGCTCACTTTGGCAGCACATATAATAACACTACTACATTATAAGAATATACCGAAATACACGTCTCTCAATTAAGGATCTGTTTCTTTATTCAAAATCATACATATATCCTTTGTATCCTTGAGCCCATATGAAGAATTCTCTAACATTTAGAACTAGAATTGCTGAATCCTAGTGTACGCATATTTTAAAGTTCATTAGACTTTGATAAACCATTTCCAAAGTGATGTTACTGCCAATGTGTAAGAATTAGGATTTCTCCACATATTCTGATTTTTTGTCTGACCTGAAAATTTTCTGCATATGAGATATTCGTTTATATGCTAGATGTTTTGAGTAAACCTCCTTCATGATGCTAGATAAGTCCCTTAATCTAATTTGCTAAAATTTATATGCTGTATGCTAGGTTTTTTACTTGTTTATATAATGCATAGAAATTTTTTTATAAATATAGTAGGTTTTTAACAAATCTATATTAGACTGTTAAGTCATTAAGAACCATAGGGTGCTCAGATTTGTTGAGGACTCTGTGTTGACTTTCCCACCTTATAAATAGTACCCTCTTTAGCTTGTGGAGCTGCCTTAATGTGGATGATCTAAGCAAAAACTATTTTCTTAATAAATTCATTTTTAACTACAGGCATAATCACAAATTATTCTCTTTCATTAATGTGCTTAACCAGTGAATTACATCATTGAATACTCTGAAATTAAACATTTTTCTTTTAAGCTTATTTATTTTGAGAGAGCGAGCATGAGAAAGCATGAGCACATGAGTGGGGGGAGGGGCAGAGACAGAGGAAGAGAGAGAGAATCCCAAGCAAGCTGCATACTGTCAGTCACAGTCTGACATTGGGCTGGATATTACAAACCATGAGATGATGAGCTGAATTCAAGAGTCCCATGCTTAACCAACTGAGCCACCCAGATGTCCCTGAAATTAAAACATTTCTTATACTCCTGAAATGATCCTTACTGAATATGCCCATATATATCAGACATTATTAGATTTGGATTATAATATTTTCACATTTATCAAAAAAGAAAAAAACAGATATATCCTAACTTCCAAAAAATGGAAGTTTTGTTCCTCTTTCTATTTTCAGAAAAGTTTTGAAGTTAGGGTGTATTTATTCTTTCCTAAATTGAAGATGCATTATAATCTGCCAAAAATTTTGTTAAACACAATAACCAGTAGCCTTACAAAACAGATTGTAGATATTTTGCTTTATCTCTCTGAACCTCAATTTCTTCATTAATGGTGATATTAATCACACCAGCTTCATACGATTTCTGCAGGAACTAAATTATACAATACATGAAAAGTACACATTCAATTTAAATGTTGATCATAATTTTTAAATGTAGAATGGAAACTAATTTTTGAGGATTTTGACTGAATGACACTAAGGTATGGTAATGACATTAAGGCATAGAAGTCTGCACATAACTAATAAGTGGAAATACTCCAGAAAGAAGATGGACAATAGAAGCCTTGTTGTGTAATCCATGTTCACCCAGCATTTCACATCTAAAGACTTGTATAAAGGGGCATGGGTGTGGATTTTGTGTTCATATGCAGGAATGAGTTTGTGTGCCTAAAGTCAATCTAGACACAATTCCTATTGATTTTGGAAAAAGCACTGTTTATTTTAGTCCTAGACCTCTCTATAGCCATGCTTGCTAGAGGCAAAATAACCTCAGGATGTTGGCTTTGATGTGAAGACAAAATGGCTTTAATGTGTTAACATTCTGAAGCAACAGCTGTAGTTTTGATTGAAAGAAAATGCCCCCAGGATACAAACAACTGTGCTACATAAATTTCACATGGTCATCCAGGATATAGCTGGACCATCTCATCCTCTTTCCAATGGGTACATGCTGAGAAAATACAAACTGAAATATTTTCCTTAATGAAAAATCACCATGGTACTTAAGTCACACACAATGTTCAAAAGATTATTGTGAATTTAGAGATTATTGTTGTCAGTAGCCCTGAATTCCAAGTCAAGAGAATTTGTAATCCTCAGCCACTATGATTTTGGCGAGTTTACTTTCTGTGTCTTTACACGTAAGCGAATGTGTGCATATTAGATCACTGCTTTTCTTCATAAAATTATGAAGATCAAATATTACTTTATTGTAAAAGGAGGGTGAACTAGCATATTAAGTTATTACTAACAGATGGTGACAGATAATTTGACACTCAAATTTTCAGTGGCTTAATTCAAGATATGTTCTGTTTTTAACTTGCTATTGTGGCTGTCATTTAAATTAAGACTCTTCTGCAGCTGAAAGGGGCACAATAAATTCAATGGGAAAGTGGGCAAAAAACTGTCCTCAGTAAACTTGAGCACCCTATTGTTCACATGGCAGTCTAATAGAGGTGTTGCTCAACAGGTGGCTTTTTCTCCAGTAGTGAATCAGAGACACAGTTCTCTCTAGATTTTTCCTCTGTCATCTTCCATATGTGGATTACAAAACCATTCTAGTGACATTAGTATGCTGATAGATCATCTTTCCAAATAAGGAGGTGGGGGAAATGAATCCTAATGTGCAGCATTTGCGGATGTCTCTGGTATAAATACTCTTACTATGGTAAATTTGAAGCTGCCAGCAGTATAACAACTGGCTCAGAATATTCTGAAATAATTAATGATTGGGTTTTGTGGTCTGGTGGAATCCACTTGCAGAGTGTCACTGGCAGTATGTCTTCTCCATTCTAAGCAGCTATAATGGGTAGAAAGCATAGAAGATTATGCATGGGAGATTTTTTTAAGTTGTTTCTGAGAGGAGGGAGGGAGGAAGGGACAGAGAGAGAGGGAGAGAATCTCAAGCAGGCTCCATGCTCAATGGGGAGTCTGATGTGGGGACTGATCCCACAAACCGTGAGACCATGACCTGAGCTGATATCAAGAGTGGGAGGGACACTCAACTAAGCCACCCAAGCGCCCCACATGGGAGATTTTTTAATGGGCCAAGGCTTGAAATAGATGTTAACATGTTCACTTGTATTTCACTGATGGGAATTCATTCACCTGCAGTGAGTGCCAGGGAGCCTGACACGTATTCCATGGACCCAGGAGGAAGCAGGGTTGAATTACATACATAGTGAGCCTACTTCTACCACAACTAGGTAATATTCAAGAGGACCTCTTGCTAAATACAATAGAAATAGGACTATGAACCTCCATTTTTCTGTCTCCTAATATGCAAACACTAAGCCTTATGTGTACTTGGAGTGCTTAGGGTAATCATCTGTAACCGAAAATAGAGAGTGTATACCGACTATGTTGTTGTATGAAGCTTTGAGAAATAGTTTTCTTTATGTCTCAGTGAAATAATTCTGTATATGTATTGCTCATAAAATGACTATATAATACGTTTTATTCAACATCCAAACAGTTTTCAATGTAGAAGTCAAGATAGATCGAAGTTGCACTTCCTCGATTTGGAATTGACTCAAACATAGTGTCTCCCTACTTAACATCAGTTCAATTCTTACCATGAAGTGACACATTTGAAATAAAAAAAAAAAGAAAAAAGAAAAAATTTCATTGGTAGCTTTACTAAAATGGCAATAATGAAGACGTGGAGCAAAAAAACTACCTATCATTCTGATAAAATTTCCATGTATCACCTTCAAAAATGAACTGGCTAAGTTTGTACCTAGATCTCCACTGATTTTGTTAACACATATATGACAGTATGTATAATAAATGACATAAAAATCCTGTTTTCTTGAATTTTAATTTCAATCAATATTGACATTAAGAATATTTTAAAAGACTTTGGTGGAGTATCGAAGTGATGGAAGTAAGACAACTTGGTATCTAATCTAGCCATAATGGTATCATTTCATCTTGCATTGAACTCAGATTTTCAGGGCATACCTCTCACATTTACAATGAAATTCATTTTTCAATTTTTTTCTCCTAGCTGGTGAACTTGGTAGACAGTGTTATGATATTAACATGTTAAAATACAAAGATATTTTCAGATTATAAATCTGAAATTAGTCACTCACAGTGCTTCTACAGGATTGACCATGTGAGTCTACATCCACTAACTCACTTGCTTCCTTAACATTGATGATCTATATGGTGTAAAAACTAGTTTCCAGCAATAGAGAATAGTGGGTGACAAGCACTAATCTAAAACCAAAATGTGCGAACTTGAAGTCTGCCTGCCAGTTAGTAGCTCTGTCATTAGGAGCAAGTCACTTTAACCTTCCTGTGACTCAGTTTCTTTTCTGTGAAATCGAGGCTGTGCAATTTGAGTCAATGCTTCAAAGTTTTGCTATGAGGATTAAATAAATGAATCAGTATATAGATTTAAAAGTCTTGAGAATAACAATAGTAACCAGTAAGGGTTTTACAAAAATTGTGTTTATACTTGTATTCATTAATTTTTGGTAGTAAGATCATAGTCAATTTTATATCTTCAAGTATCTGTATTTTAATTTTCTAGAATACACATTTGCTCAGTTAAAAGTGAAGGAAAAACAGGTGACTTGCCAGTTGTTTTGCTAATACTTGTTCATCCTAGGAGTTGGTATGATTTTACTAATTTTAATTCCAAAAGAGGTGAAGGCTACATTTAACCTAAACAATTATTATGATATACTATATAATTAAAGTTCCTTTTTCATGATAATAAATCAACAACCACAAAATTAATTCCTGATTTGAATACCAAGACAATAATTGACTCTTTTTACAACAGCAAAGTCACATGAATTATTTTTTTCTGTATACTGTATATTCCTGTGATCTAAAATTTGTCTTACAAATTTTAACTAACTTTCACAAGAAAGCAGTTAGTTAGGATTATAGCAAATAATTATATTAGTTGGGTTTAGATTTTTTGCTAATAAAGAGAGCATTGCAGTTTTAATCTGTCACTGTGATCTATCACATTCTTGCTGTTGAATTCCCTGGTGTCTCCACTATAAAATAGACTAACAACGCTGAACTTAAAAAAAAAAAAGTAGGTATAATTTGTTTTCTATATATAGGAAAACCAAACATTGATGGAACACAAAGTCCTTTGGTGCTTCTGTTCCTCTCAGATGTGAATTACATTGTCCAGTAGCACATCACAGACTTGCCCAGAAGTAGGTTTCTGGCCTCATGTTGGGAACTATATATGAGTAACTCTTCTCAGTGACAGAATGTTAGTTGCAATCATAGTTGAAGATTTTAGAGCTTTATTATTCACATTAGATTTAATGTTAGAGTATCTGTCTGGTGCATATTGTCACCAACCACTTTTACATTTACATGGTGTGTCTTAGAAAAATAGAAGTTCTAGTCTGTTGTTTGCCACTCATTAGCTTTAAAAGCTCTAAATGCTCCAACGAGCTAGAATGTTAGAATAGACGGGTAGCTTGAAATCTAACAACTCCCCAAGATTCTTTAGGAAATCAGATAAAAACAAAAAAACCTTTGGACTAGAATACGTGTATTAAGATGAGGAACCAAGAAATCAAATCTGTGGAAGTAGAGGTACCTGTTGAACAGATGCAGTGGAATTGCAATATTAGAATCAAAGCCAGGAGGATAGTGTCCTTGCTTATAAAAATGTACGAAAGGATAGAGAATGCATATGACACTTCAGAAACTGTAGGATAGAATGCAGATGGAGGGTGATAACATTATTGCTGCATAACATAGTATTATGGAGGGTGGTAGGGCTGAGAGGAGGTTAGCAATTTGCGGTTAAGAGGCGGTTTGTGTTGGGGCGCCTGGGTGGCTCGTCGGTTAAGCGTCCGACTTCGGCTCAGGTCATGATCTCACGGTCTGTGAGTTCGAGCCCCGTGTCAGGCTCTGTGCTGACAGCTCAGAGCCTGGAGCCTGTTTTGGATTCTGTGTCTCCCTCTCTCTCTGCTCCTCCCCTGTTCATGCTCTGTCTCTCTCTGTCTCAAAAATAAATAAATGTTAAAAAAAAAAAAAAAAAAGAGGCGGTTTGTGTTTTGGTTAAGAGCACTAACTGAAGATAGCTTCAGTTTGAATTCTGGAATACCATTTGCTTGCCCTGTGATTTGAGCAAGTTCATATTCTGTGAGTCAGGTTCCCCTTCTCTAAGAAATAGTATCTACTTCACAAGGGTTGTTACAAGGGTTAAATGAGTTTATGTATATAAGACAATTTGAAAGGTTTCCTAGCATACTGTATCTTAGTATATAATGTTTGTTGCTATTTATCTAGTCCAACTCCAAATTATTAAAATCAGAAAATTTACAATCCTAATCTTTTCCTATTGAATAATTATTAATTTTAATATTAACCATATTAAAGTTGCCTTTGCTTCAAAATTTTTCTTTCCTACAGTGTATAATTGGTAGAGTTGGGTCACAAATTCAACTCGAACCAGAGATCAAAGCAAAGAGAGAAATCAATTACAAGATTCAATGTCTTTAAAAGACCAAAGAATAAAACAAAGCCCATTTGCCCCCCACTAGAATTAAGGTTTAAGAAAAACTTTTCCTATGGAGCCTCATAAAGTGATTCTCCTACATTAAGAACAAAATGTTCTTCACTAGCGTGTTGACAACAAACACTGCAGATATAGATTCATGTTCTAAGGTGTAGCTCAGTTAAACAATTCTAGTGGGAAACAAAGTACTGAGGTTTCTCATGGTCTTGTTAGAACCAGGAGCAAATTTAGAACCTATGGAAGACTCAATGGACTATAAAGGGATCAAGTTAGTGGTTTTAAAAACTGGTCTCAGAAATCTTAGTCTCTGTCTTAGATGCCAGATAGAGAATGAGAGAGGGTACTGAGGCAGGTGCAGCAGAGTTTTGGGCTTCTATTCCTGCTTTACACAGAGCAGCTCCTTGCTCATCAATTTCATTATGGGATTTGTCGTTATTTGAATAGAGGATCCATTGCAAAAGAAAAAGTGTGAAGTAGGTGTAGGTTCATTATGCTATTATTACGGTAGTGAAAAAATTGCAACATAAAACATAAAATCACAGAAATATAGTAATAGCTAGTAGTAACACAAATTGAGTTCTGAAAGAAGTATTGTGTACAAGTGTTAATGTTGGGTCACAAATTCAACTCTGATTTTAACAAACAGCCAAGAGAGCAATCAATATTAAGATTCAATGTCAAAATGAGCTAATAGGTAGCTGACCTTACAGGTCACTTGGTTCCAACAAGACCATGAGAGACCTCAGTACTTTGTTTCCCGCTAGAATTGTTTCACTGAGCTACACCTTAGAACATAACTCTGTTTCTGCAGTGTTTGTTGTCAACACACTAGTGAAAAGCATTTTGTTCTTAATGTAAGAGAATCACTTGATGAGGCTCCATAGGAGAAAATTTTCTCGAACCTTAATTCTAGTGGGGGGCAAATGGGCTTTGTTTTATTCTTTGGTCTTTTATTTTAAAGACATTGAATCTTGTAATTGATTTCTCTCTTTGCTTTGATCTCTGGTTCGAGTTGAATTTGTGACCCCACTCTACCAATTATACACAATAGTTCTTTGTATAGTAAATTGACAGTGATTTTGTTTACGGATTTTTTTTTTTTTTTTTTTTTTTGCTTTCTTGATTACTTCATCTCTCTCATTGCTCTGGGTTTTGCAAGTTGTTTTGTAAACAACATATGTGATTATTGGGTTAAGTAGTGGAATTATCATGTGATAAGTAAATGTTCTTATAACCTTTGATATCTTACTGTAGCGTTTGATTTATTTGGTGGAAGAAAGAGCCTTTACCTTACCTCAAAGCTACTTTTCTTATGAATTATTTGTGAATTAAATTCATAAAAATGAACTAAATATCCAAGATGAATAATGGATGCATGTGATTGTTAAACATATTGTACATAGACCCTCTTGTTTAATTCTAACAGCTCTCAATAAATACTGATGCATTACTAAATATTAGCTGTGGTTAGAGTATTTTCTAGCCAACCACGTTACTGGTATCTTTAGTTTCCATTTACTAAAATAAATTGAAGGTTAATTTGCAGCAAAAGCCTTAGCAATAGAAAACTTATTTTTCTTTACTAATTGTGTCACCAAGATCTTAGAGCTTGTGGGCAAATAATAGTCTCCTATAGTGCACATTTTAGTCAATTGGATTTCTTCATACCAATCTTTCTGGGCCTATGCTGTAATTGTCCTTCTGAAATGGTCAAGACATATAGTTGGGAAAAAAAAAATAATGTCCATTAGCCAGAAGACATAACAGGTTCTCAAACACATAAGGATTTGTAGGGCTTTGTTTGCTGCCCATAATGAATGAAATTACCACACTGTTTATTTTCACCCAATAATTAGTTTTTAATTGTAAAAGGTCAGAATTACTGCCAGGGCTTTTATTTGAGTTGACTTCATCATTCCGCTCAGGGATAATGTGGTATTTACCGTGGAGTACATGTTGTTTACTGCAAGGATTACTTTCACACTCACGTAGTTCTAAATGGTAAATTAACTCAGGTAGAGGCTGTTAACATGTGCCATTGAACTGACTGTCCACAAAGTGCAAAAGCAGGTTTGATTTTTTTCAGTAACAGATTGAGCAGTAAAGATGTGTCAATGTCTGAAAAGATGTACTCCACTGTATGTGAAATACATTCTATTCCTGTTTTCTTTGTAAGAAAGGGAAAAGAAAGGCAGAATCCTCTCGTTATTCATCCCAGCTTTAGGAAATGAATGTGTCTTTGGCTCACTATACTTTAGTTTTTAATTGCCTATTTGACAGTAAACCTATTTCCATAATGTCCTGTCTACACTTCATGTTTCATTTGATGTGCTCCTAACTCCAGAGGATAGCATTTGGCTGGTTTTGCTTATATAGTGTATTCTGTGTTATAGCTTTGTTTGGTGCTTAATTAAAATCACCATTCAACATGTTGTTTAGGATCCTTAGAGCCTTCTGAAAGGTTTGCATCCTTGGCACATTGTTTTCAAAGAAAGTCCAATTGAGAAACAAGAATATGGAAAATTCATTTAAAAAAATTGTGTACTCCTTATGCCCTTACCCCACCCCCCAGAACCCTGGTCCAGTAGCTTAACTGATGATGCTTTGTACCCAAGATTGTCCATTTTCTTTTTTATCTCACAGGAAGTTTCATTTTCATGTCATGAAATCACAAAAATAACCCAGGTCTAGTAAATATAGGAATAATACATCAGTATGTAAAACACATGAAAAATACATTGCAGATTGGGGCACCTGGGTGGCTCAAACACATAAGCATCTGATTCTTGATCTCAGCTCAGGTCTTGATCCAGTGTTGAGAATTCAAGCCCCACTTTAACTCCATGCTGGAGGTGAAGCCTACTTAAAAAAAATAATAATAATAAGTCACAGGTTAATTACTTTGAGGCAAATTTTGTGCATCCAAGGCTTTGAACCATCTTGCTCAGAATCACATGTTTACACAGCGGTGTGTTAGGAGCCACTGCAGTGGAGACAGGTAGGCCCAAATGGGTTGTGTAATGAAGCCCCATACCACTGGGCAAGTTCTGCATTCAGTATTCCTATATGTTGTGTTCATAGACAAACGAGTTTTGGGGAAAAAGGACAAAGAATGCATTAATTTTATGGATGAGAAAACGGAGATCTAGAAAAGGTAAAGAAAGGACTTGCCTAGGTAATGATCAGCCAGTGTTACCTATATTTGTCACCATATATGTTTACCGCCCTTTTGGAACTTTTTGCCTAACCTGGCTGTTACCCTTAGACTAATATGGTTTTGTTACTGACAAGGAGCCATGTTCTGTAGGAGTCACAATAGTTGCCTTCTATGACTTTCTTTTGAGATGCATGGATTTTGAATCAACAACATAGATTTTTTTAAGGTAAAACTCACCTACTATGTACATATTTTAAGTATAGAGTTAAATGAGTTTTCACAAGTGTATACACCCAGGTAACCAATAGCTACATCATGATACTATTTCTATCATGTTTTCTTGTCCTTCTTCCCCTTCATTCTACTGGATGGAAGCAAATATCTCTGGTTTCTGTAACTATATACTAGTTTTTCCTGTTCTATAGTTTCATACAGGTGCAGTATACAGCCCATACTTTTTGACTCTAGACTCTAATGCTCAACATAATGTTTTTGAGATTCATCCGTATCATTACATGTTTTAGTAATTACTTTTTTATTGTATAGAATTTTCCATTATTTGAGTATACTGTGATTTGTTCATCCATCCTTTTGCTGATGGACTTTGGGCTTTGTGTGAATGTGTGGGGGTGGGGGAATGTATGCATAGAGAGCTCCTAAGAACATTTTTGTATGGGCTTTTTATGAACATGTGTTTGCTTATCTTGAGGAAATATTTAGAATGGAATTGCTGGGTTCTAATAAATCTGTATGTTTAACTTTATAAAAAAAAAACTGTCAAATAGTTCTCTAAAATAGTTTTCATTGTATACTCTCACCAGAAATATGAGAGTGCCCAGGTGCTTCATATCATGCCAACATTATCAATCTTTTAAATTTGAGCTATTTTGGTGACTATGAGACAGTATCTTATTTAAGTCCCTATTTGCATTTCCCTTGTGCCTGATGATGATGGGCATTTTTCAAATGCTAATGGGTCTATCTTTGCTTTTTGAAATTTATTCAAGTCTCATGGTCTTTTTAAAATTCACTTGTTCTCCTTTGTGTTATTGATACATATGTGTTCATTAAATGTTTTGAATGTAAGTATTTTGCAAAATACATGTTCTGAAAATATTTTTCCCAGTCTGTGATTTGACTTTGTTTTATTAATGGCAGCTTTTGATAAAGTTCTTATTTTGAAAAGATTCACCCTTCCCTTATTATTTTTCTTTTTTTAATTAGTGCTTTTGTGCCCAGTACATTTTGCATATTGCCGAATAAGAAGTTATTGTAATAAGAAGCTCCCTCTAGATGCTTTATTTTTTTAGCTTTTATGTGTAGGTCTATGAATCATCTTAAATTATTGCATATAGTTTGACTTTGGGGTTGAGGTTCATTTTCATCCTCCAGATTCTTAATCCTATCTTTTTTTTTTTATTATCGTTTATTCTCAAGTTAGCTAACATACAGTGTAGTCTTGGCTTTTGGAGAAGATTCCTGTTATTGATCACTTACATACAACACTCAGTGCTCATCGCCACAACGGCCCTCTTCAATGTCCATTGCCCATTTTCCCCACCCCCAACCCCCCACCCCAAGAAGTCCAACTTTCATTCTCTGCAGATGGTACTCTCCATTAATACTGTTTGTTCAACTTCTTTCTCCATTGAGATGCATTGATACCTTTACTGACAATCAGTGGACCACCTATGTGTTGATTTATTTCTGGATTTCCTATTTTACTCCGTTGTTCCATCTACTATTAAGCCACTACCACACAGTCTTAATGTAGCTTTATAGGATAGGTTGAAACCAGGTATATAAGTCCTCTGACTTTATCTTTTCCAAGATATTTAGGCTATTCCAAGTCTAATTTCCTCATACAGTTCAGATTTGGCCTATCAATTTCTATAAGGAGATATCTGGGATTTTTATTGGACTGCATTAAATTTATAAAACACATGCAGGAGAATTGAATCTTGATAATCGTAAGTATTCAAATTAATATTGTATACTTCTCTCCTTAGGTCTTTAAAAATGTACCCTAAGTGACATTTTGTTTCATTATAATAATCTTGTATTTTATATGTGCCATTTATTTCTAAGTACCTTACTGTTTTTGGTACAATATGTATGGTATTATTTCATTTTTCCCCTATTAATTCTAGTTTTAGAACAGATACCTTAGGATTTATACATAACCACTATGTTGCTTCTAAATAAAGGCAGTTTGCTTTTTAATTGCCTGTAAGCCTTTTGCTTTTTCTTCTTGCCTTAAAGCTCTTGTTGAAATGTCCCGTACAGTGTTGGTTAGGAATTACGGGGACACATCTTTGCCTTGTTCCTGATATAAGGAGAAAAAAACATTGAATATTTTACCATAAACTAAGATGTTATTTGTGGGGCTTTCATAGATATCTTGCTTTTCAGTCTGAAGATGTTTCATTCTAATCCTAATGTACTGAGAAAAAATTTTTAATCAAACCGATGCATAAATTTCTTCAAATGTTTCTTTCTGTATCTTGTGATTTTTCTCTTTTACTCTGTTACTGTGGTAAATTACATTGATGAAATTTCAAATATTACAGCAGCCTTCATATCTGAAATATACTTTACTTGGTCCTTATGTGTTATCTTTTTACAAAATAGAGTATTATTGGGTTTGATTTGTGAATGTTTTCAGAGATTTGTGTCTGCATTCCAGAGAAATGTTTGGTCTGTAATTTTCTTAAAATCTTGGTCGCTTTTATGTCAAGCATATGCTGGTTTTATCAAGTAGCATTCTGTTTTCTTGTATTTTGATTTATATAAAACCTGTATTATTTCTTGAGTATTTGATAGCATTACCAACAAAGATAAATTTATGTTTGAATTCATGAGTAACTTGTTAATACATGAGTTTCTTAAGTTCATTTAATGATACTCTCACTCTGACCCCTAACAGAAATTATCAGGGTAATTCAGTTAGCAAATTATAATGTTTTTAATTATAAGATATCTACTATGGCTGTCTTCAACTATTGTTTATTTACAATTGCTTTTTAATGTTCTACATCATTTTCTGAACTTCCCTATATAAAATTCTTCATGGTAAGGGCTTGTCTTCTATGACTGGTAATAATCAAGATTCCTAGCATATTGCCACGGTGTCTTGAGTACTTGGTAAATTCTTACTCATCTGATCTTCTATCAAGACTCTAAGGAAAAATGTCCTTTATTTGTCTTTAATTAATTCTTTGAAGTATCAAGAGAATCCCCTTAGTTCCATTATTATTAAATTTGCTGATTATCAAATCTCTGTTCCTCATTAAAATTGATTTTTATCATATCCATTACTCATTCCACAATAAAAATATGATGTATCACCAACTTCTATAAGCACATTCCTTAACTTTTGCAAATTTAAAATTATTGTTTATTCATTTTTTTCCATCCATTTACTTCTAAAACAACCATCTCTATATCATCCATTTTATTCCTTATTGGATTACTTGCAGAAAACTATAAGAAATAGAATAGAACATAAATATTAAAAATACACCTTGAGAAAGTAAGTTACTCAATTATACATAGAGAACTGTACATAAACACACACACACACACACACACACACACACACAAAATTCCATCCCCTTACTAGGAATGATTCAGAAATGGTTGTGTGATTCATTTCTGGCCAATGGGATGTGGAGGATGTGGGCAGAAGTTTAGTGAAGAGTCATTTTAATCATTAAAGGATAGCTTTGGGGGAGCCTGTACCTTTACTAATGTAAAGAAGAAAAAATGTATATATTCCTCTTCATCTAAGTTTCTCTAAGACCATTAGAGGAGCTGTCTTACATTGAAATTGCTACTGTGATTAGCAGATGGGAGTAATAACTAGAACGTGGACACCTGATAATAATGAATTTCTCAGCCAACTAATCTTGAACCCTGCCCTATCCCTCAACTTGATCTTTTGAATTAATTAATTATATTACTATTTAAGCCTCTTGTAGCTAGAAATGTCCCCAATGTTACATTTATGATTCAGAACACATAATGAAAATGTACATGGTGTATGAATGTGCATGTATATCTTTTGGATTTAGGGGACATCAGTTTTTGAAGTGGCAACCTTTATGCACAAGTAGAGTGGAAACCACTGGAAAAATGTATGTGACATAGCAGAAATAGGTTTCAGAAAAATTAGGAAAGATCTTTACAGACTTTAGAAATTGTGGTTTGAGTATCGTATTTAGGGAGGAAGCAAGACTGAAAAAGATGAAGGAGAAAACTGGCTCAGAGGAAGTGGGTAGATAATATCACACTGATTTTAATATGGATATGAGCTGCAGATTAATTATTTTAAGTACAAACTTGAGACTTCTGTTTCCATGGTTTATATAATTTCCTATGTGGCCAAAGCCAAGAAAAAAATGACTGAGTGGATGTGGTATTATATCAATAATTGCTATTTACTTAAATAGAACATACAAGCTGAACTTATTTAAGTCATCAATAATTGCTATTTAGTTCTCATTTTTATCTTTATTTTTATTCTGAGTGTCATATGGCTCTGAGTGTTGTAGAATTTTGATGAGCAGTAAAATCCTATCTCAGGAAATTTGACAACAAGGAAAGCCTTTTTATTAACCTACTGTAATAAAGATTTGGAAGGTAAGCAGAACAATATATGTATTATGTAATTGGCCTATTTAATCAACCTTAGTCATATTCACAATTTTCAAAAATAAAAACATCTTGTTTCCAAAGCTTGCCTAGGATTTTGAAGAAAAGAACCTGGAATGTATTCTACTTTATGGCCACTGCAGCTAAACCACAGAAACTCATACGTTTTCAGTTTGGTAGAACTAAATTTCTCAAGTGTGATAGCCATAACCATACTCAATCTGCTCTTCTCTGTAATGTCATTTTGCTTTGTCTAATTTTTCTTAGTGCTTATTTCAATGATAAAGTTTGGGAGGTGGAAACTTTATGTGGCCATTCATATTGCTACTTTTCCTTTAAGGCTATAAGATTCTTTATTTTTTCGGGGCGCCTGGGTGGCTCGGTCGGTTAAGCGTCCAGCTTCGGCTCAGGTCATGATCTCACAGTCCGTGAGTTCAAGCCCCACGTCGGGCTCTGTGCTGACCCCTCACACCCTGGAGCTTGTTTCAGATTCTGTTTCTCCCTCTCTCTCTGCTCCTCCCCTGTTCATGCTCTGTCTCTCTCTGTCTCAAAAATAAATAAACGTTAAAAAAATTAAAAATAAAATACTTTATTTTTTCAAAAGGAGAAAATCAAGGAGAAGGGTTCTTTGAGTAACAAAACCTGGACAATGGGTCTATACCCAAACAATGGGTATATTCCAAGAATAACATGACACAGGCAGATCATCTTCTAAGAATTTTGCAAGTCCAGAAATTGCCATTTCTGCTTCTTCCCAGCCCCTCACTTGGTGGAGGTATGGGAAGCTTTCTGTTGCTGCTACCAATTTCACTTGTCATCTGTCACCTCTTTGTGTGTGATGGAATGGAATTACCAGCAAGCAAAAATGTTGCAGTTGAGGCCACCTTATCCTAATCTTCCAAGTATTTATCTCTGTAGGCACAAGACAACCTGCAGGGTTTTACATACTCATTTTTGAGGTATATATTACTTGATGAATTTTCACAAATATGGAATTTATAAAAAGATTTTCTACTTCAAAAATGAATGGAGGGGTAATGACAATAAAACAACCCACCACCAAATCTAAAATGGGGTCAAAGCTGACAGCTTAATATATAACAGAGCAGAGTTTATGATTTCTGGGTCAGGAAAACAGAAAAACAGTGCAGAGAGAATTCATCTACAATTTAAAAATACTTCACTGCAAATGTGCCTTCAAATCTGTGCCAATTGTTCTTGGATCATGAGTCATTCTGTAGCTACTTTTCTAAGGGAAGGAGAAGGGCTTTCTTGTTGAAAAGGAATATCGGCTGGTTCAGTTATATAGGCGAGATGTGAAGCAGGACAAATGGTTAAATATTTCATTTTGTTTTGGGGATTTTTGTCATTATTTTGTACCTATGTTTCAGGCTATGTTTGTACCACTGTTTTCAGCTACAAAGCAGTCAAACAAATACAACATGCCTCACAGAGGGCTTCTGAAAGATTGAGCAGTGAATAGGACACTAGGCTGGAATAAGGATGTCTGGACTCATTTCCTCCTGCTATCCCAGTGCTCTTAACCTCTGTGACTCCCATGTGCTTAGTGTCTAAATAAGATTAATAACCTGGAGATTCAGGGAGAATTTGTAGACATTCTTTGCGACCTGTGATAGAAGACATAAAAACAAGTCAGAATTACAGCTCTGTGATGTAGAGTTTGTAGAATGTTATTAAAGCAGAGGGAAGTCATGAACCTCAAAAATAATATTTACCCTTAATTTGTGACGTAATTAAAAAAAACTCCTGTTCCTATCAAAACTGAGGGCTGCTATGTAGAGATTAGCTTCCACTTTTCAAGGTCACTCCCCAAGTGGATTCTGAACCAAAGCAGAATAGAAAGATTTCAGTAACTATGAGGTTAAAAAAAGAATACACAAATGGAATTCAGTGAAAGACTAGGCTCCATGGAGGGCACTGAGCTGATGGAGATTGATATCTGCATTACACTGATAGAAAGCCTCAAAGTTCATACCTATCTTGGTACATGATGCACCTTGACTGCGTGGAGTGTACTCCCTGTACATGTAACAAAAAAGAGAAACCATTACAGTTCACGTATGATAATAAAAATGGCAATTACACTTAAGTACACAGCACTCTGTACCCATTGAACTGCTAAGCTTTTTGTTTTACTGTCTGTCTTGGTTTTCATAACACATGATACAGATATTTTATCCTCTTTACAAATGGGGAAACAACTAAGGTATAGCAAAATTGAATAATTTATACAATGTCACACTGCTAGCAAGTGCTAGAGTAGCTCTTGAATACTGAAGCCTGTTTTCCTGTCCCCAAGATGGCACATTGAGTCAGATATCCCCACTTCCACACATACGGTCCAATCATGTGGTACAGCTGAATGGACAGACAGAATACCAAACCCTGCTAATGGACTATAGCTCGGAGGGGAAACCAGAGGTCTCTGAAGGGAATAACAGTACATGACAGCCAACATAACCCCAAATAGAGCTGTGAAGCATGAGAGATATGAAGAAAAATGGCATGAAATTATGTGGATATTTGACCAGAAATGAAGGAGAAAATAAGGAGAGGTAGAGGAAGGGAGAAAGATGAACAGATAGGATTAGTTTATATATATATATATATATATATATATATATATATATATATATATATATATACATATATATATGTATATATGTGTATATATATATATGTATATATATATATATGTATACATACATATACATACATATATGTATGTATATATATATAAAATTTATTGTCAAATTGGCCAACATACAGCAATTTACAGTGTGCCCTTGGTTTTGGGGATAGATTCCCATGATTCATTGCTTACATACAATACCCAGTGCTCATCCTGACAAGTGGCCTCCTCAGTGCCCATCACCCATTTTCCCCTCTTTCCCCCACCCCATCAACCTTCAGTTCTCTGTATTTAAGAGTCTCTTACGGTTTGTGATCCTCCCTCTTGTTAGTTACAAACAGGATTAGTTTCAATTACAATCAAAACAAAAGCCAAGGAGGGGCGCCTGGGTGGCGCAGTCGGTTAAGCGTCCGACTTCAGCCAGGTCACGATCGCGCGGTCTGTGAGTTCGAGCCCCGCGTCAGGCTCTGGGCTGATGGCTCGGAGCCTGGAGCCTGTTTCCGGTTCTGTGTCTCCCTCTCTCTCTGCCCCTCCCCCGTTCATGCTGTGTCTCTCTCTGTCCCAAAAATAAAAAAAAAAAAAAAAAACGTTGAAAAAACAAAAGCCAAGGAAAAGTGGCTTAAGTTTTTTTTTTTTAAGTTTACTTAATTATCTTGAGAGAATAAGAGAGTGTATGCATGCACCTGTGTGCACAACAAAGAGAGAGAGACAGAGACACACACACACATACACACACACACACAGAGAGAGAGAGAGAGAGAGAGAGAGAGAGAGAGAGAGAGAGAGAATTCCAAGTAGGCTTCCTGCTGTCAACACAGAACCTGATGCAGGGCCTTATCCTATGAACTGTGAGATCATGATCTGAGTTGAAATCAAGAGTTGGTCACTTAAATGACTGAGCCACCCAGGCAACCCTAACTAAATAAGATTTTTAAGTTTTTAGTTAAATTCTAGTTAGTTAACATACAGTGTAGTATTAGTTTCAGGTGTACAATTTAGGGATTCAACACTTACAACACCTGATGCTCATCACAACAAGTGCAGTCCTTAATCCCCATCATCTATTTTACCCATCCCCCCACCCCTCCCCTCTGGTAACCATCAGTTCTCTATAGTTAAGAGTCTGTTTCTTGGTTTGCCTTTCTTTTTCCTCTATGATCTTTCATTTTATTTCTCAAATTCCACGTACAAATGAAAGCACAGAGTATTTGTCTTTCTCTGAATGACATTTCACTTAGTATAATACTCTCTTGCAATGACATGGATGGAGCTAGAGTATTATGCTAAGCAATATTTTTAATAATTTGTCATGCTGAAAGTCTGTACTTAAGTGTTCAGATTTTTTAGAGCGGCTAACGTGACCGGAGATCCAGGCTTCAACACGTGGTTACAGCTCTAAAATGATGACACAGTTTTCAGCCTTGTATCCACATATTAGACAGGAAGGGGAAGGAATTTTTTTAAAGGCGTATTCCACCTCCTACAAGTTAACTTCACATAGTTAAATACATTTCTAATTATGTCAAGGTGGCCAGAGCATAACCCCATAACCACAGCTAATTTCAATGAGGGCTGGAAAAATTACCTTTAATCCAAACATCCGTGTGCCTAAGATTAGACTTTTATTACTTAGGGAGACGAAATCAATGTTGGGAAGTAGATGGTAGATTCTGTATGAAGAAAGCATAAAAACAGTAAATACAAGGTATCAAGGAAAGAACAGAATATGAAATAACACACACCCAAGACATGCATCTGAATTCAGATGAATCCACCCTAGCATTCAGTGGCAGAATATAACAGAGAAGCATCTATTTAGCTTATGAAAAATAAAGTGTGAACCAAAAAAGTAAACTCCGCAAAGACAGCTAAAATACAATATCAGCAGAGAAACATCCTCAAACATAAAAGAACCAAGGGAATGTACCATCCATGCTTCCTTATTGAAAAAAGGAAAAAAAGGGAAAAAAAGGAAATCCAACCCATTAAAATATGGATAGAAATTTAAAAATCTGGAATGGTAAACTGGTTAACTTATAGTCACCATTGAAACTATTTAAACACTGAGTTGAAACTAAAGAGCCATGAGAACTATGATTATAGAATGGAATGTGAATGTTAAACACTGATAATATAAAATCAGTAATATAATTTCTAAAACTTGGGGATGAGATAAAAGTACTAAAATAAAAGTGATTACATCATTAGAGTAAAAGCTACATCAAGACCTCTAAATTAAAAAAAAAAATTCATCTTTTTTTACAGAAGTATAGTTAACATACAATGATTGGGGCTCCTGGGTGGCTCAATTGGTTAAGCATCTGACTTCAACTCAGGTCATGATCTCATGGTTTGTGAGTTCAGACCCTGCACCAGTCTCTGTGCTGACAGCTCAGAGCCTGGAGCCTGCTTCATACTCTGTGTCTCCCTCTCTCTGCCCCTCCCCTGCTCATGCTTTCTCTCTCTCTCTCTGCCTCTCAAAAATAAATAAAAAATGTTAAATTTGGGGAAAAAATACAATGTTAAGTTAGTTTCAGGTGTACAATACAACTATTGTATATGTTATTCAGGGTTCATTATGATAAATGTGTTCTTAATCTCCTTCACCCATTTCATCTGTATCCCCATTCATCTCCTTCTGGCAATCACCAGTTCTCTGTATTTTAGAGTCTGTTTTTGTTTGTCCCTGTTCTCATTATTCATTTGTTTCTTAAATTCTACATGAGAGTGAAATCATAGAGTATTTGTTTTGGCCTTTGACTTACTTCATTTAGCATTATGCTCTCTAGATCTTTCCATATTGTTACAAATGGGAAAATTTGATTTTTATGACTGGGTAATATTCCATTGTGTATATATACCACATCTTATTTATCCATTCATCTGTGGATGGACACTGGGTTGCTTCTATATATCTGGCTGTTGTAAATAATGCTGCAATAAACATAGGGTGCATATATTTTTCAAATTTGTGGTTTTATTTGTATGTATACCCAGTAGTGGAATTACTGGATCATTGGATATTTTTATTTTTAATTTTTTTAGTAACTTCTATACTGTTTTCCACAGTGGCTGCATCACTTTACATTTCCACCAACAATGCACAAGAGTTCCCTTTTCTTCACGTCCTCACCAACACTTGTTACGTCTTCTTTTTTATTTTTTTCCTTTTTTTTTTTTTTTTTGTGGTTATCAGGCATTATCTCATTGTGGTTTTGTTTTGCATTTCCCTGATAATCAATGATTGAGCATCTTTTCATGTGTCTGCCCGCTGTGTGTCTTAGCAAAAATGTGTATTCATGTGTTTGGCCCATTTTTAATTGGATTATATGGGATTTTTTGGTATGGAGTTGTAGAAGATTTTTAAAAATATATTCTGGATACTAACCCCTTATTAGATCATTTGTAAATACCTATTCCCATTCGATACATTGTCTAAAAGACGTCATCTTTGCAATCACTTTCGTAATCTCTTTTAAATCTTCTATGGTGCTTTGAAAAATACTACCTATCATGGTAAACATTGATCTCATGTTGAACATTTGATTCAGTTTCATTTATTTTTCCCATTGTTTAAGTAAGATAAAACTTAGTTTTCATCAGAAAAAGCATTCTAATCATCCTAAATACATATATCTTTATTTGCAAGGACACTGACCCCCCCCCCCAAAGCTGATTGTTTAATAATTTTTTATGGGTGGTAGGATTCAGGGATTTTTCTGGTAAATTAAAACATTGTTCAAATTTTTGTTCTTATAAATCATTGAAATAGGACAATAAATCATTTTCAAAAAGGAAATAGGGTGGTCAGTGAAGGTCTCTCTGATACAATAGCATTTAAGAAAATATCTGAAGTAAGAAAGCAAGAGTAAAGATACCAAAAGATGAATATACTGGACATATTTGAGGGACTTCTAGAAAGCTGGTGTGATACAGTAGATTTGACAAGGTATAGAGCAGTAGAAATTGAGATTATGTGGGATCTTATAAATCCTTATAAGACCATGGGATTTTATTCTGAGTGAGATGGGAATCAACTGGAGATATTTTAACATAGCAATTGTGCGTTCTGGCTTATATTTTAAAATGTTCCCTAGATTTCTTTGTAGAGGATATAATGTAGGGCAAGACAGTAAGAAAGAGGCAAGACAAAGCGCTGCTGTGATAATTCAGCTGTGAAATATTGTAGCTTGAACCACAGTGGGTAGAGGTGGAGTAGAAGATAAAAGTTTAGATTCTGGACATACTCTAAAGGGAGATCTCATGTCAAGTGCCAATGTATTGGATCTTAAATATGAAAGAAAATGGACAAAAGTAGCAAAACTTTTGGCTGGAATAACCGGAAGCATGCTTCTACTGTTTACTGAGTTAGGGAAGTGTAGAGAATGAACAAGTTTGAGGGCTTGAACATAATAAATTCAGTTTGAGAACTTGAAAGTTAGAAATTTTTCTTTGATATCTAAGTGGGGAGGTTGAATAGCTACTTAGGTTTAGGAGGATGTCATTCATGGAAGGGTTCTGGAGTATGGCCCTACGTTTGAAAATCATCAGCCTGTGAATGCTAGTTAGAGGCTTGTAATTGAATGAAACAACCAAGGGAGTGTCTGTAAAGAAGAGGTCCATGGAGTACAGCATTAGCAAAACAGACCAAAGTGGAGGCCCTAAGTAAGTTGTTGGGAGAACCTAGAGAGTAATTTTCAGGACACCCAATGATTAAAGAATTTTAGGAGGAAGGAGTAAGCCACTATATCAAATGATGCAGAGTACAGGGAGATGAAGACTGAGAATTGGATGTTGAATATTCGAACTTGGAGATGATGGGTGACTTTAATAAGAGATGCTTTAGCAGAATGGTGGGAAATGAAACCGGATTAGAAAGGGCACAAGAAAATAAAAGGAGAAGAATTCAATTCTAAAATATAAATATGGTTAGTTAGGTATTTGATTATTTCCCCTCCTCTTTCTCACTTGTTTCAGTTTTGAATTCTTCTCGGATGACTTATCATTTCCATTTCTTTTTTTTTTTTTTTTTTAATTTTTTTTTCAACTTTTTTTATTTATTTTTTTTGGGACAGAGAGAGACAGAGCATGAACGGGGAAGGGGCAGAGAGAGAGGGAGACACAGAATCGGAAACAGGCTCCAGGCTCTGAGCCATCAGCCCAGAGCCTGACGCGGGGCTCGAACTCACGGACCGCGAGATCGTGACCTGGCTGAAGTCGGACGCTTAACCGACTGCGCCACCCAGACGCCCCCATTTCCATTTCTTTTTAATGTAACCTGTTTGCTTAGAATTTTACTCAAATTTATTGTCCTACATTTCTGTTGAGAATTTTATATATCCTGTCATATGTTTCATTTGTTTCCAAAGCTGTATCAATTTCACTGCTGTTTGTTCCTTTTTTAAATCACCCTATTCTTATTTAATTGTTGTGATATCTTCTCTTTTATGAGATATCTTGTCTTGCATTCTCTCCGTGGTCTACATTTCTTCAAGTTGCTTTTTTCCCTTTTTCTATGTTTTGATTCCTAATTTACATGTGAAAAACTATCCATTGCTATGGACTTATATTTAAGAGTCAAGCCCTAAAACATTTATTACAAGTTGCCTACCTGTGAATGCTGTCAACTAAGAACTTTGCTGGCAGATGATCTGGCTGCACAATTTCGCTTACGAGTTTTGCATACATTTACGTCTTTTTCTTTAGGGCTAGTTAGATTTCTTACAAAAAGTTTTTTTTTTTATGTTCTTCCTTGAAGTTTTAAAAATACTGTTTTCAGAATTCTAGAGGAACCAATTTGGAAAGAGAAATAAGGATTTCATGTAACACGTAAATTTAACTTAATTTGCCTATTTTCACAGTGGTACAGAAAATCACAGTTTTGCCTGGTATCCTCCTGCCCAAGAATTCTCTATTATTCTTTAAAAATAATTCTTTTTTTAAATGTTTTTTTATTTATGAGAGTGAGAGGCTGAGCCTGAGTGGGGGAGGGACAGAGAGAAAAGGAGACATAATCCAAAGCAAGTTCCAGGCTCTGAGCTATCAGCACAGAGTCACATGGGGCTCGAACTCCTGAACCATGAAATCATGACCTGAGCCAAAGTCAGATGCTGAACTGACTGAGCCACACAGGCGACCCGTTCTTTAAAAATTATTGATGTTAAATTCTCATAACATAAAATTAACCATTTTAGAGTTGACGATCCTTTGGCATTTAATTCATCTACAATATTGTATAGTAGCCACCTCTATATAGGTGCAAAACATTTGCATCACTGCAAAAAAGAAATTCTATACCCATGAAGCAGTTACTCCCTGTTTTTCCTTCTCTCCAGCCTGTGACAGCCAACAATCTGTTTTCTGTCTCTATGTATTTATTCTATATATTTTCTAGAAATGGAAACATGCAATAAGTAACCTTTTGTGTCTGGATTATTTCACTTAATATAATGTTTTCAAGGTTCATCCACGTTGTACTATTATCAGCACTTAATCCTTTTTTGTGGGCTGAATAATGTCCGTGTGTGTGTGTGTGTGTGTGTGTGTGTGTGTGTGTGTGTGTGTAATTATTTGCTGACCCACGTATGTACTGGTAAGCATTTGGGTTGATTTCACCTTTTACCTGTTGTGAATAGCACTGCACTGAAAATTCTTCGTACATGTATTTGTTTTCAATTAGTTTGAGTGTATATCTAAAAATATATTTAAGAATATATATTGAGCAGTAGAATGGATGGTCATATGGCAACTCTATATTTAACTTTGTGAGCAAACGTTTTCCATGGTGGCTGAAACATTTTATGTTCCCTTTAGCAAAGTTCGAAGTTTCCAATTTTCAACATCCTTTCTGACACTTAGTTTCTTCCTGCTTCCCCACTACCCCTCTTCCCCTTCCCCCTCTTCTTTCCTCTTCCTTTTCTTGCTTTCTTTTTTCTTCCTCTTCTTCCTCCTCCTCTTCTTCTTTTTTCATTTCCTCTTCCTTCTCCATATTTCTTCTTTCTCTTCTTCTCATTCTTCCTCTTCTTCTACTTTTTCCTCTTCTCCCACTTTTTCCTTTTATTTTTTCTCTTCCCCCTCCCCATCCTCCTTCTCCTTCTCCTCACTCTCCCCCTCTCCCTTCATCCTTCTTCTCCTTCCCATCCTCCTTCCCCCTCATCCTTCTTCTTTCCCTTCTACTCCTCCTCCTTCTTTCTCTTCTTCTTCTTCTTCTTCTTCTTCTTCTTCTTCTTCTTCTTCTTCTTCTTCTTCTTCTTCTCCTCCTCCTCCTCCTCCTCCTCCTCCTCCTCCTCCTCCTCCTCCTCCTCCTCCTCCTTTGCCTCCTTCTTCGTCTCCTTCTTCTTCTCTTTCTTCTACTTCTCCTTCTGTTAGAGCCTTGCTAGTAGTCTAGTAGGTGTTGAAGTTGAAGGTGGTATCTGTTGTGGTGGTTTTAATTTGTATTTCTTAAATGACTAATAATCAGTATTTTTTATTTGCTTATTCGCCATTTGTATCTTTGGAGAAATGCTTATTTAAGTTCCCTGTCCATTTTATAATTAGATGGTTTGCATTTTCATTGCTGAATTTAAAGTGTGCATTGTAGGACCACCTGGGTGGCTTAGTCAGTTGAGCTTCTGACTCCTCTCAGGTCATGATCTCACAGTTTGTGGGTTAAAGCCCGCATCAGGCTCTGTGTTGACAGGTCAAAGCCTGAAGCCTCCTTCAAATTCTATGTCTCCCTCTCTCTCTGCCCCTCCCCTACTTTTTCTCTTTCTCTCTCAAAACAATAAATAAACATGAAAGAGGGCATTGTATATACTTGATACTAAATCCTTATCACATATTTTATTGGTAGATGTTTTTACCTAATCTGTAGGTTGTGATTTCCCTTTTCAATAAGGTCCTTTGTACATGTTTTTAATTTCAGTGAAGTCCAATTTATGTCTGTCTTTTTTTGCTTATACTTTTGGCATCAACCCATTGCCAGATCCAGGGTCGTGAATGTTTATCCCTATGTCTTCTAAGAGTTTTATGGTTTTAGCTCTTATTTTGGGATTGTTATCTATGTTGAGTTAATTTTGGTGTGTGGTGTGTGGCATGAGTCCAGTTTGTATTATCTTTTTGAGAACATATTTCTCTGGTCTTAAGCTGAGGTTAGGATTATGTTGTTCATCTGCTATGTGGACACTTGGAAGAGATTTGGGGGTCTAAGACTGATCAATCCACTTGTTTCAAGTACTACTTTGAGAAGTACTTGAAGTGAACTTTATCTGAACATTTTGGGACCTTTAGCACAATTTGTGCTGCCTCTTAATTTTTCTTATTGCTGTCCTGGGTCTTGGCTATTTGCATTTACTAAGTCAATTACCATTTGTCTTTCTGTTCTACCACTTCCAAACAGAAGTGGGGTTTTTTTTGGTTTTATTCTTTAATTATTTTACTGTCCTTATAATGGACTTTTAGCAAGGGAAGAGATAATGAGTTATTGAATCACTATCTTTTGCTTAAAGACTCCCCATTGTGACTCCTAGTATAATGTGCCTTTTTTTTAAACCTTTAGTGGGTAGAATTTTTCTTAGATATGTGAAGAAAATTGGGGAAAAGCAAATTTCATTCTATGTTAAAGTTTCAGAGGTAAACCGTATTACTTACCCCTTTGGAATCAACATTGTCTATGTCAGTTGGAAACAGTGTGCCTCAAGAATTTATGAGCCTCAGGGCACAGAGTTGCAATTTTTTTTCCCTCTACTGAATACCTTCATGGAACTTTGTTTACCTGTTAATTTGGAAAGTACATTGCACTTTTTTTTACGTGAGAGAAACCCTTTGAATCAATGTGGTGTAGAACTTCCTGTCATAACCAAATTTAAAAAAGTCAACAAAGTGGTGAAACCCCACTGGGAGTCAAATAGATGAGTTTGTTTCTCTTCTGAACTTCTATAATTTTTCTTGAAAGAAGGAGAGAGTGCTTCTATTACTTTAGAAGCCCCACTAGAATCCAGAAATTATTTTGCAAAGAAAAGATCACTATACAGATAGTTAAACTTAAATAGTGGCATCAGATCTTACATAAAAAATTTGATAAAAACTCGGTGTTTTTACTTTCATAAAGAAATAGATTTTATAATTTTCCTAAAAGATGTGAAATGTACATAGAAGGAACCCTTAAAGAAATATGTAAATATGAAACAAGACATTGTCCTTGGGTGATATTTTTCTTCATTGTTTTTGCATTCTTCGAGATGTTCTACAATTACTATATTTGTGAATGTGTTTGTGTGTGTATGTTAAATCAAAGCTTCAATATTATTTTTCACAGCTTGCCATCTAAAAAATATATTTCTGGCTGTTAATAGGCTCATAATAATTTTTGCTATGATAAAACACAGAAATTGGCAATAATTCAACTAAAATTTATTGAGTATATATTATGTATAAGGTACTGTGCTATGAACTGTGGCAGATGCAGAGAGAAAAAAAAGACATGATTCTTTTCTCCAAGAAACTAGTTCACCACTGAATTTAATACATACAATAATTGAGGTAATAAAAGGGGTTCTATGAACTATGGCACTGTTTTGAAAATTGCCAGTGCATGAGAATCACCTGGGGAAATTATTAAAGATGCCAATTCCTTATCCCTTCCCTAACAGACTAGGAATTTACATTTTAGTAAGTACCCCAACAGGCTTCTAGTAGATGATCCTTCAAAGAACAATGAAATAAATGATAATGAGATGAGTACTGATTGAAAAGATACATATATTGATATGGCTCTTTCTTTTTGCCTGTCCCTAGGATTGTGTTTGGGTAACTTGTTTAACCTGTCATGTTCAAATTATGTGAATGCAAATTGAGACCATCATACTTACCTACGTTATAGGGATACTATAAGAAATGTAGATATTATTACTAATTTAGCTAGTCCTCTGTCAAATACATAGTAAGTGCTCTCAGGTATATAGTATGGCAATATCGTGTTGGAGAGGGAAGAAATGCTGAATCTAATGAAGCTGGAGAAGTAGAGAAGCTTCATGCAGAAGGGGATTTGGATTAGGTCTTGAAGGTTGAGCAAAATTTTGATAAAGTGAGATAAGGAAGAAATACATTCTAGTCAGCAAAAACATGGTGGGAAAACTAGGTGTGATTGGGAAGCTCTGAGCTGTGGATGATGATGAGCAGAGAAAGGTTTGATTGTCATGGAAGACAAATGTGAAGACATACCTAGTGGGCAGGTCATAAAACATCTTGAAGATCTACCTAATGAGCTTTAAAGTACTATTAAATAGTTGTAAATTTAATGTAATTTGAGCAAGGGAGTAATTAGGGTAGATAGGGTTTTAACATGATGATTTGCTGCTCACATAGAAGGTATGTTTAAGGAACAAGAGAGTAGAGGAAGGGAGACCAGCTCACAGACCATGGCAGCAATTCAAATAAACAGTTAGGAATGTCTGAACTCAAGCAGTGAAGAAGAAATGGGTGGGAGGTGGGGAGGGGGGAGGTAGACATGTACGAGGGCCATATCTGAAAGGATAGCTGGAACTCATACAGAGGAGATATGGAAATTGAAGAATAAGCAATTTAAGTTGACCAGTAGGTTTTGAAATTGGGTGAGTAGAAAGATTGTGATACCATGTAGAAAACACAGAACAGAGTAAGCGAAATTGTCCAAGAAAAAATATAAAGACTTCCATTTGGAGCATGTTATATGGCTGTCCTAGTAGAACAATCCAGTGACAATATCCAAAACGAATTTAGTAGTGCAGGGGTGAGGTTACAGCTGAAGAATTGGAGGAATAAAGAATCAAAGGTTATTCTCAGGATGGCATAAATTTGAAGATACAGGAGTGGATGTGCTTTTTCTAAGCATCATCATAATAATGCCAAAGATTTCATAGTGCTGTGTGCCAGGTAATGTCATAAGCATTTGCCATACTTTAAATCATTTATGTCCATAACAGCCTGGAGAGGAAGGCACTGTTATTGTCACACTTTTACAAAGTGTGACCCAGAGGGAGTCAGTAGTTGTCAGAGGTTACACTTGTATGTATGTGGTAGACTCAGGATCTGAACCCATACAGACTGGCTCCAAACTCTTTGTTCTTAACCTTGATACTCTGCTGTTCTCAGTAGAAAGAGTAGTGTGGGAAAACATACATCCAAGGCTGCAACCTTCAGGAATATTCATTTCAAGTCTGAGTGGGGAACTCACACACCCCAGCGTTAGACTGGCATGTAGGGCAGGGCAAGACAACCAGGTGGTCAAGATGCAAAGGGAGGAAGGAGAAGGAGAACAAAACTGCTGGTTGGTAGACAAATACTACACAAAGGACAAGAAAAATGACCTTACCTTTGTTTTTCTTACAAGAGAAGTGAAATATCTATGGTGATTAAAAATAATTTTTTGATCAATAGAATATGATTTTGAGAGGGGTCTTACCTTTTGTTTCCCCCTACTTTTTTTTTTTAATTTTTTAACGTTTATTTATTTTTGAGACAGAGACAGAGCATGAACGGGGGAGGGTCAGAGAGAGGGGGAGACACAGAATCGGAAGCAGGCTCCAGGCTCTGAGCCATCAGCCCAGAGCCCGACGCGGGGCTCGAACTCACGGACCGTGAGATCGTGACCTGAGCTGAAGTCGGACGCTTAACCGACTGAGCCACCCAGGCGCCCAGTTTCCCCCTACTTTTTAACAAAGTCATATTAAAGGTCACTTGTAGCACTTAATAAAAAATATGTTGGATATAGAAGGGTAGCAAAACTAAGTCTATGAGAAAACTAATCATCTGGTTGCATGTGCTGGATGTTGCAATCTACTTGGCTCTTCTCTTGCCACCTGGTTTCTCCCCAGTACCTCCCTCTATGTGTCTGTCTTTCCACAGTTTTTTGTTTTTGTTTTTCATTTTTTTTTTCATTGTACACTCCACCATGATATCTCTTCAATGCCTTTATCTGGTTCATATGTAAAAGATTTATCTTAGCCCAAACTTAACTAAAAGGAAAACTATTTCAAAACCTCATGAGGCTGCTTTCAGAACAATCCATATTCTGTATATGTAAACACCTTCAATATTCAGTGCCAGAAGTCCTTTTAGGCAGTATTTGACTGCCAGTATTTGGTTACTGATTCCACTTGTCCATTGTGAGGCATGTGTGCTATAGATTTGACCCCTTGCCTAAAGTGTCTTCATTGTAACATATTGACCCAGTGCATTCTACCCTTAGGAGCTCAAATCAACTTCTTGGCCCTGGAGAAAATTTTGAATCCAAGCATGGAGTACAGGAGAAAATTGAGATTTAGACTGGTCATCAGAGCAGTCTAAAATCAGTCTTGACAAAGATCCTGTATTAATCTCAGCACTTTAGTTTTCTACGTAGTGCTGGGGCTTTTGGAGTTGCCCTGTACAAAGCAGGAGTTAGCTAAGAGTTTCTACCTCTTTAATCCTAAGTGAGTTAATTTGCATACCAGTTCCACAGTTGACAACAGACCAAAGTTATTCTCAACATAATTTGTTTTATTTTATTTATCTTAAAGTTTATTTATTTTGAGAGAGAGAGAGAGAGAGAGCATGCATGAGAGCAAGTGAGGGAGGGGCAGAGAGAGAGGGAGAGCGCGAGTGAGATAGGGAATCCCAAGTAGGCTCAGTGCTGTCAGCCACAGAGCCCAAAGCAGGGCTTGATCTCACCAACTGTGAGATCATGACCTCAGCCAAAATCAAGAGTTGAGTGCTCAACCGACGAAGCCAACCAGGCGCCCCTCAAGGTACTTTTAATATCCCTACTCATTTTCTCTAGGTTACATCCATTTCCAGCCTTCACATCTTTTCATCCTGTCTTAGTTCCAGCCTGCATCCACCCAAATTTGAAATTCATCCTTTACTAGATTTGATTAAAAAATCTGTCCATATCTATATTTCATGAGAACATTTTTGCTGAGGATTTATAGAAGCAGTTGTGGAAAGGCTTTTTAATTTACTCTTGTATACTGTTTCCCTTTCTTCCTTACCTACTTTCTCCTCTCAACTTACTTTTATTCTTTTTTTTTCCCCTCTGGTAGAATTTTATTTGTTCCTTTCTGTAAAATCTTGGCCATTATTGACGCCTTTAGTGTCTGAGATTTTTGTCTTAAGAACAGTTTTTGCTGCTGGCCTTTCAAGAAAATACAGCATTTTCCATAAGAGGCACTTTTAGGTATAAAATTTTCTCTATCTCATCATACTCATGAGACCTATTTCTAAGTTTCTATAATATGTACCACAAGACCCTGTTGTGCTCTTTAAGTTGCCCTCCAAATGAACTCCCCTTGAGTTGTCTACCTTGCCTGAGTAGCGAGTTGCTCTAGATCTTTGTCAAGTTAGTCTATTGACTAATGGTATCACCATTCTGCTTGTGTGATTGGGGAACTCAACTGACCTCAAACCCTCATTTGGTCACATATCCCTGAGCACCCCTCTCTTCTTTTCCTTAATTCAATGTTCTGACACTTGGCACTTGACTAACCTCAGGGATCTGGTGAATTTCCAGACTTCACCTTCCCCATTTTTGTTCACCTTACTGTTTACTGAGTCCAAGTTCCAATACCATGGAAATGCTCAATAGGTATTTATCATCAATGATGAAAGCATGCTACTCTTTCTGCTTCAGGAAATCCATGGCCTGGTCACTGCAAAGTGTGTTTTTCCTAGGTTATTCTACTGCTTTGCTAAGAGGGCATCCTGGGGTATGTTTTAATGTTATGGTCCAGAACATACATTACACCCAGGCTCTGATGACATGAAATAAAATTTGGGGACAAAATCCACAGGAAATGAGAGCTAGTTTGAACCTAGATACTGTTTATTTGTTTGTGGTTCTTTTTCTTTTTTGTTTTTGAACTAAGTTTCTGTCCTCTTGCCTTAAATATAGCAATGAAGAAAGTTGTAAGCACCTAGTTTTATGAATAAGAATATAATTACTTTAAACTGGTTTGATGCCTCTTCTCAAGAGTGCCATGCTGTATCCCAATAATTCTCTTTATTTACCTTAGGGAATTTTTTGCCAGTGTGCAGAAGGAAACATGTTCAAGAATGTTCATAGCAGGGGAGGGCAGAAAAATGGCAGTGCCCATAAGGCAGACTCTGTTAAGGGGTGGGGAATTACTGGTAGCAGTTTGAGGGGCTCTGGGCCGGGAGCCTGGATTCTCTTGGCCTTACTGTTGTGGCCTCATCTTGGAGCAGTGGGTCTCTGTAGCACCTGTTGCACATGTTGTGCCTACAGCAGCTGCCGGTGGCCTCCAGTTGGCCTCTAAGCCACAGAAAGAGATGGCGGTCTCTATTACAAAAGATCAAGATGGAGAGAGTTTGTATTCAGACCACCAGCCTTGTACTTTGGATGAAGCCTAGTGACCGCAAACAAGAAAGCTGACTTCCATTATGAAGAGGACCAGAACATACTGCTGGTGTAGGATTTGGAAGATATATGGGAGCAGAAAGTTTTACCCTTCAAACCTGGAGCTCACATTCCAGAAACTGATAAAAAGAATGACCAAATCTCACTGCACCAAAAAATAGACAGGAACCTTGTTCTGCTGGTCAAAGAGAAGCTTGGAGATCAGGATGTTTGGATACTCCTACAGGAAGAGTGGCAACCCAGGGAGACCTTCTGAGGAACAGCTGAGTGAATACTGGCCACACTCTCAGAAAAGGACATGGAAGCCAAGTTCCTGGCAATTGTACCCTGTGGCCACTACAAGTTCCAGTTCCCTCAGGCCATGCAGACAAAGTAGGCTCAGGGCCAAATTATTCTGAATCAAAGCAATGCTGTTAATTATTCCCACACCAGGAAGAGGGGCCATCATGTTAGATCCCTAAGGAGGAGCTGGGTGACTATTTGAAACTGAAATACCTGGCCCAGGTTAGGAGGTTGTTCTTGGGCCTCTGATGAACTGTGGCACCCGACAGCAATACTTTGACAGGTCTACAACTGGGGCCTCAAGGACATTATGTGGTTGCCCCATCTTTGCAGGGAACAGCATACAGCAAACTAAATTGAGAGAAATAAGTGAATTGATTCTTGGTGAAAAAGTGCTCATAGTATTAGAGGTAATGACAAAGAACTGAAAATAGCTCAAATATTTCTGCGCCAAAAAATCCATAAACTGTATTTTTATACAGCGCAATATTATATAGTGAAAAATTAATGAACTACATATACATACATTTACATGGATGAAACCAGAAGTAATTTCAGTAAAGAAGTGAGTTTTATAAAACTATATAATAAGTAAAATAAGTAAAATACTCTTTAGGCAATTAAGTATATTTTTCCCTAGTGACTTAACCAGAAAAATGAGATTTCCTGCAATTAAGAGGAAGAAGGGATGGAATTAAAGTCAATATTTTATTCTATAAGACTCTGTCACAATGAATTGTTCTTCCCTCCCAAACCTGGGAAACCAACAGTGTCAATTCTTCTTGTGGGAAACCTGAAAAACAACTGTCCACCAAGAAGAGAACACTGGAGAACCATATGGCTAACCATGACCGGGTGACTTCTCTTGGCAGTTTTTTCCTCTAGCCTTGAGCTGAAAAATTCCCTGAATTTGGGGCACAATAGGGGGACAAAGAATGATCTGCAAAAATAGGAAGTTTAAGGAGGAAAAGTATACTTCAAATATACAGGAAAAAGAAAAATGCAAACCCCATCTCTGCTAAAACATTTTTTAAAAAGCACCAATAATCAAAGGAATGTAAAACAAAAGTAGTTAACAAGTGGATAAAATTGGCAAAAACTAAATTAGACTGTACATTTTAACACTGTGTATTCACCTACACTAACAGAGAACTAAACTGATACAAGGCTTTAGGAGACATGAGTTTGTAGCAATGATTTTTAAAAACATTTATTTTCTGTGACTGGTAATTCTAATTTCAAAAGTAAATGTAATTCCAAGGTTTTTTATTATTATTAGTGATGTGAAAGATTAGGAAAAGTATGATTGTCTGACAATTATAAATAGTGAAAAGGTTATGGTTGTGTATCCAGATGTTGAAATATTATGCATTATCTTTTAAAATTGCTGAAAAATATTTCAAGGCTTGAAAACGTGTTCCTAATATAATTAGAAACTGCTACTATAAACAAGAAATTGGACTATAATCTTCATATGATGTCAACTATATAAATATATATGGACATATTCATGAAACAAGTTTTCCTTCAGGCAGTCACATTATTGCTGAGATTCATCTAATTTATAATTTCAAGGTTTTCCAATTTATCTAAAGTGAACAGTTCTTTAAAAAAAACTTAAATAATAAGAAAGCAATAAACTTTTTAAAATGATGTATTGCAGGCCTTAGAGGATTTTCCTTTCAACTTGTTCAGCTAAGCCTTCAGTGTGTCAGAAAGAGCACAGGCCAAGCATCAGGAGATCTAATTTTGCCACTAACTAACAAGCTTTGTTAGAAAATCTCTTTGAGCCAATTTCTTTGTCTTTAAAGTGTCCAGCCTATCTCAGAGGGTTTTTATGAGGATCAAATGGCATAATGTATTTGTAATCTCTTTAAAAGTATAAAGTACTCTACTGATGCTGGTAAGACAAAACACTCTCTTCCCAAAAAGGGATGGGAAACTCCTAGGTAATGTTTCTCCCAACACTTGTCAGAAGATCACAAATGGTGCTATTTGAAAGGGTACAGATATGATTCACCTACCTTGTCTTGAATGAAATGAACTTCAGTCATTCAGATGGACAAAGTGGACAAAGAATCCAGGGGCAGAAATATAAAATTTAATTCTCCAGAGTCAAACTAAGTTCTGTCACTTGACTTAGTATTTTAGGATGGTAGCAAGGTGGAAAAGTCTAATATGTGTCTAACCCAAGTGGAAATAGGACATATAAAGGATAACAGAGGAGCAGGAAAATACTATGAACACCTTACTTGGGCCATCCTTACTTGAGGAAATAAACACTTCAACGTTCTTAACTTAGTCTTGATGGTTTTATGGCACCTTAAAATAATGATATAGTTGGAATATCATGGGCAGAGTAGGAAAAGGGATATGGTTCTGGGGAAACCTGAGAAAGCAAGGGAAGTTAAAGATATATCTAATATGAACTTGTAGATAAATTTGACTTCCATTTACAGGTGATGGAAGGAAGATTTAATCTTTAAAAAAATTTTTTTAACGTTTATTCATTTTTTGATAGACACAGAGTGTGAGTGCGGGAGGGGCAGAGAGAGAGGGAGACACAGAAACCGAGCAGGCTCCAGGCTCCAGGCTCCGAACTGACAGCACAGAGCCTGACTCCAGGCTCACACTCATGGACTGTGAGATCATGACCTGAGCCAAAGTTGGACGCCCAACAGACTGAGCCACCCAGGTGCCCCAAGGAAGATTTAATCTTAAACCTCCAAGCTAATAATTCAAAGTCTCCGTTCTGTCAGTCTGTGTCACAGTTGACAGCCAGGTGATTAATACAAGAATTGGGTGTGCTAATTATTATGGAGAGTACAGAAACTAATTCTCGGACAGCCTGGAAGTCTTACTCCCCAAAGAAGAAAGCGCTAAAATCATAAATCAGAGTCACTGTGATACCCAATAATGTCATGGTTTAAAACTGATGTTTTTCATAATTAGGGACATGTTCATTTCATTAGATAATGTGGAAGACAGTATGGAAAAATCATGTTTATTATAAAAACCAGCACAACGTAAGGTTACACTTTTGCTAGTGACTTAGAAGGTGAGTGAAATTCCTTAACCTGCCTCTAAAACTGTGTTGTGTTGCTCAAGTTGTGTCATGTTTTCTTTTGAGTAGAAGGGATAAGATGATGTTTCTCATCTCCATCACATTCATCACCTAGCAAAATTGAGACAGAAATTCAGATTCCATATGTGAGAATATAGAGTCATTTTGTATAAAAGCAGAAATACTAGAAAGATATTTTTAGCATCTTATATTCCTGAGAGGTATTTTAAGTATATTAAGTGTACCTCTGAGTGTTCAAAGACCACAGACGACACATATATATCAAAGTGCATAGTTATTCTGGTATGAAGGAAAACATGAACACCTAGGAAGTTAATATAATCAAGGTGAGTTGGAACAGTATAAAGAAAAAAAATTACATGAATATGAAACCCTGATTTCACTGAAGATTAGTTTCATGAATTCATTTTTTAAAAATTGGATATTTTACTAGACTTGGTGGCACTTTACATACTGGAAATTTTGAAATCAGTAACGTTTTGAGATTAAATAAAAGAAACCATGCACTGATGATTCAGAAATAAAATAAGCCACATATTATTGAAAATGACAAGAGAGGGGGGCACGTGAGTAGCTCAGTGGGTTGAGACTCGGACTTTGGCTCAGGTCATTATCTCACAGTTCATGAATTCGAGCCCCACATCACGCTCTCTGCTGTCAGCACAGAACCCACTTTGGATCCTCTGTGACTCTCTCTCCCTACCCTTCCCCTGTGATCACTCTCTCTCAAAAATAAATAAACATTAAAAATAAAAAAAAAAAAAAACAATGAGATTTCTCCGTCTCCTCTAGTGCAGATAGTTCTAAGCCAAATTAAGGAATGGAATCAAATACTTAATAATAGGTCTAGTCTGGAATCAAACAAAATCCTAAGAAGAAAAGAAACCAAAGGATTTGAAACTTTCGTATATTAATTTGTGAAAAAAAAAGTTATTACTAAGAGGGACTTGTGAAATTTTTAAATTTCATATTGTTGTGAAAAGGAGAAGTATGTGTCTAAAAGTAGAAGTCCTAAGCTGTGGCATTGGCTCTGCCTTTTGGCAGCTGGCTGTCTGGCCAAATCTACTCTCTGAGCCCCAAGTCCCTCACTATGAAATGGGCAGCAAATAATACTTCCCTGACAACTTTGAAGGGTTTTTATAAGTATCAAATACATCAAATGAAATAATCAGTTTCAAATACATTAAGCTGCAATGGGTTCTACAGAAGTAAAGTAGCACTGAGGAAATAGATTGACTTAACAATAGATAAACCTTTTAAGTACATTTTAAAATTATTTGTGAATTAATTTTTGTAGAGATAATGCAATTTTAAATTTTAGAAGGATATGCTATTTAAAGCCATCTTAATGGAAATCAGCTTGTGAAATTAAAAAGTATATTTTCATATACTCAATTCCTTTAAAGTTGGCATATTTATACGTCTAGTCTATGCAGCACTCTGTACCATAGTAGAATTACAAATTAATACTCTGGAGAATGTTACCTTAAAAAATGAGAACCTTTATACTTAGGTTTTTTTTTTTTTTTAATTTTTTGAGTACAGTTGACACACAATATTACTAATATTAATTTCAGGTGTGCAACATAGTTGATGCTCACTGGTGGTGTAGTGATGAAGATTCAGTGCTCTGAATCAGTTGCTCATACTTTGTTCAAGAAGGTCAAAATGACTCATTTGATTTGGATCTTAGCAGTTTTTGTAAACAATAAGCTGATGAACTTTTTAGGGTATTCCAGAGGGACAAAGTAAAAGATACTTAGAAATTCCAACTTAGAACCTTTTAGCCCATGTTAAAATTCTTTTGTTGGCTGATAATTATTTTGGGAAGCTTATAGTGTGTACACCATGTTGCTCTTATGGCCTTCTGGGTTCAAAGAAGTCTGTATTTAATAAATATTAATTTTAATAATCTTAGAGGTTAAATTATTGGTGTGAACTTCTTTAACCCCATAACAGCCCATTTCATTCTTCCTAAGAGAGTTTGTTGTGTACCTGGATGGTTTTCTCTTCTATATTTTGCTTTAAAATTTTTTTAAATGTTTATTGTTGAGAGAGAGAGAGAGAGTGCAAATGGGGGACGGGCAGAGAGAGACGAAGACCCAGAATCTGAAGCAGGCTCCAGGCCCTGAGCTGTCAGCACAGAGCCTAACACAGGACTCGAAAACACGAACCGCGAGATCATGACCTGAGCTGAAATCAGATGCTTAACCAACTAAGCCACCCTGGTGCCTCATCTATATTTTGTTCTTAATGAAAAATGTAATAGTAGGAAAACTTGTTACAGTTTCTAATACATAAATAAGAAATGTGGAATTCAGCTTTTTTTTCTCATGACATTCTTTGTGTATGTGCTCACACCTGGTGAGCTTCTGGAAGATCATTCACTGAGGTTGCTCTCTGATGCCAGTCTCTAAGCTTAGCTCTTAGATTCCTCATACATTTCTTAGCTGCTGGTTGAAAGTTGGATGACATATATAAATTTTTGTGTAAATAATTTATTTGGTAGACAAGATATGTTCTAATGTGCATGATATGTCCCACGTGAAAAATAAATGCTTACACATAGCTAAAATCTGTCTGAATACACATCCACCCCCACAATCAAAATAAAATAGAAATGCTCAGGAAATACAACTTGTGCTGTGATTTTAAAACTGAAAAATTACATACAACACTATTTATTTTCACACAGTTTGGATGACCTAGCAAAAATTACTGAAAGCTGTGTGTCAGGTATTTTTTGCTTGATTTCTATACAAGTTGTTTTGGGCTTGGATGACTTACAAAAGTAAAAACTTTCACATTTCCTGCAAACAAAATTATATGACCCCCTTAGAAATATTTTTGACCTCTATGTGTTTCTTCCTTCTGACTGATTGATGTTTGTACTCAAGGTAACAATCAGTAGTCTAAAAGTCAATCTTACTGTGTCTTTGGGGCACATTTTCATTGAGGAAGAGGAGAGAAAACGAAACAAATACCAAAGCAGCTGTAATGTGGGGATAAAGACACTAAAGAAAATAAAATGAGTAACATTTCATGCCAGACTTTCTCGTGCTTGGTTCTCAATGAATGTCAAACTGCAATAATGTGAAGAAAATTGTCAACTACTGGAGACTGATAGAACTAAAGAGAAACCGTGTTGGAGGAAAATTAAATGTGTACAAAAGCTGGCCAAGAAGCATAAGTAGAGAGAGTAAAATAAAAAGATGAAAAGAGGAGTAATGAAAATGTGACGTGCCAAAGGTGTTTAGGTGAGGAAAGTTTGAAAACAGATGTGGTAAGTGATTATTCAGTCTATTTGGTGTTTATTTGTTTAAAGGGTAGATTTTGAAGTATAAGAAGGAAGAACTTGATGAGAACTACTTTCACTGTCTTACTTTTTAATATATAAATGTTTTTTTCATGTATATCTGCAAGCACACATATATACATATATGTAGTTGTATTTTTGATTTTTCCTTTAAAGAACAAGCAAAATACAAAAATTTGCCCTGCACATCTGAACTGTAGCATCTGGCACATACAAAATGAATGTTCCACTAAGTACTTCTTCTATAAGGCTCCACTGATTTGAATGAACTAGCCAATTGGAGTTTGTCTCCTCTTCTCTCTGGTACATTGATTTCAGCCTGGACATATTGATCCCAGACTTTCTAGGTGGTTCACAAACAGCTCAGGTTAAATTAACTTGAGGACAGTGTTTGAAAATGCAGAATTACTCTCACTTTTTCATGCTTGTTATTAAGCATTGTTTCCAGAAGATCAATCTTTTAATTACATTGAATCTCCCTACTGGTGGCTCTCAGTAACAAGTAGTATATTGTGCAATGATTGGAAAAATAAAGAGGGGAAAAAATGCTTTATAGCACATTGCCTTTCCAAAAGTAACACCTCCAGGCTACTGAATATAGTCTGGTCTTCACCAGTATATCTAAGATTGTGGTCCTCTCATTATCAGTATACCAAAAGTTCACCTTCATGAGTTCACACTTGATAGAACTTATAATAAGTATCTGCTAATGTTTAGCATGAGTTGTGTAGTGGGAGTTGTCTTTAAGCATGTTAAATATTATCTACCATGAGGTTGGCTCTGCTGACCTTCCTGATTTTAGAAGTAAGGAAACTAAGGCTCAGTGATACTCAGTAATTTTCCTATGACCTTATAACAATAAGTGGCAGAGCTATGTTAAATTTAGTTCTGTCTACCCTCCAAGGTAATGATATTAATTCTGATGCTATTCTTTTTTATGTAAAATATTTTTCTTTGAATAGCTTAATGCATTGCCATATTTTTTATTCTTTGTGTTGAGTCATTATTTCTGGTATGTAGTAAGTGCAGGAATCATAGCACTTTGCAGATGGGAAAGCAGAAACAAAGAACATTCAAGTGGCTTGAATAATATACATAAGAGAGGAATAGAATTAAATATATCTATTCTCATTCTGAATGTCATTTTGTTTAAGAGATGCATTTAAAATGCTACAAGTTCTTTGCAAATCCACACTTGTCAGATGGAGTCTAGTCCCCCTCTTCTTTGAACTGGTTGACTTGACCAATATGATATAGTGAAAGTAATGTTTTTGTACTTCTTTTTTTAAAAATTTATTTTAATGTTTATTTTTGAGAGAGAGACAGAGCATGAACGAGGGAGAGGCAAGAGAGAGAGGGAGACACAGAATTCAAAACAGGCTGTAGGCTCTGAGCTGTCAGCACAAAGGCCCACATGGGGCTTCAACCCACAAACTGTGAGATGGTGACCTGAGCCAAAGTCAGACGCTTAACCAAATGAGCCACCCAGCCATCCCAATGTTTTTGTACTTCTCAGGCTTTGGGTTTTTCTGTTTGTTTTATTTTTTGGTTTTTTTTTGTTTTGTTTTGTTTTTTACTTCCAAGGCTTTGTATAAATCCCAGCACCTTCTGCCCAGACTCACCCCAATCACTCTGGGGAAAGCCAGCTGCCCTGGAGGAAGCTACTCTGAGATAGACATTCTGTGAAGAAGTGCAGGCTAGCCATATGGGGAGGTCACAAGGGTCAGAAAAAATAGCCCTGGCTAGATCCAGCTATTGTAGTCATCTCATCCCAGACACCAGACAAGCAAATGAAGAGGCAGTTGTGGACCTATGAGTCCAGCAGCTACAGTGTGGAAGATAATCTAAGAACCCACCCAAAGGCCAAAGCAAAGTATCTCAGGAGAGCTATCCCAGACATATCCAGTTATTTGAGCCATTCTATTCAGGCCCTAGCAAGACCAGGAGAGTATACAGCAGACAGTTGTTCCACAGAATTCTGGAATGTATTGGTGTTCTGCTATCTCACAAGTTTAATCTATCTGCTCCATAGATGAGGTGTTCTATTGTGGGCCTTAAAGGTTTAGCTCTTGAGCTATAATAGTAGCCACAGATTTCCCAGGAGGCATTATCCTGAGACACTTAGGGCTATGTCCTCAACCAGATTTGAAAATCAATTACAGGCTTTCAGTTCCCTGTGAAGTTAAATAAGGGGTACGGATTCTTCTCATCAGACTCTTTTTTTATGATTCAGGCTTTTCAAAATGTGGGGACCTTAAAAAATAGTAAGAATCAAGTGAGATGACAGACTTAGGTGTATTTTGAGAGGAGACATATGAATACATGAATATGGAGTTCTGATGATGGAAGGTGCATATTATACACTATCATATCTAACAGGAATTTTTAATGCTTTAGGTATTAATAGTGTGCTTTGAGGTACATTTTCTCTGCATAAACCTGACCCCACTCCCTTTGAATCTTACTGCCTTTTTTCAGGACTCCTTTATGTTATTCAGATACTATGGTGGTGAGGGATACACATTGATCCAAGAGAATCTGGGAGGTAACCCTCTCTTTAATGGAAAGTGTGAGCAGATATTGTAGGCAGGCTTGATTTCATACTTCTAAGCATCTGTCATCAAACCGTAGACTTAGGATATCACCCACAGGCTAATATCCAGTCACAGGAGCTACAGAATATATTTATCTCTTGTACATTTAATTCCTAACCTTTGAAATGTCTGGGAGCTACATTTTACTCAGATTGGAGAAAGGGCTAAAGAGTAGCTCCGTGCTATACAAAACGAAAGAAGAAAGATGTGCTGCCTTTTCACCTGTGTTATCTCTTTATGCTGATTCTAGTTCCACTCAAATATAAGCTGGGATGAAATAGCAAGTTATAAAAAGTATTACTGTCACTGGAAACAGAAAAGTAGACAATGCAGAATTTTTGAGGACATTCCCTTGGAGATTCTGACCTATATGGAGTCAAACTTTAGCTTTTCTTTCTGAGGAGTTGGTGCAGCAACTTTTGGTGTATTTCTATTACCTGATGATTATCCTCCCAAAATGTCTGCTACTTATTTATCAAAAATCTGCCTGGCTTAGGTGAAGGGTGAGCAGTACTTGTAGGATTTCAAAATACTGAATCTACATCAGGCTTCTGAAAAGATTTTGACAAGGACCATGTGCCACTGTACCTAAAACATTATAGATTGGCTAACATCTCATCTCAAAATTTCATGATGTACTGGAATGAACTGACATGGGATCGAAGGATTCACAGATGTATCAAGTGCTGAGAGTAGGAAATACTGTAACTTAAGTAGAGTGGTGGGAGAAAAATGCTTCTTTGCCAAACATTAGCTTTATCCAGAGCATTTCAGTCAAAAGTTGAACTCTCACTGGCCTCTCCCAAAACTCTTTCTCTAGCCCGCAAGTTAGGAACAAAGCTTAAGAATACTAGGACAAAAGAGCGCCATAAGGAATCTTCTGACCGACTGGTTCTTCAAGTACAGTCTATTGTTGATCTCAAAGAGAGAAACATGTGTCCATGAGCACGAGCTGGTCTAAAATATAAGTCACTCGTGTTTATTTAAAATTTTATCTCAGCTTCAATTTGAACATACATTTAAGAGCTCCAAAATAAACATAGACAATACAGACACAATTACTAACATAGGCAGATAATATTTTGAAGGTTTTTTTTAATGTGTGATAAAAGAAATATTAACAGGTAGAATAATTGGTCACTGGAGTCTGATTTGAAAATGACTAGATTATCTCTAAGAAGTACTATAATTAAATTGTCTGATTAAAAGCTGATCTAATTCCCTTGTCCTGAGAGCAACGACCAAAATCTCTAACATAATGTACAACACCTTGCAAGGTCTCAGACCTGTCCATATCTCCAGTCTCCATTTATATCACTATCTTTCTCTCTCTGCACGTGTACCCTCTAACCTTCTTTTAGTCCTTATAATGGTCTATTCACTCTCCTATTCATTATCACAGCCAGTTTCACATTGTTTCAGCTGCAGTAAAAATTAAACTAACCATATTTCACTATCTTCCTACAATATTGTCCCGATGTTTTGCTTCTTCCCTTTCCTGTCGCCTTCCATCCTACCGTTTATATTAAAATGTAAGAGCAAGACAAACACTGTATTAAGAAGTATAATTCATAATATTCTAGATTAAGTGAAATCAGCATTATGTGGAAATCACAGTCTTCAGTGCAGCCCATAAAAAGATGTTAATACTGTATTCCATGACTACTGTAGCCACTTTATGAGGGATCTATCCAAGAAATACAAAGACTGAACCCAGAAAATGTAGCAATGTCTTTTCTCTATATGTTAGAGTACAGAATGAGTTGCTAGACTACAGAATGAGTTATTTCAAACTGCAAGAAGTATTTTGCATGGCAAGGAAACACAGTAGTACAGATGATATAGAATATAGATATAATTCCCAGTATTTAGTCTGTCAATCAGTTAGCTGGTTATAAAGTAGAGGCAAATCTCTGTGTGATATACATGCTAATTTCAATCTGGCAACTCTGGCTGTTCTGGAAGATAATTTTAAGTCCTACAGCAATGAATGTGTATATGGGTAGGTTCCTATGAGAAACTAACAGAATTTCATTGATGGGAGTGCTATAAAATTTATAAATAAATTTAAGTGAGGTATTTTCAGGAGTAAGTAAATAATGTAGCTAGTGGCAATGGATATAGCAAAACATGTAAACATGGGGTGTGTGTAATTGAAAGATTAATCTTCTCATTTTTGTCTTAATCCCAGGTACATGGGACTAAACCTTTGGGGGTCATTGCCAACACTTGCTCAACCACCTTGAATTTTCAGTTCAAACTGAGCTATTTCCTTTATCTCTCTTGGTAACTAGGCATCTAACATTATCTTACATGGAGTATCATGTTTATTCTTGAATCCAGATTGAAATTTTGATCTTTGAGTGTAGTTTAATTTGTCCCCTTCCTCTGAGCAAGAAATCAGGCAGGAAGTGAGTCAGTCTGTACTTGGGAGCAGAAGGGTCTCTTACACAAAATTTTTGAACATGGAGCAAAGGTGTGTGAGTGTGTATGTTGGGGAAGGTAGTGGATGATAACAGTAGCTGATACTTTGTGAGATTCTGGTCCAGAGGGTGATGAGATAAAGATGTAGGGAAGAAGATGGATGGAGAATAGGTAGGCAATGGCTGGAGGTATACACTACAAGCTAAAAACAGCCTGGAGATTCAGGCTAGTCAAGAGTAGGAGCCAGTGAAAGATAATTGGACTTACATTGGAGGCCAAGGTCCTGTGCTCAAAGCAGCTTTTTGTATGTTATGCAGTACCTTAGTAGAGGGGCTTTGTTTACTTAAAATGAGTGGGCTAGGTGTAAAAGCTTGGATTCTAAATGATTGCCGCCCTATGGACTCTGACCATAGGACGTCCATGCCCTAAACTGTCTTTCCTGGTGGTTGGATCCTGAAGTCTGCCAGTCTATCGGGACTTACCATTCACATCCTTCAATCTCCATGTCCTCAAGTTGTATTGTCAGGTCTACTATGCTTTCATAAATTCAGACTTGTTACACATTCCTTCAGCTCCCTCCATATTATCCTTTTATCAATGGCCATTGTTTTTAAGAAAATTCCAAACTTATTATATAGCTATAGTAATTGACTGTGTAGTATTGGTTAAGGATTAGATGAATAGATCAATGCAATGGACTAGATAATCTAGAAATACATCCATAGAAATATACATAATTGGTTTTTGATAAAAATGTACATGAAATTCATTGGATGAAAGGTAACATTTTCATGAAATGGTGCTGGAGCTGTTAGATATCAATAATACTAATACTAATAATAAAACAAATCCTGACCTGAGTCTCACACTGTACACAAAAATTAACTCAAAATGTATCATGGATCCAAATGTAAAACGTTAAACTATGCAATTATCAGGAAAACTCAGGAGAAAATCTCTGAACTAGGATTAGGCAGAAAGTTCTTGGAGTTCACACCATAGACACATTCCATAAAATGAAATATGGATAAATTAGATTTCATTGAAATTTAAAAGTGTTGTCTTGTGAAAGACTCTGTTGGAAGAATGAAGGCAGGAGAAACAGAATAGGAAAATGTACTTGCAAACCTCATATCCAGCAAAGGACTAGTATCTAGAATATACAATGAAATCTTAACACTCAACAGTGAAAGATCAAAGGGCAAAACAAATAAGACATTTCATTGAAAAGGAAATGCAGATGGCAAAAAAGCACATGAAGAGATACTCAACATTATTAGCCATTAGGGAAATGCAAATTAAAACCACAATGAGATATCACTATATATCAAAATCACTGAAATAAAAAAAAAAATAACATTATGTGCTTATAAGGATCCAGAGAAACTATATCACTCTATATTGATGGTGGGATTATAAAATGACCTTGCTTTTCTTAAGAAGAGTGTTGTTAGGTTTTTGTGTAGTTTCCAAAAAAACATCATATGACACAGCATTTACACTCCTTAGGCATTTGTTTTAGAGAAATAAAAAGTTAGGTTTATACAAAAACTTGTATGTAAATTTTTATGACAGTTTGACTCAAAATAGCCAATAACTGGAAACAACCAAGATGCCTTTCAGTAGCGAATGGTGAAACAAATTGTGGCACATCCATATCATGGAATGCAACTTGCCAACAAACGAAGATACTATTTTTACACCCAAAAAATTGGGTGAATCCCCAGAGACTTATGTTGAGTAAGAAATAATCCCAGAAGATTATATCGCATGAAATTCTACTTATACAATTGTGTTGGAGCAACAAAAATTTTAGAAATGGAGAGCAGATTAGGGGTGCAATAGGGAGAAGGGAGGTAGATGTAGTTAGAACAGGGTGAAATGAGGGAACATTGTGGTACTGTATCAATGTCATTATTGTTTGTGACATTGTACTGGGGGAGTTATCATTGGGAGATGTTACCACTGGCAGAAATTGAGTAAATGGTACACAGGGTCTCTTTGAGTTATTCCTTATAATTACCTATGAATCTATAATGTCAAAATTTAAAAAAAAAATTTAAAGCCTCTAAATGCAGTGTGGAGTATTATTTTAGGAAAGCAGCTGTGGGTAATAGGAGGTAGTGAACTAATGGAGGAAAATAATGGATGTTTAAGTTAAGTTAGTGGCTTTGGTATTTGAGGACTATAACGGTTTGAAAAAAAATGGGGATGGTATAATCAATAGGATTTCCTGAATGTTTGGATGGAGGAGTAAAGGTAAATAAGGTGTTATGAATGAAGTCCATCTTTGGGGTTTGAATAATTGGATAGATAGTGCTGATGGTAATCACTATTCATTTAAGAATAGGAAAAGTATGAGAAGAAGCCAAACCAAAATACGTATATGTGTGTGTACATACATATGTGTGTATATGTATATAAAATGCCAAAATGTGTGTAAGTATGTGTGTATAGATATATGTATATATAATGTAAGTAATATATATGAAATATATATATATATAAACATACAATAATGTCAGACTTTGGAGAATATAGTGCTGTAGTCTCTCTACTATGTCAGAAAGGAGGGTGGTGCACTACATTTACCACAAACTATCTTTAACTGCTGCTATTATTCATTCAGCTTTCTTTGTCACAAACTGTATTATCTAAGCAGTAGATGTTTGCAGTGGTTGTAAAAACTTTTATGTATCTCATTGCTTAAAGATCTCATTTTATTTTATGTGCACTAATGAGAGTGGTGAATTATAATGTACAGAAAAGATGAGATTTTTATGTGAGTAGTCATCCTCATTTTACCTTTTTTGTTAATATGCATTTTATATATTATACTTTCATTAGATACATGTGGTATTGATTGGTGCAAACATGTTATGTTTCTGACACACACCATGGACAATCACACCCTACTCATACCTCCTCACCGCAGTCCCTGCTGCTGTAGGGGAAAAGGAGATCCATCTTACTTCACCACATTTTGGCTAACTGCCCTCAAACCCATGAACAGAATATCTAGTCCCTAAACATTCCAGTTGATTTCATTGGTGTGCAATGAGAGAAGGGATGAGCATCTGGAAATTGCAGCTCTCTCTGAAAGGCATAATTTTCCATTAATTTCAGATGAGAGCTTACTGGCTCTCAACTAAAATGCACTGCTGAGTTCTTCTAACCTAAAGACAAATAAGGGTGAGGCTTTAAATTTTGAGAGTAGAGATTATTTGAATAACTGCATATTCTTGGATCAAAATCATACATATTCTGACATAATTATTTTTAAAAACATGAAATCACATTATTTGTAATGGAGAGGGCTAAACACCACTGCTTGCGTTTCATATTGTATTTTCTCCCTCTGCTGGCCAAGTGCTACATCAACATTGAAATAAACAAAGAAAGATGTTTTCTTCTGCATTGTATAATTAGGCTCTAAAACTGGAAACATCTATTGAAAGGAAGTGTCATAAAATGTCTTGTATATTTTTCTCACCTTCAGTGCCCTCAAGCATTCTCTGCACTCTCCCCTAAAAACAAAACAAAAACCTTCTGCCCTCAGGAAAGATTTATATTAGTAATGTCTACTTTGGTGTAATTTTAAGCCAATAGGCCCCCTGGAAGAGTCGATTCAATTTCACGAACATTTATTGGGTCTATATGTGTCAGGTGCCCTACTAGTTGCTGGGCACATAAAAGTGAATGAAGTACTGTCCTCTATGCCTCAGGAACTCACAGTCTAGCAGGGAAGGGAGATTCATAAAGACTTAAAGTTCAACATAAATGCTGCAAGAGAGAATTGTACAAAGCACTGGGAAATTACAGATGAAGAAGGAATTTGTAGCCTGAAGAGTCAGGGAAAACTACAGGAAAAACAAATAAACAAAAGTCAGACAATAGTGATCTGAAGCTTAGAGGATTTTGCCTGATATATTAGGGTTGGTTTTGGGGGATAATGAAACACGATGGGCAAAGGCATGAGGGGATGAGGCTTCATTTAGAGATAGCAGTGACTAGGCATTTGGCATAGAGTTAGAGTTTGTGGGTCAAATGGTTGGAACACAGGCCAGAAAGTTAGGGTTGGACAGCAATTTAATAAACTAGATACATATTCTAAGGAATCAAGACCTTGCCTTATGGGAAATAAGGGTTCACAGTTATTTATTTTTTTATGTTTAGTTTTGAGACAGAGCGAGCGAACACACGCACATGACAGGGGAGGGGCAGAGAGAGAGTGAGACACAGAATCCAAAGCAGGTTCCAGGCTCTGAGCTGTCAGCACAGAGCCCGACACAGGGCTCTAACTCACGAGTCGTGAGTTATGACCTGAGCTGAAGTCGGACAGTTAACTGACTGAGCCACCCAGGCATCCCTGATCACAGTTATTTTTAAAGCAGACACTTAACATGATGATATTACTGTGTTTGCAGTCTTGGCTTGATTTTTTTCATTATGAAAGAATTTGCAGCATTGGTAAATAAAGAGGGAGGGATGGAGATTTTATGACAGATGTCTTTTTGAGACATGACACATCATAGTAAGTAGAAGCTGGACTATCGGCATTAAAGGTTGAGATTCAGGTCTTGGCTACTTTTCTCCATTTATTTACATTCAGTCTTTGAACACTTAAGGAAAGGAATTCGTGTCAAGTTGACAGAAGTGCAGGAGATGGAAGGCATATTATTGCAATGTAATTCCATAAATGCCTAATGTGCAAGTAAATATTAAGAAAATATGAGAGTATGTTATTTCTAATTTTCTGAAGGACACTTTTAGATTGGTTGATGCATAAGTAACATGATTTTCTTGGGACTGCAAGATCTCAATTTGCTTCTGAAGTCGTACTTTTTATTCTATGTTGTATTAGAAAAAAATCTGTAACATGCAGATAGAAATGAAGGCCAAGCATCTGAGCTGCTGCTATGTTAGTGTTGTATCCCTGAACATGGACTCACTGTCACTTAGGGTCTTGGGAAGTTTTTTGTTTTTATTCTGTCTCTGCAGCAAGAAGACCTTGTCACATTTCCAAAAAGGAAAGATACTATTTTAGTGGCTTTCCCCCCTCTCTTCTCTTTCTCTTTCACAGCTAGTTGACCACATATCCATGGTTAAATTAGTAGTATTCAGAGAACCAAACAACCTGTAAAGAAAACTAACCATGCCTTCAGGAAATATTTGATACCTAAGTTGCTTTGGAGGTCAAGTTTTGCCTCTTTTCCAAGAACCAATTTTAGGCTCAAGAAAGTCAAGTGACTTTCTTCTCTCTCAGTGATCTCACCAATGAAGTGAAGAGTTTGTGTTAGATGATCACTGAAGTCTCCTCCAGTTCTAAAATTCTGTATTTTTGACATCCAAACAGAGTGTCCCTGTTTGGCTCTAAGAAATTATCCCACCCTTTGTCCCCAGGTCCTAAACTGGAAAAGAAGTGCTATAGATCTCCATCAATGTCACAGCAGGTGAACCCATCCCAAACACCCTGAGTCCAGACAGCATTATCATTGGAGACCAGCAAAATGTAAGTTCAAATATTTAAAAGTTTAAGAACTATCTGTTAAGTAAAACAGGTTTTATACTATTAACAAAAAAATTTATAATGACAAGAGTTTTAAAAAAGTATGGGGGCGCCTGGGTGGCTCAGTCAGTTAAGCGGCCAACTTCGGCTCAGGTCATGATCTCACACTCCGTGAGTTGAGCCCCGCGTCGGGCTCTGTGCTAACAGCTCAGAGCCTGGAGCCTGTTTCAGATTCTGTGTCTCCCTCTCTTTGACCCTCCCCCGTTCATGCTCTGTCTCTCTCTGTCTCAAAAATAAATAAACGTTAAAAAGGTATGAAGTCGGGCTTATTTTAATGTCAGAAATTTGACATTAAAATATTAAAAGTGGGTTAACTCAATTATTTTTGGACATGTCTGCATGTTTTGTTTTGAGGTGGTAATATTTGGATGAATAAAGAATTTAAAATGACTGACTCAAAGGGACGCCTGGGTGGCTCAGTCGGTTGGGCCTCCCACTTTGGCTTAGGTCATGATCTCACGGTTTGTGAGTTGGAGCTCCGCATCAGGCTCTGTGCTGACAGCTCAGAACCTGGAGCCTGCTTCGAATTCTGTCTTCCTCTCGCTCTGCCTCTTCCCCACTCACACTCTGTCTCTCTCTGTCTGAAAAATAAATGAATGTTAAAAAAATATTTAAAAAATTAAATAACTCCTAAATTAGCAAATCTTTTTAAAAGCAAATTTATTTATCTTGGCTTAATTTCAGCAAAATGACTGATTTTATAATCAAGATTTTCACATAGTTTGTGTTCAGGTAACACTAGTAATATAAAGGATAAAAAATAGCATATATTCACTGTGTATAAATTATGCTTACAACAATAAAGTGAAAGATTAAAAAAGTGAAATTGTTTTTCATGTTTTAAGGTTTTCCTCTATGATACGCACATTTTCTATTAAAATAAAAATATTACATTATAGTTGATGAATATAATTTTAATTAAACTGTATCAATAAGGATAGGATATTTAACTGTTGAAGTAGTAAACTTATTAACTTTTTAAATACAAATAACAAGATTTACACTTCTAGTGTTCAAACTCCATCTAAAAACAATGGAAATTATCAGTATTAGTCTTACATTTGTTATTTCTACCCTCCATATCTATAATTTAAGAATAATATTTATTTAATATAAAAAGTGGTTTATAGCTCTCCCCCCTGTAACTATTAGGAATACCACTTTGAGTATTCAGAGCCACCAGTTAGAATATCAAAAAAAGAAGCAAGAAAGCAAACACTTGGCACTGCTGAGAAATAATAATTTGGGGGCACAGGGGTTGCTCAGTCAGTTGGGTGTCCAAATTCGGCTCAGGTCATGATCTCATGGCTTGTGAGTCTGAGTCCTCTGTTGGGCTCTGTGCTGACAGTTTGGAGCCTGGAGCCTGCTTCAGATTCTGTCTCCATCTCTCTGCCTCTCTCCTCCTTGTGCGCACACACACACACACACACACACACACTCTCTCTCTCTCTCTCTCTCTCTCTCAAATACAAATAAACATTTAAAAAAATGTAAAAGGAAATAATATTTTGTTAAGGAATTTCTTATATTTGTGCAGTCTCAGAGGATGTATTCAAACAGGTTTATTAATTTGATTTTTTTTTGTTTCTTAACCTAAGCACTTGTACATTCCTGCATGGGCAATGGCACAACCCATAAACCTTTATGGCATTTGGATGCAGTTGCCTTTTTTTTTCCTGAATGGTGTTATTTATAAGAATTAATGTTTGGCAGAGAGGGAGGCAAACCATAAGAGACTCTTAAATACAGAGAGCAAACTGAGGGTTGATGGAGCAGGGGGGGAGGAAAAGAGGGGGAAATGGATGATGGGCATTGAGGAGGATACTTGCTGAGATGAGCACCGGGTTTTGTATGTAAGTGATGAAACACAAGAATCTACTCCCAAATCCAGGAGCACACTTTATGCACTGTTAGCTAACTTGACAATAAATTATATTTGTAAAAAATTTAAAAAAATTTTTAATAAATCAATTAAAAAGAGAAAAAAATGGCATTAGGTTCTGCCAGACTTGAGCACTCAACTCCAAGCGATAGATGCCTCCATGTGTCTTTAATACATTTTTGTGGTCATATGTTTATAATATGTGGACCCTGTGAAGTGTGGTGCCTGAGTCAACACCTCTAGCCAGATCTAAGAGTGGGACCCCAGCATGGTACAGGACAGTCTTGTATAATACGTGTTTATATTCTAACATTATCTTCAGTCATGCTTTCCTTAATCCTCTAGTAGCTAGATGTATTTTTGAGTGCATGACTTTGAAATTACTTCTTGAGTTGATTTTTCTGGCAGGGACCCCTCCTCTCATGTCCTCAGTTGGGTGGGAAAATTAAGGGCAAAGAGGGAGATCATTGGGCAAAGTATATAATGCTATAGGGTAAAAGGTATTGAATAATGTGATGTGACTTTTGTATTTTATACACTATTAAAATATAATTTTCAAAAGGAATGCTTGTATAGATTAGAATGACTTAAATTTGTTGTTTGAAAATGGGCCATTTTATGACTGTTGAGTCTTATGACTGAAGGCAGTCAGGAAAGATATGAAAAGTTGGATCACTACAATTAAATGATGGATGGCCATTTAAAAAATGATTAAAAGGTTAGAGAAAATTAATCATGAGAAGAAGTAATAATTAGAGAAATTAATATTCTCTGATCTGGTTGGTCAGCCAAAGAAGAAAACCCTCCAACTTTAAGTGGGGAACTATATTTTGGGTAAAATGGAACACAAGTCAATATACCCATCATGTGTATTAGCCAGAGTAAACATATCCTGCTTCTCATGGCAAAAACAGCCCTCCTTAGGAGTTAGTCATGGCTATGTTTTATAGTTGAAATTTGAGTCAGTGACTGACAGTACTGAAGTTATTAAAAAGCAAAAAAAAAAAAAAAAAAAAAACCCACGGAGTTAGAACTGGAAGGACCTTAAAGAAAACAAATAACTAGTTTCTTCAGTTTAGACATTAGGCATCTCTACTCCAATAGGCTTGAATTAATTACATTTAAGTTTATTTAATAGAGATGTATTTATATGAATTTTGTTCTAATTGGTAATTCTAAGTGAGATAGGAACCTAGTTATTTTAATTGTGCTTCTAAGTTAATGGTTTCATTTTTATAAGCTAAATGCATGAACTCCACATTTGTGGAGTTGAAAATCTTGAAATCTAATGCATCTGTTGAAGGTTGTTCTGTCTTTGTCTTTATTTTAAAGTAATTGGTACTTGCTCTCTCCTGCAGCATAAAATTTCAAAGTGCAGAAAACACTCTGCAGCTGAGATGTGAAAGGCTAGTTAAGAATTGCTCTCAACTCTTAAATATATTAAGTGGCAGCAAGTATGTTTATGAGGAAATTAGAAGGGAAATTTTATAAAGCTCCAGAGCTGGTTGAGATTTTAGCACAGATGACTGATAACCCAAATATCAAAAGAAAATATAAACAAGATAAATAACATCTCAGGATATTATTTATCAAGAATTCAGTGACAGTTTGGTAAACAAAATATTAGACACCAAAATTTGAGGAAGCAAGTTTGGCTTAGGTACACACCTCAGGAAGGGTCTTACTGCATTATACCTGTCTGAGGTGAAGCAGGAACTAACCATGGTTTATCTTCGTGTAAACTCCTCATTGTTGGTGTAAACCTTTGTGTATGGCTATGGGGCAGACAGAAGCTTGAGCATTTAAGATGAGAATATTTACCTCTGAACCTCACCAATTCCTTCTTCCCCTTTTCTTTCTAATCTCTGCATGGCACTTCCATTCATCTAATACCCCACTTGCCCAGCAACTTTATTCTAACCCCCTCCTTTTCCTCACAC